>NC_090375.1:2344356-2644356 GCF_036365525.1 Heterodontus francisci | reverse complement strand
CTGTGTGAGTGTAATGGACTGACCAGTGATGCAATTGGCTGCATGAGTGTGAAGGACTGACCATGAATGCAGTTGGCTGCATGAGTGTAAGGGACTGACCTGTGATGCAAGTGGCTGTGTGAGTGTAATGGACTGACCAGTGATGCAATTGGCTGCATGAGTGTGAAGGACTGACCATTAATGCAGTTGGCTGCATGAGTGTAAGGGAATGACCCGTGATGCAGGTGGCTGTATGTGTTTGAGGGTCTGATCAGTAATGCAGGTGGCTGTGTGAGTGAGAGGGACTGACCAGTAATGCAGGTGGCTGCATGAGTGTGAGAGACTGACCAGTGATGCAGGTGGCTGTGTGAGTGTGAGGGACTGACCAGTAATGCAGGTGGCTGCATGAGTGTGAGAGACTGCCCAGTGATGCAATTGGCTGCATGACTGTGAGGGACTGACCAGTAATGCAGGTGGCTGCATGAGTGTGATTGACTGACCAGTGATGCAGGTGTCTGTGTGTGTGTGAGGGACTGACTAGTAATGCAGGTGGCTGCATGAGTGTGAATGACTGACCAGTGATGCAGGTGGCTGTGTGAATGTGAGGGACTGTCCAGTAATGCAGGTGGCTGCATGAGAGTGAGGGACTGAACAGTAATGCATGTGGCTGCAAGAGTGTGAGGGACTGACCAGTAATGCAGGTGGCTGCATGAGTGTGAATGACTGACCAGTAATGCAGGTGGCTGCATGAGTGTGAGGGACTGACCAGTAATTCAAGTGGCTGCAAGAGTGTGAGGGACTGACCAGTGATGCAGGTGGCTGTCTGAGTGTGAGGGACTGACCAGTGATGCAGGTGGCTGCATGAGTGTGACGGGCTGACACGTGATGCAGGTGGCTGTGTGAATGTGATGGAATGAACAGTAATGCAGGTGGCTGCAAGAGTGTGTGGGACTGACCAGTGATGCAAGTGGCTGCATGAGTGTAATGGACTGACCAGTGATGCAATTGGCTGCATGAGTGTGAAGGACTGACCATGAATGCAGTTGGCTGCATGAGTGTAAGGGACTGACCAGTGATGCAAGTGGCTGTGTGAGTGTAATGGACTGACCAGTGATGCAATTGGCTGCATGAGTGTGAAGGACTGACCATTAATGCAGTTGGCTGCATGAGTGTCAGGGAATAACCCGTGATGCAGGTGGCTGCATGAGTTTGAGGATCTGTTCAGTAATGCAGGTGGCTGTGTGAGTGAGAGGGACTGACCAGTAATGCAGGTGGCTGCATGAGTGTGAGAGACTGACCAGTGATGCAGGTGGCTGTGTCAGTGAGAGGGACTGACCAGTAATGCAGGTGGCTGCATGAGTGTGAGAGACTGCCCAGTGATGCAATTGGCTGCATGACTGTGAGGGACTGACCAGTAATGCAGGTGGCTGCATGAGTGTGATTGACTGACCAGTGATGCAGGTGGCTGTGTGAGTGTGAGGGACTGACTAGTAATGCAGGTGGCTGCAAGAGTGTGAATGACTGACCAGTGATGCAGGTGGCTGTGTGAATGTGAGGGACTGTCCAGTAATGCAGGTGGCTGCATGAGAGTGAGGGACTGAACAGTAATGCAAGTGGCTGCAAGAGTGTGAGGGACTGACCAGTAATGCAGGTGGCTGCAAGAGTGTGAATGACTGACCAGTGATGCAGGTGGCTGTGTGAATGTGAGGGACTGTCCAGTAATGCAGGTGGCTGCATGAGAGTGATGGACTGAACAGTAATGCAGGTGGCTGCAAGAGTGTGTGGGACTGACTAGTAATGCAGGTGGCTGCAAGAGTGTGAATGACTGACCAGTGATGCAGGTGGCTGTGTGAATGTGAGGGACTCTCCAGTAATGCAGGTGGCTGCATGAGAGTGATGGACTGAACAGTAATGCAGGTGGCTGCAAGAGTGTGTGGGACTGACCAGTGATGCAAGTGGCTGTGTGAGTGTAATGGACTGACCAGTGATGCAATTGGCTGCACGAGTGAGAAGGACTGACCATGAATGAAGTTGGCTGCATGAGTGTAAGGGACTGACCTGTGATGCAAGTGGCTGTGTGAGTGTAATGGACTGACCAGTGATGCAATTGGCTGCATGAGTGTGAAGGACTGACCATTAATGCAGTTGGCTGCATGAGTGTAAGGGAATGACCCGTGATGCAGGTGGCTGTATGTGTTTGAGGGTCTGATCAGTAATGCAGGTGGCTGTGTGAGTGAGAGGGACTGACCAGTAATGCAGGTGGTTGCATGAGTGTGAGAGACTGACCAGTGATGCAGGTGGCTGTGTGAGTGAGAGGGACTGACCAGTAATGCAGTTGGCTGCATGAGTGTAAGGGAATGACCAGTAATGCAGGTGGCTGCATGAGTGTGAGAGACTGACCACTGATGCAGGTGGCTGTGTGAGTGTGAGGGACTGACCAGTGATGCAGGTGGCTGTTTGAATGTGAGGGACTGTTCAGTAATGCAGGTGGCTGCATGAGAGTGAGGGACTGAACAGTAATGCAGGTGGCTGCAAGAGTGTGAGGGACTCACCAGTGATGCAGTTGGCTGCATAAGTGTGAAGGACTGACCAGTAATGCAGGTGGCTGCATGAGTTTGAGGGACTGACCAGTAATTCAAGTGGCTGCAAGAGTGTGAGGGACTGACCAGTGATGCAGTTGGCTGCATGAGTGTCAGGGCATGACCAGTAATGCAAGTGGCTGCAAGAGTGTGAGGGACTGACCAGTGATGCAGGTGGCTGTGGGAGTGTGAGGGACTGACCAGTAATTCAAGTGGCTGCAAGTGTGTGAGGGACTGACCAGTGATGCAGTTGGCTGCATGATTGTAAAGGAATGACCAGTAATTCAAGTGGCAGAAAGTGTGTGAGGGACTGATCAGTAATGCAGGTGGCTGCATGAGTGTAAGGGACTGACCAGTAATGCAGGTGGCTGCAAGAGTGTGAGGGACTGACCAGTGATGCAGTTGGCTGCATGAGTGTAAGGGAATGACCAGTGATGCAAGTGGCTGCAAGAGTGTAAGGGACTGACCAGTGATGCAAGTGGCTGTGTGAGTGTGAGGGACTGAGCAGTGATGCAGGTGGCTGTGTGAGTCTGAGGGACTGACCAGTGATGCACGATGCTGCATGATTGTGCGGGAATGACCAGTGATGCAGGTGGCTGCATGAGTGTGAGGGACTGACCAGTAATGCAGGTGGCTGCGTGAGTGTGAGGGTCTGACCAGTAATGCAGTTGTCTGCATGAATGTAATGGAATGACCAGTGATGCAAGTGGCAGCAAGTGTGTGAGGGACTGATCAGTAATGCAGGTGGCTGCATGAGTGTAAGGGACTGACCAGTAATGCAGGTGGCTGCAAGAGTGTGAGGGACTGACCAGTGATGCAGTTGGCTGCATGAGTGTGAGGGACTGACCAGTAATTCAAGTGGCTGCAAGAGTGTGAGGGACTGATCAGTAATGCAGGTGGCTGTGTAAGTGTGAGGGACTGACCAGTAATGCAGGTGGCTGCGTGATTGTGAGGGACTGACCAGTAATGCAGGTGGCTGCAAGAGTGTGAGGGATTGACCAGTGATGCAAGTGGCTGCGTGAGTGTGAAGGACTGACCAATAATGCAGTTGGCTGCATGAGTGTGAGGGACTGACCAGTGATGCAAGTGGCTGTGTGAGTGTGAGGGACTGAGCAGTAATGCAAGTGGCTGTGTGAGTGTGAGGGACTGAGCAGTGATGCAGGTGGCTGTGTGAGTGTGAGGGACTGAGCAGTGATGCAGGTGGCTGTGTGAGTGTGAGGGACTGAGCAGTGATGCAGGTGGCTGTGTGAGTGTGAGGGACTGAGCAGTGATACAGGTGGCTGTGTGAGTGTGAGGGACTCGGCAGTGATGCAGGTGGCTGTGTGAGTGTGAGGGACTGATCAGTAATGCAGGTGGCTGTGTGAGTGTGAGGGACTAGGCAGTGATGCAGGTGGCTGTGTGAGTGTGAGGGACTGAGCAGAGATGCAGGTGGCTGTGTGAGTGTGAGGGACTGATCAGTAATGCAGGTGGCTGTGTGAATGTGAGGGACTGTCCAGTAATGCAGGTGGCTGCATGAGATTGATGGACTGAACAGTAATGCAGGTGGCTGCAAGAGTGTGTGGGACTGACCAGTGATACAAGTGGCTGTGTGAGTGTAATGGACTGACCAGTGATGCAATTGGCTGCACGAGTGTGAAGGACTGACCATGAATGCAGTTGGCTGCATGAGTGTAAGGGACTGACCTGTGATGCAAGTGGCTGTGTGAGTGTAATGGACTGACCAGTGATGCAATTGGCTGCATGAGTGTGAAGGACTGACCATTAATGCAGTTGGCTGCATGAGTGTAAGGGAATAACCCGTGATGCAGGTGGCTGCATGAGTTTGAGGATCTGTTCAGTAATGCTGGTGGCTGTTTGAGTGACAGGGACTGACCAGTAATGCAGGTGGCTTCATGAGTGTGAGAGACTGACCAGTGATGCAGGTGGCTGTGTCAGTGAGAGGGACTGACCAGTAATGCAGGTGGCTGCATGAGTGTGAGAGACTGCCCAGTGATGCAATTGGCTGCATGACTGTGAGGGACTGACCAGTAATGCAGGTGGCTGCATGAGTGTGATTGACTGACCAGTGATGCAGGTGGCTGTGTGAGTGTGAGGGACCGACTAGTAATGCAGGTGGCTGCAAGAGTGTGAATGACTGACCAGTGATGCAGGTGGCTGTGTGAATGTGAGGGACTGTCCAGTAATGCAGGTGGCTGCATGAGAGTGAGGGACTGAACAGTAATGCAAGTGGCTGCAAGAGTGTGAGGGACTGACCAGTAATGCAGGTGGCTGCATGAGTGTGAGGGACTGACCAGTAATGCAGGTGGCTGCATGAGTGTGAGGGACTGACCAGTAATTCAAGTGGCTGCAAGAGTGTGAGGGACTGACCAGTGATGCAGTTGGCTGCATGAGTGTAAGGGAATGACCAGTGATGCAGGTGGCTGTGTGAGTGTGAGGGACTGACCAGTAATGCAGGTGGCTGCATGAGTGTGAGGGACTGACCAGTAATTCAAGTGGCTGCAAGAGTGTGAGGGACTGACCAGTGATGCAGGTGGCTGTGTGAGTGTGAGGGACTGACCAGTAATGCAGGTGGCTGCATGAGTGTGAATGACTGACCAGTGATGTAGGTGGCTGTGTGAATGTGAGGGACTGTCCAGTGATGCAGGTGGCTGCATGAGAGAGAGGGACTGAACAGTAATGCATGTGGCTGCAAGAGTGTGAGGGACTGACCAGTAATGCAGGTGGCTGCATGAGTGTGAGGGACTGACCAGTAATGCAGGTGGCTGCATGAGTGTGAGGGACTGACCAGTAATTCAAGTGGCTGCAAGAGTGTGAGGGACTGACCAGTGATGCAGTTGGCTGCATGAGTGTAAGGGAATGACCAGTGATGCAGGTGGCTGTGTGAGTGTGAGGGACTGACCAGTAATGCAGGTGCCTGCATGAGTGTGAGGGACTGACCAGTAAATCAAGTGGATGCAAGAGTGTGAGGGACTGACCAGTGATGCAGTTGGCTGCATGAGTGTAAGGGAATGACCAGTGATGCAAGTGGCTGCATGAGTGTGAGGGACTGAACAGTAATGCAGTTGGCTGCATGAGCGTGAGAGACTGAGCAGTGATATAGGTGGCTGTGTGAGTGTGAGGGACTAACCAGTGATGCAAGTGGCTGCATGAGTGTGAGGGAATGACCAGTAATGTAGGTGCCTGTGTGAGTTTGAGGGAATGACCAGTAATGCAGGTAGCTGCGTGGGTGTGAGGGACTGACCAGTAATGCAGGTGGCTGCGTGAGTCTGAGGGACTGACCAGTAATGCAGGTGGCTTTCTGAGTGTGGGGGACTGATCAGTAATGCAGGTGGCTGTGTGAGTGTGAGGGACAGACCAGTGATGCACGTGGCTTCATGATTGTGAGGCAATGACCAGTAATGCAGGTGGCTGTGTGAGTGTGAGGGGCTGACCAGTGAGGCAAGTGGCTGCATGAGTGTGAGGGACTGAACAGTAATGCAGTTGGCTGCATGAGTGCAAGGGAATGACCAGTGATGCAAGTGACAGCAAGAGTGTGAGGGACTGATCAGTAATGCAGTTGGCTGCATGAGTGGAAGGGAATGACCAGTAATTCAAGTGGCTGCAAGAGTGTGAGGGACTGACCAGTGATGCAGTTGGCTGCATGAGTGTAAGGGAATGACCGGTGTGCAAGTGGCAGCAAGAGTGTGAGGGACTGATCAGTAATGCAAGTGGCTGCAAGAGTGTGAGGGACTGACCAGTAATGCAAGTGGCTGCAAGAGTGTGAGGGATTGACCAGTGATGCAAGTGGCTGTGTGACTGTAATGGACAGACCAGTGACGCAAGTGGCTGCATGAGTGTGAGGGGCTGAGCAGTGAAGCAGGTGGCTGTGTGAGTCTGAGGGACTGACCAGTGATGCACGTGGCTGCATGATTGTGAGGGAATGACCAGTAGTGCAGGTGGCTGTGTGAGTGTGAGGGACTGATCAGTAATTCAGGTGGCTGCATGAGTGTGAGAGACTGACCAGTGATGCAGGTGGCTGTGTGATTGTGAGGGGCTGACCAGTGATGCAGGTGGCTGTGTGAGTGTGAGGGACTGACCAGTTATGCAAGAGGCTGCATGAGAGTGAGGGACTGAACAGTAATGCAGTTGGCTGCATGAGTGTAAGGGAATGACCAGTGATGCAAGTGGCTGCAAGAGTGTGAGGGACTGATCAGTAATGCAGTTGGCTGCATGAGTGTAAGGGAATGACCAGTGATGCAAGTGGCTGCATGAGTGTGAGGGACTTTACAGTAATGCAGTTGGCTGCATGAGTGTAAGGGAATGACCGGTGATGCAAGTGGCTGCAAGAGTGTGAGGGACTGATCAGTAATGCAAGTGGCTGCAAGAGTGTGAGGGACTGATCAGTAATGCAGTTGGCTGCATGAGTGTAATTGAATGACCAGTGATGCAAGTGGCTGCAAGAGTGTGAGGGACTGATCAGTGATGCAGGTGACTGTGTGAATGTGAGGGACTGACCAGTAATACAGGTGGCTGTGTGAGTGTGAGGGACTGAGCAGTGATGCAGGTGGCTGTGTGAGTGTGAGGGACTGACCAGTGATGCAGGTGGCTGTGTGAATGTGAGGGACTGACCAGTAATGCAGGTGGCTGTGTGAGTGTGAGGGACTGAGCAGTGATGCAGGTGGCTGTGTGAGTGTGAGGGACTAACCAGTGATGCAAGTGGCTGCATGAGTGTGAGGGAATGACCAGTAATGTAGGTGCCTGTGTGAGTATGAGGGACTGACAAGTAATGCAGGTGGCTGCATGAGTGTGAGGGACTGACCAGTAATGCAGGTGGCTGCGTGAGTCTGAGCGACTGACCAGTAATGCAGGTGGCTTTCTGAGTGTGAGGGACTGATCAGTAATGCAGGTGGCTGTGTGAGTGTGAGGGACTGACCAGTGATGCACGTGGCTGCATGATTGTGATGGAATGACCAGTAATGCAGGTGGCTGTGTGAGTGTGAGGGACTGATCAGTAATGCATGCGGCTGCATGAGTGTGAGAGACTGACCAGTGATGCAGGTGGCTGTGTGAGTGTAAGGGACTGACCAGTGAGGCAAGTGGCTGCATGAGTGTGAGGGACTGTACAGTAATGCATTTGGCTGCATGAGTGTAAGGGAATGACCAGTGATGCAAGTGGCTGCAAGATTGTGAGGGACTGACCAGTAATGCAAGTGGCTGCATGAGGGTGAGGAACTGAGCAGTGATGCAGGTGGCTGTGTGAATGTGAGGGACTGACCAGTAATGCAGGTGGCTGCATGAGTGTGAGGGACTGACCAGTAATGCAGGTGGCTGTGTGAGTGTGAGGGGCTAAGCAGTGAAGCAGGTTGCTGTGTGAGTCTGAGGGACTGACCAGTGATGCACGTGGCTGCATGATTGTGAGGGAATGACCAGTAGTGCAGGTGGTTGTGTGAGTGTGAGGGACTGATCAGTAATGCAGGTGGCTGCATGAGTGTGAGAGACTGACCAGTGATGCAGGTGGCTGTGTGAGTGTGAGGGACTGACCAGTAATGCAGGTGGCTGCATGAGTGTGAATGACTGACCAGTGATGTAGGTGGCTGTGTGAATGTGAGGGACTGTCCAGTGATGCAGGTGGCTGCATGAGAGAGAGGGACTGATCAGTAATGCATGTGGCTGCAAGAGTGTGAGGGACTGACCAGTAATGCAGGTGGCTGCATGAGTGTGAGGGACTGACCAGTAATGCAGGTGGCTGCATGAGTGTGAGGGACTGACCAGTAATTCAAGTGGCTGCAAGAGTGTGAGGGACTGACCAGTGATGCAGTTGGCTGCATGAGTGTAAGGGAATGACCAGTGATGCAGGTGGCTGTGTGAGTGTGAGGGACTGACCAGTAATGCAGGTGCCTGCATGAGTGTGAGGGACTGACCAGTAATTCAAGTGGATGCAAGAGTGTGAGGGACTGACCAGTGATGCAGTTGGCTGCATGAGTGTAAGGGAATGACCAGTGATGCAAGTGGCTGCATGAGTGTGAGGGACTGAACAGTAATGCAGTTGGCTGCATGAGCGTGAGAGACTGAGCAGTGATATAGGTGGCTGTGTGAGTGTGAGGGACTAACCAGTGATGCAAGTGGCTGCATGAGTGTGAGGGAATGACCAGTAATGTAGGTGCCTGTGTGAGTTTGAGGGAATGACCAGTAATGCAGGTAGCTGCGTGGGTGTGAGGAACTGACCAGTAATGCAGGTGGCTGCGTGAGTCTGAGGGACTGACCAGTAATGCAGGTGGCTTTCTGAGTGTGGGGGACTGATCAGTAATGCAGGTGGCTGTGTGAGTGTGAGGGACTGACCAGTGATGCACGTGGCTTCATGATTGTGAGGCAATGACCAGTAATGCAGGTGGCTGTGTGAGTGTGAGGGGCTGACCAGTGATGCAGGTGGCTGTGTGAGTGTAAGGGACTGACCAGTGAGGCAAGTGGCTGCATGAGTGTGAGGGACTGAACAGTAATGCAGTTGGCTGCATGAGTGCAAGGGAATGACCAGTGATGCAAGTGACAGCAAGAGTGTGAGGGACTGATCAGTAATGCAGATGGCTGCATGAGTGGAAGGGAATGACCAGTAATTCAAGTGGCTGCAAGAGTGTGAGGGACTGACCAGTGATGCAGTTGGCTGCATGAGTGTAAGGGAATGACCGGTGTGCAAGTGGCAGCAAGAGTGTGAGGGACTGATCAGTAATGCAAGTGGCTGCAAGAGTGTGAGGGACTGACCAGTAATGCAAGTGGCTGCAAGAGTGTGAGGGATTGACCAGTAATGCAAGTGGCTGCAAGAGTGTGAGGGATTGACCAGTGATGCAAGTGGCTGTGTGACTGTAATGGACAGACCAGTGACGCAAGTGGCTGCATGAGTGTGAGGGACTGACCAGTAATGCATTTGGCTGCATGAGTGTGAGGGACTGACCAGTGATGCAAGTGGCTGTGTGAGTGTCATGGACTGACCAGTGATGCAAGTGGCTGCATGAGTGTGAGGGGCTGACCAGTAATGCAGTTGGCTGCATGAGTGTGAGGGACTGACCAGTGATGCAGGTGGCTGTGTGAGTGTGAGGGACTGACCAGTGATGCAAGTGGCTGCATGAGTGTGAGGGAATGACCAGTAATGCAGGTGGCTGCATGAGTGTGAGGGACTGACCAGTAATGCAGGTGGCTGTGTGAGTGTGAGGGGCTGAGCAGTGAAGCAGGTGGCTGTGTGAGTCTGAGGCACTGACCAGTGATGCACGTGGCTGCATGATTGTGAGGGAATGACCAGTAGTGCAGGTGGCTGTGTGAGTGTGAGGGACTGATCAGTAATTCAGGTGGCTGCATGAGTGTGAGAGACTGACCAGTGATGCAGGTGGCTGTGTGATTGTGAGGGGCTGACCAGTGATGCAGGTGGCTGTGTGAGTGTGAGGGACTGACCAGTTATGCAAGAGGCTGCATGAGAGTGAGGGACTGAACAGTAATGCAGTTGGCTGCATGAGTGTAAGGGAATGACCAGTGATGCAAGTGGCTGCAAGAGTGTGAGGGACTGATCAGTAATGCAGTTGGCTGCATGAGTGTAAGGGAATGACCAGTGATGCAAGTGGCTGCATGAGTGTGAGGGACTTAACAGTAATGCAGTTGGCTGCATGAGTGTAAGGGAATGACCGGTGATGCAAGTGGCTGCAAGAGTGTGAGGGACTGATCAGTAATGCAAGTGGCTGCAAGAGTGTGAGCGACTGACCAGTAATGCAAGTGGCTGCAAGAGTGTGAGGGACTGAACAGTAATGCAGTTGGCTGCATGAGTGTAAGGGAATGACCAGTGATGCAAGTGGCTGCAAGAGTGTGAGGGACTGATCAGTGATGCAGGAGGCTGTGTGAATGTGAGGGACTGACCAGTAATACAGGTGGCTGTGTGAGTGTGAGGGACTGAGCAGTGATGCAGGTGGCTGTGTGAGTGTGAGGGACTGACCAGTGATGCAGGTGGCTGTGTGAATGTGAGGGACTGACCAGTAATGCAGGTGGCTGTGTGAGTGTGAGGGACTGAGCAGTGATGCAGGTGGCTGTGTGAGTGTGAGGGACTAACCAGTCATGCAAGTGGCTGCATGAGTGTGAGGGAATGACCAGTAATGTATGTGCCTGTGTGAGTATGAGGGACTGACTAGTAATGCAGGTGGCTGCATGAGTGTGAGGGACTGACCAGTAATGCAGGTGGCTGCGTGAGTCTGAGCGACTGACCAGTAATGCAGGTGGCTTTCTGAGTGTGAGGGACTGATCAGTAATGCAGGTGGCTGTGTGAGTGTGAGGGACTGACCAGTGATGCACGTGGCTGCATGATTGTGAGGGAATGACCAGTAATGCAGGTGGCTGTGTGAGTGTGAGGGACTGATCAGTAATGCAGGCGGCTGCATGAGTGTGAGAGACTGACCAGTGATGCAGGTGGCTGTGTGAGTGTAAGGGAATGACCAGTGATGCAAGTAGCTGCAAGATTGTGAGGGACTGACCAGTAATGCAAGTGGCTGCATGAGTGTGAGGAACTGAGCAGTGATGCAGGTGGCTGTGTGAGTGTGAGGGACTAACCAGTGATGCAAGTGGCTGCATGAGTGTGAGGGAATGACCAGTAATGTATGTGCCTGTGTGAGTATGAGGGACTGACTAGTAATGCAGGTGGCTGCATGAGTGTGAGGGACTGACCAGTAATGCAGGTGGCTGCGTGAGTCTGAGCGACTGACCAGTAATGCAGGTGGCTTTCTGAGTGTGAGGGACTGATCAGTAATGCAGGTGGCTGTGTGAGTGTGAGGGACTGACCAGTGATGCACGTGGCTGCATGATTGTGAGGGAATGACCAGTAATGCAGGTGGCTGTGTGAGTGTGAGGGACTGATCAGTAATGCAGGCGGCTGCATGAGTGTGAGAGACTGACCAGTGATGCAGGTGGCTGTGTGAGTGTAAGGGACTGACCAGTGAGGCAAGTGGCTGCATGAGTGTGAGGGACTGTACAGTAATGCATTTGGCTGCATGAGTGTAAGGGAATGACCAGTGATGCAAGTGGCTGCAAGATTGTGAGGGACTGACCAGTAATGCAAGTGGCTGCATGAGTGTGAGGAACTGAGCAGTGATGCAGGTGGCTGTGTGAATGTGAGGGACTGACCAGTAATGCAGGTGGCTGCATGAGTGTGAGGGACTGACCAGTAATGCAGGTGGCTGTGTGAGTGTGAGGGGCTGAGCAGTGAAGCAGGTGGCTGTGTGAGTCTGAGGGACTGACCAGTGATGCACGTGGCTGCATGATTGTGAGCGAATGACCAGTAGTGCAGGTGGCTGTGTGAGTGTGAGGGACTGATCAGTAATGCAGGTGGCTGCATGAGTGTGAGAGACTGACCAGTGATGCAGGTGGCTGTGTGATTGTGAGGGGCTGACCAGTGATGCAGGTGGCTGTGTGAGTGTGAGGGACTGACCAGTTATGCAAGAGGCTGCATGAGAGTGAGGGACTGAACAGTAATGCAGTTGGCTGCATGAGTGTAAGGGAATGACCAGTGATGCAAGTGGCTGCAAGAGTGTGAGGGACTGATCAGTAATGCAGTTGGCTGCATGAGTGTAAGGGAATGACCAGTGATGCAAGTGGCTGCATGAGTGTGAGGGACTTAACAGTAATGCAGTTGGCTGCATGAGTGTAAGGGAATGACCGGTGATGCAAGTGGCTGCAAGAGTGTGAGGGACTGATCAGTAATGCAAGTGGCTGCAAGAGTGTGAGGGACTGACCAGTAATGCAAGTGGCTGCAAGAGTGTGAGGGACTGAACAGTAATGCAGTTGGCTGCATGAGTGTAAGGGAATGACCAGTGATGCAAGTGGCTGCAAGAGTGTGAGGGACTGATCAGTAATGCAGTTGGCTGCATGAGTGTGAGGGACTGACCAGTGATGCAGGTAGCTGTGTGAGTGTAAGGGACTGACCAGTGAGGCAAGTGGCTGCATGAGTGTGAGGGACTGAACAGTAATGCACTTGGCTGCATGAGAGCAAGGGAATGACCAGTGATGCAAGTGGCAGCAAGAGTGTGAGGGACTGATCAGTAATGCAGTTGGCTGCATGAGTGGAAGGGAATGACCAGTAATTCAAGTGGCTGCAAGAGTGTGAGGGACTGACCAGTGATGCAGTTGGCTGCATGAGTGTAAGGGAATGACCGGTGATGCAAGTGGCTGCAAGAGTGTGAGGGACTGATCAGTAATGCAAGTGGCTGCAAGAGTGTGAGGGACTGACCAGTAATGCAAGTGGCTGCAAGAGTGTGAGGGATTGACCAGTGATGCAAGTGGCTGTGTGACTGTAATGGACTGACCAGTGACGCAAGTGGCTGCATGAGTGTGAGGGACTGACCAGTAATGCATTTGGCTGCATGAGTGTGAGGGACTGACCAGTGATGCAAGTGGCTGTGTGAGTGTAATGGACTGACCAGTGATGCAAGTGGCTGCATGAGTGTGAGGGGCTGACCAGTAATGCAGTTGGCTGCATGAGTGTGAGGGACTGACCAGTGATGCAGGTGGCTGTGTGAGTGTGAGGGACTGACCAGTGATGCAAGTGGCTGCATGAGTGTGAGGGAATGACCAGTAATGTAGGTGGCTGTGTGAGTATGAGGGACTGACCAGTAATGCAGGTGGCTGCGTGAGTGTGAGGGACTGACCAGTAATGCAGGTGGCTGCGTGAGTGTGAGGGACTGATCAGTGATTCAAGTGGCTGCATGAGTGTGAGGGACTTACCAGTGATGCAGTTGGCTGCATGAGTGTAAGGGAATGACCAGTGATTCAGGTGGCTGTGTGAGTGTGAGGGAATGACCAGTAATGCAGGTGGCTGCATGAGTGTGAGGGACTGACCAGTAATTCAAGTGGCTGCAAGAGTGTGAGGGACTGACCAGTGATGCAGGTGGCTGTGTGAATGTGAGGGACTGACCAGTAATGCAGGTGGCTGTGTGAGTGTGAGGGACGGAGCAGTGATGCAGGTGGCTGTGTGAGTGTGAGGGACTAACCAGTGATGCACGTGGCTGCATGAGTGTGAGGGAATGACCAGTAATGTAGGTGCCTGTGTGAGTATGAGGGACTGACTAGTAATGCAGGTGGCTGCATGAGTGTGAGGGACTGATCAGTAATGCAGGTGGCTGTGTGAGTGTGAGGGACTGACCAGTGATGCACGTGGCTGCATGATTGTGAGGGAATGACCAGTAATGCAGGTGGCTGTGTGAGTGTGAGGGACTGATCAGTAATGCAGGTGGCTGCATGAAAATGAGAGACTGACAAGTGATGCAGGTGGCTGTGTGAGTGTGAGGGGCTGACCAGTGATGCAGGTGGCTGTGTGAGTGTAAGGGACTGACCAGTGAGGCAAGTGGCTGCATGAGTGTGAGGGACTGAACAGTAATGCAGTTGGCTGCATGAGTGCAAGGGAATGACCAGTGATGCAAGTGGCAGCAAGAGTGTGAGGGACTGACCAGTGATGCAGTTGGCTGCATGAGTGTAAGGGAATGACCGGTGATGCAAGTGGCTGCAAGAGTGTGAGGGACTGATCAGTAATGCAAGTGGCTGCAAGAGTGTGAGGGACTGACCAGTAATGCAAGTGGCTGCAAGAGTGTGAGGGATTGACCAGTGATGCAAGTGGCTGTGTGACTGTAATGGACTGACCAGTGACGCAAGTGGCTGCATGAGTGTGAGGGACTGACCAGTAATGCATTTGGCTGCATGAGTGTGAGGGACTGACCAGTGATGCAGGTGGCTGTGTCAGTGTGAGGGACTGACCAGTGATGCAAGTGGCTGCATGAGTGTGAGGGGCTGACCAGTAATGCAGTTGGCTGCATGAGTGTGAGGGACTGACCAGTGATGCAGGTGGCTGTGTGAGTGTGAGGGACTGACCAGTGATGCAAGTGGCTGCATGAGTGTGAGGGGCTGACCAGTAATACAGTTGGCTGCATGAGTGTGAGGGACTGACCAGTGATGCAGGTGGCTGTGTGAGTGTGAGGGACTGACCAGTGATGCAAGTGGCTGCATGAGTGTAAGGGAATATCCAGTGATTCAGGTGGCTGTGTGAGTGTGAGGGACTGACCAGTAATTCAAGTGGCTGCAAGAGTGTGAGGGACTGACCAGTGATGCAGTTGGCTGCATGAGTGTAAGGGAATGACCAGTGATGCAAGTGGCTGCAAGAGTGTGAGGGACTGACCAGTGATGCAGGCGGCTGTGTGAGTGTGAGGGACAGACCAGTAATGCAGGTGGCTGCATGAGTGTGAGGGACTGACCAGTAATTCAAGTGGCTGCAAGAGTGTGAGGGACTGATCAGTAATGCAGGTGGCTGCATGAGTATGAGAGACTGACCAGTGATGCAAGTGGGTTTGTGAGTGTGAGGGACTGACCAGTAATTCAAGTGGCTGCAGGAGTGTGAGGGACTGACCAGTGATGCAGTTGGCTGCATGAGTGTAAGGGAATGACCAGTGATGCAAGTGGCTGCAAGAGTGTGAGGGACTGACCAGTAATGCAAGTGGCTGCATGAGTGTGAGGAACTGAGCAGTGATGCAGGTGGCTGTGTGAATGTGAGGGACTGACCAGTAATGCAGGTGGCTGCATGAGTGTGAGGGGCTGACCAGTAATGCAGGTGGCTGTGTGAGTGTGAGGGGCTGAGCAGTGAAGCAGGTGGCTGTGTGAGTCTGAGGGACTGACCAGTGATGCACGTGGCTGCATGATTGTGAGGGATTGACCAGTAGTGCAGGTGGCTGTGTGAGTGTGAGGGACTGATCAGTAATGCAGGTGGCTGCATGAGTGTGAGAGACTGACCAGTGATGCAGGTGGCTGTGTGATTGTGAGGGGCTGACCAGTGATGCAGGTGGCTGTGTGAGTGTGAGGGAATGACCAGTGATGCAAGTGGCTGCAAGGGTGTGAGGGACTGATCAGTAATGCAGTTGGCTGCATGAGTGTCAGGGAATGACCAGTGATGCAAGTGGCAGCATGAGTGTGAGGGACTGAACAGTAATGCAGTTGGCTGCATGAGTGTAAGGGAATGACCGGTGATGCAAGTGGCTGCAAGAGTGTGAGGGACTGATCAGTAATGCAAGTGGCTGCAAGAGTGTGAGGGACTGACCAGTAATGCAAGTGGCTGCAAGAGTGTGAGGGACTGAACAGTAATGCAGTTGGCTGCATGAGTGTAAGGGAATGACCAGTGATGCAAGTGGCTGCAAGAGTGTGAGGGACTGATCAGTAATGCAGTTGGCTGCATGAGTGTGAGGGACTGACCAGTGATGCAGGTGGCTGTGTGAATGTGAGGGGCTGACCAGTAATGCAGGTGGCTGTGTGAGTCTGAGGGACTGAGCAGTGATGCAGGTGGCTGTGTGAGTGTGAGGAACTGACCAGTGATGCAGGTGGCTGTGTGAATGTGAGGGACTGACCAGTAATGCAGGTGGCTGTGTGAGTGTGAGGGACTGAGCAGTGATGCAGGTGGCTGTGTGAGTGTGAGGGACTAACCAGTGATGCAAGTGGCTGCATGAGTGTGAGGGAATGACCAGTAATGTAGGTGCCTGTGTGAGTATGAGGGACTGACTAGTAATGCAGGTGGCTGCGTGAGTGTGAGGGACTGATCAGTGATGCAGGTGGCTGCATGAGTGTGAGGGGCTGACCAGTAATGCAGGTGGCTGCGTGAGTGTGAGGGACTGATCAGTGATTCAAGTGGCTGCATGAGTGTGAGGGACTTACCAGTGATGCAGTTGGCTGCATGAGTGTAAGGGAATGACCAGTGATTCAGGTGGCTGTGTGAGTGTGAGGGACTGACCATTAATGCAGGTGGCTGCATGAGTGTGAGGGACTGACCAGTAATTCAAGTGGCTGCAAGAGTGTGAGGGACTGACCAGTGATGCAGGTGGCTGTGTGAGTGTGAGGGACTGAGCAGTGATGCAGGTGGCTGTGTGAGTGTGAGGGACTAACCAGTGATGCAAGTGGCTGCATGAGTGTGAGGGAATGACCAGTAATGTAGGTGGCTGCATGAGTGTGAGGGACTGACCAGTAATGCAGGTGGCTGCGTGAGTCTGAGCGACTGACCAGTAATGCAGGTGGCTTTCTGAGTGTGAGGGACTGATCAGTAATGCAGGTGGCTGTGTGAGTGTGAGGGACTGACCAGTGATGCACGTGGCTGCATGATTGTGAGGGAATGACCAGTAATGCAGGTGGCTGTGTGAGTGTGAGGGACTGATCAGTAATGCAGGTGGCTGCATGAAAATGAGAGACTGACCAGTGATGCAGGTGGCTGTGTGAGTGTGAGGGGCTGACCAGTGATGCAGGTGGCTGTGTGAGTGTAAGGGACTGACCAGTGAGGCAAGTGGCTGCATGAGTGTGAGGGACTGAACAGTAATGCAGTTGGCTGCATGAGTGCAAGGGAATGACCAGTGATGCAAGTGGCAGCAAGAGTGTGAGGGACTGACCAGTGATGCAGTTGGCTGCATGAGTGTAAGGGAATGACCGGTGATGCAAGTGGCTGCAAGAGTGTGAGGGACTGATCAGTAATGCAAGTGGCTGCAAGAGTGTGAGGGACTGACCAGTAATGCAAGTGGCTGCAAGAGTGTGAGGGATTGACCAGTGATGCAAGTGGCTGTGTGACTGTAATGGACTGACCAGTGACGCAAGTGGCTGCATGAGTGTGAGGGACTGACCAGTAATGCATTTGGCTGCATGAGTGTGAGGGACTGACCAGTGATGCAGGTGGCTGTGTCAGTGTGAGGGACTGACCAGTGATGCAAGTGGCTGCATGAGTGTGAGGGGCTGACCAGTAATGCAGTTGGCTGCATGAGTGTGAGGGACTGACCAGTGATGCAGGTGGCTGTGTGAGTGTGAGGGACTGACCAGTGATGCAAGTGGCTGCATGAGTGTGAGGGGCTGACCAGTAATACAGTTGGCTGCATGAGTGTGAGGGACTGACCAGTGATGCAGGTGGCTGTGTGAGTGTGAGGGACTGACCAGTGATGCAAGTGGCTGCATGAGTGTAAGGGAATATCCAGTGATTCAGGTGGCTGTGTGAGTGTGAGGGACTGACCAGTAATTCAAGTGGCTGCAAGAGTGTGAGGGACTGACCAGTGATGCAGTTGGCTGCATGAGTGTAAGGGAATGACCAGTGATGCAAGTGGCTGCAAGAGTGTGAGGGACTGACCAGTGATGCAGGCGGCTGTGTGAGTGTGAGGGACAGACCAGTAATGCAGGTGGCTGCATGAGTGTGAGGGACTGACCAGTAATTCAAGTGGCTGCAAGAGTGTGAGGGACTGATCAGTAATGCAGGTGGCTGCATGAGTATGAGAGACTGACCAGTGATGCAAGTGGGTTTGTGAGTGTGAGGGACTGACCAGTAATTCAAGTGGCTGCAGGAGTGTGAGGGACTGACCAGTGATGCAGTTGGCTGCATGAGTGTAAGGGAATGACCAGTGATGCAAGTGGCTGCAAGAGTGTGAGGGACTGACCAGTAATGCAAGTGGCTGCATGAGTGTGAGGAACTGAGCAGTGATGCAGGTGGCTGTGTGAATGTGAGGGACTGACCAGTAATGCAGGTGGCTGCATGAGTGTGAGGGGCTGACCAGTAATGCAGGTGGCTGTGTGAGTGTGAGGGGCTGAGCAGTGAAGCAGGTGGCTGTGTGAGTCTGAGGGACTGACCAGTGATGCACGTGGCTGCATGATTGTGAGGGATTGACCAGTAGTGCAGGTGGCTGTGTGAGTGTGAGGGACTGATCAGTAATGCAGGTGGCTGCATGAGTGTGAGAGACTGACCAGTGATGCAGGTGGCTGTGTGATTGTGAGGGGCTGACCAGTGATGCAGGTGGCTGTGTGAGTGTGAGGGAATGACCAGTGATGCAAGTGGCTGCAAGGGTGTGAGGGACTGATCAGTAATGCAGTTGGCTGCATGAGTGTCAGGGAATGACCAGTGATGCAAGTGGCAGCATGAGTGTGAGGGACTGAACAGTAATGCAGTTGGCTGCATGAGTGTATGGGAATGACCGGTGATGCAAGTGGCTGCAAGAGTGTGAGGGACTGATCAGTAATGCAAGTGGCTGCAAGAGTGTGAGGGACTGACCAGTAATGCAAGTGGCTGCAAGAGTGTGAGGGACTGAACAGTAATGCAGTTGGCTGCATGAGTGTAAGGGAATGACCAGTGATGCAAGTGGCTGCAAGAGTGTGAGGGACTGATCAGTAATGCAGTTGGCTGCATGAGTGTGAGGGACTGACCAGTGATGCAGGTGGCTGTGTGAATGTGAGGGGCTGACCAGTAATGCAGGTGGCTGTGTGAGTCTGAGGGACTGAGCAGTGATGCAGGTGGCTGTGTGAGTGTGAGGAACTGACCAGTGATGCAGGTGGCTGTGTGAATGTGAGGGACTGACCAGTAATGCAGGTGGCTGTGTGAGTGTGAGGGACTGAGCAGTGATGCAGGTGGCTGTGTGAGTGTGAGGGACTAACCAGTGATGCAAGTGGCTGCATGAGTGTGAGGGAATGACCAGTAATGTAGGTGCCTGTGTGAGTATGAGGGACTGACTAGTAATGCAGGTGGCTGCGTGAGTGTGAGGGACTGATCAGTGATGCAGGTGGCTGCATGAGTGTGAGGGGCTGACCAGTAATGCAGGTGGCTGCGTGAGTGTGAGGGACTGATCAGTGATTCAAGTGGCTGCATGAGTGTGAGGGACTTACCAGTGATGCAGTTGGCTGCATGAGTGTAAGGGAATGACCAGTGATTCAGGTGGCTGTGTGAGTGTGAGGGACTGACCATTAATGCAGGTGGCTGCATGAGTGTGAGGGACTGACCAGTAATTCAAGTGGCTGCAAGAGTGTGAGGGACTGACCAGTGATGCAGGTGGCTGTGTGAGTGTGAGGGACTGAGCAGTGATGCAGGTGGCTGTGTGAGTGTGAGGGACTAACCAGTGATGCAAGTGGCTGCATGAGTGTGAGGGAATGACCAGTAATGTAGGTGGCTGCATGAGTGTGAGGGACTGACCAGTAATGCAGGTGGCTGCGTGAGTCTGAGCGACTGACCAGTAATGCAGGTGGCTTTCTGAGTGTGAGGGACTGATCAGTAATGCAGGTGGCTGTGTGAGTGTGAGGGACTGACCAGTGATGCACGTGGCTGCATGATTGTGAGGGAATGACCAGTAATGCAGGTGGCTGTGTGAGTGTGAGGGACTGATCAGTAATGCAGGTGGCTGCATGAAAATGAGAGACTGACCAGTGATGCAGGTGGCTGTGTGAGTGTGAGGGGCTGACCAGTGATGCAGGTGGCTGTGTGAGTGTAAGGGACTGACCAGTGAGGCAAGTGGCTGCATGAGTGTGAGGGACTGAACAGTAATGCAGTTGGCTGCATGAGTGCAAGGGAATGACCAGTGATGCAAGTGGCAGCAAGAGTGTGAGGGAATGATCAGTAATGCAGTTGGCTGCATGAGTGGAAGGGAATGACCAGTAATTCAAGTGGCTGCAAGAGTGTGAGGGACTGACCAGTGAGGCAGTTGGCTGCATGAGTGTAAGGGAATGACCGGTGATGCAAGTGGCTGCAAGAGTGTGAGGGACTGATCAGTAATGCAAGTGGCTGCAAGAGTGTGAGGGACTGACCAGTAATGCAAGTGGCTGCAAGAGTGTGAGGGATTGACCAGTGATGCAAGTGGCTGTGTGACTGTAATGGACTGACCAGTGACGCAAGTGGCTGCATGAGTGTGAGGGACTGACCAGTGATGCAAGTGGCTGTGTGAGTGTGAGGGACTGACCAGTGATGCAAGTGGCTGCATGAGTGTGAGGGGCTGACCAGTAATGCAGTTGGCTGCATGAGTGTGAGGGACTGACCAGTGATTCAGGTGGCTGTGTGAGTGTGAGGGACTGACCAGTGATGCAAGTGGCTGCATGAGTGTGAGGGAATGACCAGTAATGTAGGTGGCTGTGTGAGTATGAGGGACTGACCAGTAATGAAGGTGGCTGCGTGAGTGTGAGGGACTGACCAGTAATGCAGGTGGCTGCGTGAGTGTGAGGGACTGATCAGTGATTCAAGTGGCTGCATGAGTGTAAGGGAATGTCCAGTGATTCAGGTGGCTGTGTGAGTGTGAGGGACTGACCAGTAATGCAGGTGGCTGCATGAGTGTGAGGGACTGACCAGTAATTCAAGTGGCTGCAAGAGTGTGAGGGACTGACCAGTGATGCAGTTGGCTGCATGAGTGTAAGGGAATGACCAGTGATGCAAGTGGCTGCAAGAGTGTGAGGGACTGACCAGTGATGCAGGCGGCTGTGTGAGTGTGAGGGACAGACCAGTAATGCAGGTGGCTGCATGAGTGTGAGGGACTGACCAGTAATTCAAGTGGCTGCAAGAGTGTGAGGACTGATCAGTAATGCAGGTGGCTGCATGAGTATGAGAGACTGACCAGTGATGCAAGTGGGTTTGTGAGTGTGAGGGACTGACCAGTAATTCAAGTGGCTGCAGGAGTGTGAGGGACTGACCAGTGATGCAGTTGGCTGCATGAGTGTAAGGGAATGACCAGTGATGCAAGTGGCTGCAAGAGTGTGAGGGACTGACCAGTAATGCAAGTGGCTGCATGAGTGTGAGGAACTGAGCAGTGATGCAGGTGGCTGTGTGAATGTGAGGGACTGACCAGTAATGCAGGTGGCTGCATGAGTGTGAGGGACTGACCAGTAATGCAAGTGGCTGCATGAGTGTGAGGGACTGAACAGTAATGCAGTTGGCTGCATGAGTGTAAGGGAATGACCGGTGATGCAAGTGGCTGCAAGAGTGTGAGGGACTGATCAGTAATGCAAGTGGCTGCAAGAGTGTGAGGGACTGTCCAGTAATGCAAGTGGCTGCAAGAGTGTGAGGGACTGAACAGTAATGCAGTTGGCTGCATGAGTGTGAGGGACTGACCAGTGATGCAGGTGGCTGTGTGAATGTGAGGGGCTGACCAGTAATGCAGGTGGCTGTGTGAGTGTGAGGGACTGACCAGTGATGCAGGTGGCTGTGTGAATGTGAGGGACTGACCAGTAATGCAGGTGGCTGTGTGAGTGTGAGGGACTGAGCAGTGATGCAGGTGGCTGTGTGAGTGTGAGGGACTAACCAGTGATGCAAGTGGCTGCATGAGTGTGAGGGAATGACCAGTAATGTAGGTGCCTGTGTGAGTATGAGGGACTGACTAGTAATGCAGGTGGCTGCGTGAGTGTGAGGGACTGATCAGTGATGCAGGTGGCTGCATGAGTGTGAGGGACTGACCAGTAATGCAGGTGGCTGCGTGAGTCTGAGCGACTGACCAGTAATGCAGGTGGCTTTCTGAGTGTGAGGGACTGATCAGTAATGCAGGTGGCTGTGTGAGTGTGAGGGACTGACCAGTAATGCAGGTGGCTGTGTGAGTGTGAGGGACTGATCAGTAATGCAGGTGGCTGCATGAGTGTGAGAGACTGACCAGTGATGCAGGTGGCTGTGTGAGTGTGAGGGGCTGACCAGTGATGCAGGTGGCTGTGTGAGTGTAAGGGACTGACCAGTGAGGCAAGTGGCTGCAAGAGTGTGAGGGACTGATCAGTAATGCAGTTGGCTGCATGAGTGTGAGGGACTGACCAGTGATGCAGGTGGCTGTGTGAATGTGAGGGACTGACCAGTAATGCAGGTGGCTGTGTGAGTGTGAGGGACTGAGCAGTGATGCAGGTGGCTGTGTGAGTGTGAGGGACTGACCAGTGATGCAGGTGGCTGTGTGAATGTGAGGGACTGACCAGTAATGCAGGTGGCTGTCTGAGTGTGAGGGTCTGAGCAGTGATGCAGGTGGCTGTGTGAGTGTGAGTGACTAACCAGTGATGCAAGTGGCTGCATGAGTGTGAGGGAATGACCAGTAATGTAGGTGCCTGTGTGAGTATGAGGGACTGACCAGTAATGCAGGTGGCTGCATGAGTGTGAGGGACTGTCCAGTAATGCAGGTGGCTGCGTGAGTCTGAGCGACTGACCAGTAATGCAGGTGGCTTTCTGAGTGTGAGGGACTGATCAGTAATGCAAGTGGCTGTGTGAGTGTGAGGGACTGACCAGTGATGCACGTGGCTGCATGATTGTGAGGGAATGACCAGTAATGCAGGTGGCTGCAAGAGTGTGAGGGACTGATCAGTAATGCAGGTGGCTGCATGAGTGTGAGAGACTGACCAGTGATGCAGGTGGCTGTGTGAGTGTGAGGGGCTGACCAGTGATGCAGGTGGCTGTGTGAGTGTAAGGGACTGACCAGTGAGGCAAGTGGCTGCATGAGTGTGAGGGACTGTACAGTAAGGCATTTGGCTGCATGAGTGTAAGGGAATGACCAGTGATGCAAGTGGCTGCAAGATTGTGAGGGACTGACCAGTAATGCAAGTGGCTGCATGAGTGTGAGGAACTGAGCAGTGATGCAGGTGGCTGTGTGAATGTGAGGGACTGACCAGTAATGCAGGTGGCTGCATGAGTGTGAGGGACTGACCAGTAATGCAGGTGGCTGTGTGAGTGTGAGGGACTGATCAGTGATGCAGGTGGCTGCATGAGTCTGAGGGGCTGACCAGTAATGCAGGTGGCTGCGTGAGTGTGAGGGACTGATCAGTGATTCAAGTGGCTGCATGAGTGTGAGGGACTTACCAGTGATGCAGTTGGCTGCATGAGTGTAAGGGAATGACCAGTGATTCAGGTGGCTGTGTGAGTGTGAGGGACTGACCATTAATGCAGGTGGCTGCATGAGTGTGAGGGACTGACCAGTAATTCAAGTGGCTGCAAGAGTGTGAGGGACTGACCAGTGATGCAGGTGGCTGTGTGAATGTGAGGGACTGACCAGTAATGCAGGTGGCTGTCTGAGTGTGAGGGTCTGAGCAGTGATGCAGGTGGCTGTGTGAGTGTGAGTGACTAACCAGTGATGCAAGTGGCTGCATGAGTGTGAGGGAATGACCAGTAATGTAGGTGCCTGTGTGAGTATGAGGGACTGACCAGTAATGCAGGTGGCTGCATGAGTGTGAGGGACTGACCAGTAATGCAGGTGGCTGCGTGAGTCTGAGCGACTGACCAGTAATGCAGGTGGCTTTCTGAGTGTGAGGGACTGATCAGTAATGCAAGTGGCTGTGTGAGTGTGAGGGACTGACCAGTGATGCACGTGGCTGCATGATTGTGAGGGAATGACCAGTAATGCAGGTGGCTGCAAGAGTGTGAGGGACTGATCAGTAATGCAGGTGGCTGCATGAGTGTGAGAGACTGACCAGTGATGCAGGTGGCTGTGTGAGTGTGAGGGGCTGACCAGTGATGCAGGTGGCTGTGTGAGTGTAAGGGACTGACCAGTGAGGCAAGTGGCTGCATGAGTGTGAGGGACTGTACAGTAAGGCATTTGGCTGCATGAGTGTAAGGGAATGACCAGTGATGCAAGTGGCTGCAAGATTGTGAGGGACTGACCAGTAATGCAAGTGGCTGCATGAGTGTGAGGAACTGAGCAGTGATGCAGGTGGCTGTGTGAATGTGAGGGACTGACCAGTAATGCAGGTGGCTGCATGAGTGTGAGGGACTGACCAGTAATGCAGGTGGCTGTGTGAGTGTGAGGGACTGATCAGTGATGCAGGTGGCTGCATGAGTGTGAGGGGCTGACCAGTAATGCAGGTGGCTGCGTGAGTGTGAGGGACTGATCAGTGATTCAAGTGGCTGCATGAGTGTGAGGGACTTACCAGTGATGCAGTTGGCTGCATGAGTGTAAGGGAATGACCAGTGATTCAGGTGGCTGTGTGAGTGTGAGGGACTGACCATTAATGCAGGTGGCTGCATGAGTGTGAGGGACTGACCAGTAATTCAAGTGGCTGCAAGAGTGTGAGGGACTGACCAGTGATGCAGGTGGCTGTGTGAGTGTGAGGGACTGAGCAGTGATGCAGGTGGCTGTGTGAGTGTGAGGGACTAACCAGTGATGCAAGTGGCTGCATGAGTGTGAGGGAATGACCAGTAATGTAGGTGGCTGCATGAGTGTGAGGGACTGACCAGTAATGCAGGTGGCTGCGTGAGTCTGAGCGACTGACCAGTAATGCAGGTGGCTTTCTGAGTGTGAGGGACTGATCAGTAATGCAGGTGGCTGTGTGAGTGTGAGGGACTGACCAGTGATGCACGTGGCTGCATGATTGTGAGGGAATGACCAGTAATGCAGGTGGCTGTGTGAGTGTGAGGGACTGATCAGTAATGCAGGTGGCTGCATGAAAATGAGAGACTGACCAGTGATGCAGGTGGCTGTGTGAGTGTGAGGGGCTGACCAGTGATGCAGGTGGCTGTGTGAGTGTAAGGGACTGACCAGTGAGGCAAGTGGCTGCATGAGTGTGAGGGACTGAACAGTAATGCAGTTGGCTGCATGAGTGCAAGGGAATGACCAGTGATGCAAGTGGCAGCAAGAGTGTGAGGGAATGATCAGTAATGCAGTTGGCTGCATGAGTGGAAGGGAATGACCAGTAATTCAAGTGGCTGCAAGAGTGTGAGGGACTGACCAGTGAGGCAGTTGGCTGCATGAGTGTAAGGGAATGACCGGTGATGCAAGTGGCTGCAAGAGTGTGAGGGACTGATCAGTAATGCAAGTGGCTGCAAGAGTGTGAGGGACTGACCAGTAATGCAAGTGGCTGCAAGAGTGTGAGGGATTGACCAGTGATGCAAGTGGCTGTGTGACTGTAATGGACTGACCAGTGACGCAAGTGGCTGCATGAGTGAGAGGGACTGACCAGTGATGCAAGTGGCTGTGTGAGTGTGAGGGACTGACCAGTGATGCAAGTGGCTGCATGAGTGTGAGGGGCTGACCAGTAATGCAGTTGGCTGCATGAGTGTGAGGGACTGACCAGTGATTCAGGTGGCTGTGTGAGTGTGAGGGACTGACCAGTGATGCAAGTGGCTGCATGAGTGTGAGGGAATGACCAGTAATGTAGGTGGCTGTGTGAGTATGAGGGACTGACCAGTAATGAAGGTGGCTGCGTGAGTGTGAGGGACTGACCAGTAATGCAGGTGGCTGCGTGAGTGTGAGGGACTGATCAGTGATTCAAGTGGCTGCATGAGTGTAAGGGAATGTCCAGTGATTCAGGTGGCTGTGTGAGTGTGAGGGACTGACCAGTAATGCAGGTGGCTGCATGAGTGTGAGGGACTGACCAGTAATTCAAGTGGCTGCAAGAGTGTGAGGGACTGACCAGTGATGCAGTTGGCTGCATGAGTGTAAGGGAATGACCAGTGATGCAAGTGGCTGCAAGAGTGTGAGGGACTGACCAGTGATGCAGGCGGCTGTGTGAGTGTGAGGGACAGACCAGTAATGCAGGTGGCTGCATGAGTGTGAGGGACTGACCAGTAATTCAAGTGGCTGCAAGAGTGTGAGGACTGATCAGTAATGCAGGTGGCTGCATGAGTATGAGAGACTGACCAGTGATGCAAGTGGGTTTGTGAGTGTGAGGGACTGACCAGTAATTCAAGTGGCTGCAGGAGTGTGAGGGACTGACCAGTGATGCAGTTAGCTGCATGAGTGTAAGGGAATGACCAGTGATGCAAGTGGCTGCAAGAGTGTGAGGGACTGACCAGTAATGCAAGTGGCTGCATGAGTGTGAGGAACTGAGCAGTGATGCAGGTGGCTGTGTGAATGTGAGGGACTGACCAGTAATGCAGGTGGCTGCATGAGTGTGACGGGCTGACCAGTAATGCAAGTGGCTGCATGAGTGTGAGGGACTGAACAGTAATGCAGTTGGCTGCATGAGTGTAAGGGAATGACCGGTGATGCAAGTGGCTGCAAGAGTGTGAGGGACTGATCAGTAATGCAAGTGGCTGCAAGAGTGTGAGGGACTGTCCAGTAATGCAAGTGGCTGCAAGAGTGTGAGGGACTGAACAGTCATGCAGTTGGCTGCATGAGTGTAAGGGAATGACCAGTGATGCAAGTGGCTGCAAGAGTGTGAGGGACTGATCAGTAATGCAGTTGGCTGCATGAGTGTGAGGGACTGACCAGTGATGCAGGTGGCTGTGTGAATGTGAGGGGCTGACCAGTAATGCAGGTGGCTGTGTGAGTGTGAGGGACTGACCAGTGATGCAGGTGGCTGTGTGAATGTGAGGGACTGACCAGTAATGCAGGTGGCTGTGTGAGTGTGAGGGACTGAGCAGTGATGCAGGTGGCTGTGTGAGTGTGAGGGACTAACCAGTGATGCAAGTGGCTGCATGAGTGTGAGGGAATGACCAGTAATGTAGGTGCCTGTGTGAGTATGAGGGACTGACTAGTAATGCAGGTGGCTGCGTGAGTGTGAGGGACTGATCAGTGATGCAGGTGGCTGCATGAGTGTGAGGGACTGACCAGTAATGCAGGTGGCTGCGTGAGTCTGAGCGACTGACCAGTAATGCAGGTGGCTTTCTGAGTGTGAGGGACTGATCAGTAATGCAGGTGGCTGTGTGAGTGTGAGGGACTGACCAGTAATGCAGGTGGCTGTGTGAGTGTGAGGGACTGATCAGTAATGCAGGTGGCTGCATGAGTGTGAGAGACTGACCAGTGATGCAGGTGGCTGTGTGAGTGTGAGGGGCTGACCAGTGATGCAGGTGGCTGTGTGAGTGTAAGGGACTGACCAGTGAGGCAAGTGGCTGCAAGAGTGTGAGGGACTGATCAGTAATGCAGTTGGCTGCATGAGTGTGAGGGACTGACCAGTGATGCAGGTGGCTGTGTGAATGTGAGGGACTGACCAGTAATGCAGGTGGCTGTGTGAGTGTGAGGGACTGAGCAGTGATGCAGGTGGCTGTGTGAGTGTGAGGGACTGACCAGTGATGCAGGTGGCTGTGTGAATGTGAGGGACTGACCAGTAATGCAGGTGGCTGTCTGAGTGTGAGGGTCTGAGCAGTGATGCAGGTGGCTGTGTGAGTGTGAGTGACTAACCAGTGATGCAAGTGGCTGCATGAGTGTGAGGGAATGACCAGTAATGTAGGTGCCTGTGTGAGTATGAGGGACTGACCAGTAATGCAGGTGGCTGCATGAGTGTGAGGGACTGACCAGTAATGCAGGTGGCTGCGTGAGTCTGAGCGACTGACCAGTAATGCAGGTGGCTTTCTGAGTGTGAGGGACTGATCAGTAATGCAAGTGGCTGTGTGAGTGTGAGGGACTGACCAGTGATGCACGTGGCTGCATGATTGTGAGGGAATGACCAGTAATGCAGGTGGCTGCAAGAGTGTGAGGGACTGATCAGTAATGCAGGTGGCTGCATGAGTGTGAGAGACTGACCAGTGATGCAGGTGGCTGTGTGAGTGTGAGGGGCTGACCAGTGATGCAGGTGGCTGTGTGAGTGTAAGGGACTGACCAGTGAGGCAAGTGGCTGCATGAGTGTGAGGGACTGTACAGTAAGGCATTTGGCTGCATGAGTGTAAGGGAATGACCAGTGATGCAAGTGGCTGCAAGATTCTGAGGGACTGACCAGTAATGCAAGTGGCTGCATGAGTGTGAAGAACTGAGCAGTGATGCAGGTGGCTGTGTGAATGTGAGGGACTGACCAGTAATGCAGGTGGCTGCATGAGTGTGAGGGACTGACCAGTAATGCAGGTGGCTGTGTGAGTGTGAGGGGCTGAGCAGTGAAGCAGGTGGCTGTGTGAGTCTGAGGAACTGACCAGTGATGCACGTGGCTGCATGATTGTGAGGGAATGACCAGTAGTGCAGGTGGCTGTGTGAGTGTGAGGGACTGATCAGTAATGCAGGTGGCTGCATGAGTGTGAGAACTGACCAGTGATGCAGGTGGCTGTGTGATTGTGAGGGACTGACCAGTGATGCAGGTGGCTGTGTGAGTGTGAGGGACTGACCAGTTATGCAACAGGCTGCATGAGAGTGAGGGACTGAACAGTAATGCAGTTGGCTGCATGAGTGGAAGGGAATGACCAGTGATGCAAGTGGCTGCAAGAGTGTGAGGGACTGATCAGTAATGCAGTTGGCTGCATGAGTGTAAGGGAATGACCAGTGATGCAAGTGGCTGCATGAGTGTGAGGGACTTAACAGTAATGCAGTTGGCTGCATGAGTGTAAGGGAATGACCGGTGATGCAAGTGGCTGCAAGAGTGTGAGGGACTGATCAGTAATGCAAGTGGCTGCAAGAGTGTGAGGGACTGACCAGTAATGCAAGTGGCTGCAAGAGTGTGAGGGACTGAACAGTAATGCAGTTGGCTGCATGAGTGTAAGGGAATGACCAGTGATGCAAGTGGCTGCAAGAGTGTGAGGGACTGATCAGTAATGCAGTTGGCTGCATGAGTGTGAGGGACTGACCAGTGATGCAGGTGGCTGTGTGAATGTGAGGGACTGACCAGTAATGCAGGTGGCTGTGTGAGTGTGAGGGACTGAGCAGTGATGCAGGTGGCTGTGTGAGTGTGAGGGACTGAGCAGTGATGCAGGTGGCTGTGTGAGTGTGAGGGACTAACCAGTGATGCAAGTGGCTGCATGAGTGTGAGGGAATGACCAGTAATGTCGGTGCCTGTGTGAGTATGAGGGACTGACTAGTAATGCAGGTGGCTGCATGAGTGTGAGGGACTGACCAGTAATGCTGGTGGCTGCGTGAGTCTGAGCGACTGACCAGTAATGCAGGTGGCTTTCTGAGTGTGAGGGACTGATCAGTAATGCAGGTGGCTGTATGAGTGTGAGGGACTGACCAGTGATGCACGTGGCTGCATGATTGTGAGGGAATGACCAGTAATGCAGGTGGCTGTGTGAGTGTGAGGGACTGATCAGTAATGCAGGTGGCTGCATGAGTGTGAGAGACTGACCAGTGATGCAGGTGGCTGTGTGAGTGTGAGGGGCTGACCAGTGATGCAGGTGGCTGTGTGAGTGTAAGGGACTGACCAGTGAGGCAAGTGGCTGCATGAGTGTGAGGGACTGTACAGTAATGCATTTGGCTGCATGAGTGTAAGGGAATGACCAGTGATGCAAGTGCCTGCAAGAGTGTGAGGGACTGATCAGTAATGCATTTGGCTGCATGAGTGTCAGGGAATGACGAGTGATGCATGTGGCTGCATGAGTGTGAGGGACTGAACAGTAATGCAGTTGGCTGCATGAGTGTAAGGGAATGACCAGTGATGCAGTTGGCAGCAAGAGTGTGAGGGACTGATCAGTAATGCAGTTGGCTGCATGAGTGTGAGGGACTGACCAGTGATGCACGTGGCTGCATGATTGTGAGGGAATGACCTGTAATGCAGGTGGCTGCAAGAGTGTGAGGGACTGATCAGTAATGCAGGTGGCTGCATGAGTGTGAGAGACTGACCAGTGATGCAGGTGGCTGTGTGAGTGTGAGGGGCTGACCAGTGATGCAGGTGGCTGTGTGAGTGTAAGGGACTGACCAGTGAGGCAAGTGGCTGCATGAGTGTGAGGGACTGTACAGTAAGGCATTTGGCTGCATGAGTGTAAGGGAATGACCAGTGATGCAAGTGGCTGCAAGATTGTGAGGGACTGACCAGTAATGCAAGTGGCTGCATGAGTGTGAGGAACTGAGCAGTGATGCAGGTGGCTGTGTGAATGTGAGGGACTGACCAGTAATGCAGGTGGCTGCATGAGTGTGAGGGACTGACCAGTAATGCAGGTGGCTGTGTGAGTGTGAGGGACTGATCAGTGAAGCAGGTGGCTGTGTGAGTCTGAGGGACTGACCAGTGATGCACGTGGCTGCATGATTGTGAGGGAATGACCTGTAATGCAGGTGGCTGCAAGAGTGTGAGGGACTGATCAGTAATGCAGGTGGCTGCATGAGTGTGAGAGACTGACCAGTGATGCAGGTGGCTGTGTGATTGTGAGGGGCTGACCAGTGATGCAGGTGGCTGTGTGAGTGTGAGGGACTGACCAGTTATGCAAGAGGCTGCATGAGAGTGAGGGACTGAACAGTAATGCAGTTGGCTGCATGAGTGTAAGGGAATGACCAGTGATGCAAGTGGCTGCAAGAGTGTGAGGGACTGATCAGTAATGCAGTTGGCTGCATGAGTGTAAGGGAATGACCAGTGATGCAAGTGGCTGCATGAGTGTGAGGGACTTAACAGTAATGCAGTTGGCTGCATGAGTGTAAGGGAATGACCGGTGATGCAAGTGGCTGCAAGAGTGTGAGGGACTGATCAGTAATGCAAGTGGCTGCAAGAGTGTGAGGGACTGACCAGTAATGCAAGTGGCTGCAAGAGTGTGAGGGACTGAACAGTAATGCAGTTGGCTGCATGAGTGTAAGGGAATGACCAGTGATGCAAGTGGCTGCAAGAGTGTGAGGGACTGATCAGTAATGCAGTTGGCTGCATGAGTGTGAGGGACTGACCAGTGATGCAGGTAGCTGTGTGAGTGTAAGGGAATGACCAGTGATGCAAGTGGCTGCAAGAGTGTGAGGGACTGATCAGTAATGCAGTTGGCTGCATGAGTGTGACGGACAGACCAGTGATGCAGGTGGCTGTGCGAATGTGAGGGACTGACCAGTAATGCAGGTGGCTGTGTGAGTGTGAGGGACTGAGCAGTAATGCAGGTGGCTGTGTGAGTGTGAGGGACTGACCAGTGATGCAGGTGGCTGTGTGAATGTGAGGGACTGACCAGTAATGCAGGTGGCTGTGTGAGTGTGAGGGACTGAGCAGTGATGCAGGTGGCTGTGTGAGTGTGAGGGACTAACCAGTGATGCAAGTGGCTGCATGAGTGTGAGGGAATGACCAGTAATGTAGGTGCCTGTGTGAGTATGAGGGACTGACTAGTAATGCAGGTGGCTGCATGAGTGTGAGGGACTGACCAGTAATGCAGGTGGCTGCGTGAGTCTGAGCGACTGACCAGTAATGCAGGTGGCTTTCTGAGTGTGAGGGACTGATCAGTAATGCAGGTGGCTGTGTGAGTGTGAGGGACTGACCAGTGAGGCACGTGGCTGCATGATTGTGAGGGAATGACCAGTAATGCAGGTGGCTGTGTGAGTGTGAGGGACTGATCACTAATGCAGGTGGCTGCATGAGTGTGAGAGACTGACCAGTGATGCAGGTGGCTGTGTGAGTGTGAGGGGCTGACCAGTGATGCAGGTGGCTGCATGAGTGTGAGGGAATGACCAGTAATGTATTTGGCTGCATGAGTGTAAGGGAATGACCAGTGATGCAAGTGGCTGCAAGAGTGTGAGGGACTGATCAGTAATGCACTTGGCTGCATGAGTGTAAGGGAATGACGAGTGATGCAAGTGGCTGCATGAGTGTGAGGGACTGAACAGTAATGCAGTTGGCTGCATGAGTGTAAGGGAATGACCAGTGATGCAGTTGGCAGCAAGAGTGTGAGGGACTGATCAGTAATGCAGTTGGCTGCATGAGTGTAAGCGAATGACCAGTGATGCAAGTGGCTGCATGAGTGTGAGGGACTGAACAGTAATGCAGTTGGCTGCATGAGTGTAAGGGAATGACCGGTGATGCAAGTGGCTGCAAGAGTGTGAGGGACTGATCAGTAATGCAAGTGGCTGCAAGAGTGTGAGGGACTGACCAGTGATGCAAGTGGCTGTGTGACTGTAATGGACTGACCAGTGACGCAAGTGGCTGCATGAGTGTGAGGGGCTGACCAGTAATGCAGTTGGCTGCATGAGTGTGAGGGACTGACCAGTGATGCAGGTGGCTGTGTGAGTGTAAGGGACTGACCAGTGATGCAAGTGGCTGCATGAGTGTGAGGGAATGACCAGTAATGTAGGTGGCTGTGTGAGTATGAGGGACTGACCAGTAATGCAGGTGGCTGCGTGAGTGTGAGGGACTGACCAGTAATGAAGGTGGCTGCGTGAGTGTAAGGGACTGATCAGTGATGCAGGTGGCTGCATGAGTTTGAGGGACTGACCAGTAATGCAGGTGGCTGCATGAGTGTGAGGGACTGACCAGTGATGCAGGTGGCTGTGTGAATGTGAGGGACTGACCAGTAATGCAGGTGGCTGCATGAGTTTGAGGGACTGACCAGTAATGCAGGTGGCTGCGTGAGTCTGAGGGACTGACCAGTAATGCAGTTGGCTGCATGAGTGTGAGGGACTGACCAGTGATGCAGGTGGCTGTGTGAATGTGAGGGACTGACCAGTAATGCAGGTGGCTGTGTGAGTGTGAGGGACTGAGCAGTGATGCAGGTGGCTGTGTGAGTGTGAGGGACTGACCAGTGATGCAGGTGGCTGTGTGAATGTGAGGGACTGACCAGTAATGCAGGTGGCTGTGTGAGTGTGAGGGACTGAGCAGTGATGCAGGTGGCTGTGTGAGTGTGAGGGACTAACCAGTGATGCAAGTGGCTGCATGAGTGTGAGGGAATGACCAGTAATGTAGGTGCCTGTGTGAGTATGAGGGACTGACTAGTAATGCAGGTGGCTGCATGAGTGTGAGGGACTGACCAGTAATGCAGGTGGCTGCGTGAGTCTGAGCGACTGACCAGTAATGCAGGTGGCTTTCTGAGTGTGAGGGACTGATCAGTAATGCAGGTGGCTGTGTGAGTGTGAGGGACTGACCAGTGATGCACGTGGCTGCATGATTGTGAGGGAATGACCAGTAATGCAGGTGGCTGTGTGAGTGTGAGGGACTGATCAGTAATGCAGGTGGCTGCATGAGTGTGAGAGACTGACCAGTGAGGCAAGTGGCTGCTGGAGTGTGAGGGACTGTACAGTAATGCATTTGGCTGCATGAGTGTAAGGGAATGACCAGTGATGCAAGTGGCTGCAAGAGTGTGAGGGACTGAACAGTAATGCACTTGGCTGCATGAGTGTAAGGGAATGACGAGTGATGCAAGTGGCTGCATGAGTGTGAGGGACTGAACAGTAATGCAGTTGGCTGCATGAGTGTAAGGGAATGAACAGTGATGCAGTTGGCAGCAAGAGTGTGAGGGACTGATCTGTAATGCAGTTGGCTGCATGAGTGTGAGGGACTGACCAGTGATGCACGTGGCTGCATGATTGTGAGGGAATGACCAGTAGTGCAGGTGGCTGTGTGAGTGTGAGGGACTGATCAGTAATGCAGGTGGCTGCATGAGTGTGAGAGACTGACCAGTGATGCAGGTGGCTGTGTGATTGTGAGGGGCTGACCAGTGATACAGGTGGCTGTGTGAGTGTGAGGGACTGACCAGTTATGCAAGAGGCTGCATGAGAGTGAGGGACTGAACAGTAATGCAGTTGGCTGCATGAGTGTAAGGGAATGACCAGTGATGCAAGTGGCTGCAAGAGTGTGAGGGACTGATCAGTAATGCAGTTGGCTGCATGAGTGTAAGGGAATGACCAGTGATGCAAGTGGCTGCATGAGTGTGAGGGACTTAACAGTAATGCAGTTGGCTGCATGAGTGTAAGGGAATGACCGGTGATGCAAGTGGCTGCAAGAGTGTGAGGGACTGATCAGTAATGCAAGTGGCTGCAAGAGTGTGAGGGACTGACCAGTAATGCAAGTGGCTGCAAGAGTGTGAGGGACTGAACAGTAATGCAGTTGGCTGCATGAGTGTAAGGGAATGACCAGTGATGCAAGTGGCTGCAAGAGTGTGAGGGACTGATCAGTAATGCAGTTGGCTGCATGAGTGTGAGGGACTGACCAGTGATGCAGGTGGCTGTGTGAATGTGAGGGACTGACCAGTAATGCAGGTGGCTGTGTGAGTGTGAGGGACTGAGCAGTGATGCAGGTGGCTGTGTGAGTGTGAGGGACTGACCAGTGATGCAGGTGGCTGTGTGAATGTGAGGGACTGACCAGTAATGCAGGTGGCTGTGTGAGTGTGAGGGACTGAGCAGTGATGCAGGTGGCTGTGTGAGTGTGAGGGACTAACCAGTGATGCAAGTGGCTGCATGAGTGTGAGGGAATGACCAGTAATGTAGGTGCCTGTGTGAGTATGAGGGACTGACTAGTAATGCAGGTGGCTGCATGAGTGTGAGGGACTGACCAGTAATGCAGGTGGCTGCGTGAGTCTGAGCGACTGACCAGTAATGCAGGTGGCTTTCTGAGTGTGAGGGACTGATCAGTAATGCAGGTGGCTGTGTGAGTGTGAGGGACTGACCAGTGATGCACGTGGCTGCATGATTGTGAGGGAATGACCAGTAATGCAGGTGGCTGTGTGAGTGTGAGGGACTGATCACTAATGCAGGTGGCTGCATGAGTGTGAGAGACTGACCAATGATGCAGGTGGCTGTGTGAGTGTGAGGGGCTGACCAGTGATGCAGGTGGCTGTGTGAGTGTAAGGGACTGACCAGTGAGGCAAGCGGCTGCATGAGTGTGAGGGACTGTACAGTAATGCATTTGGCTGCATGAGTGTAAGGGAATGACCAGTGATGCAAGTGGCTGCAAGAGTGTGAGGGACTGATCAGTAATGCACTTGGCTGCATGAGTGTAAGGGAATGACGAGTGATGCAAGTGGCTGCATGAGTGTGAGGGACTGAACAGTAATGCAGTTGGCTGCATGAGTGTAAGGGAATGACCAGTGATGCAGTTGGCAGCAAGAGTGTGAGGGACTGACCAGTAATGCAGTTGGCTGCATGAGTGTAAGCGAATGACCAGTGATGCAAGTGGCTGCATGAGTGTGAGGGACTGAACAGTAATGCAGTTGGCTGCATGAGTGTAAGGGAATGACCGGAGATGCAAGTGGCTGCAAGAGTGTGAGGGACTGATCAGTAATGCAAGTGGCTGCAAGAGTGTGAGGGACTGACCAGTGATGCAAGTGGCTGTGTGACTGTAATGGACTGACCAGTGACGCAAGTGGCTGCATGAGTGTGAGGGACTGACCAGTAATGCAGTTGGCTGCATGAGTGTGAGGGACTGACCAGTGATGCAAGTGGATGTGTGACTGCAATGGACTGACCAGTGACGCAAGTGGCTGCATGAGTGTGAGGGGCTGACCAGTAATGCAGTTGGCTGCATGAGTGTGAGGGACTGACCAGTGATGCAGGTGGCTGTGTGAGTGTGAGGGACTGACCAGTGATGCAAGTGGCTGCATGAGAGTGAGGGAATGACCAGTAATGTAGGTGGCTGTGTGAGTATGAGGGACTGACCAGTAATGCAGGTGGCTGCATGAGTGTGAGGGACTGACCAGTAATGCAGGTGGCTGCGTGAGTGTGAGGGACTGATCAGTGATGCAGGTGGCTGCATGAGTTTGAGGGACTGACCAGTAATGCAAGTGGCTGCGTGAGTCTGAGGGACTGACCAGTAATGCAGGTGGCTGCATGAGTGTGAGGGACTGACCAGTAATTCAAGTGGCTGCAAGAGTGTGAGGGACTGATCAGTAATGCAGGTGGCTGCATGAGTATGAGAGACTGACCAGTGATGCAAGTGGGTTTGTGAGTGTGAGGGACTGACCAGTAATTCAAGTGGCTGCAGGAGTGTGAGGGACTGACCAGTGATGCAGTTGGCTGCATGAGTGTAAGGGAATGACCAGTGATGCAAGTGGCTGCAAGAGTGTGAGGGACTGACCAGTAATGCAAGTGGCTGCATGAGTGTGAGGAACTGAGCAGTGATGCAGGTGGCTGTGTGAATGTGAGGGACTGACCAGTAATGCAGGTGGCTGCATGAGTGTGAGGGGCTGACCAGTAATGCAAGTGGCTGCATGAGTGTGAGGGACTGAACAGTAATGCAGTTGGCTGCATGAGTGTAAGGGAATGACCGGTGATGCAAGTGGCTGCAAGAGTGTGAGGGACTGATCAGTAATGCAAGTGGCTGCAAGAGTGTGAGGGAATGTCCAGTAATGCAAGTGGCTGCAAGAGTGTGAGGGACTGAACAGTCATGCAGTTGGCTGCATGAGTGTAAGGGAATGACCAGTGATGCAGGTGGCTGTGTGAGTGTGAGGGACTGACCAGTGATGCAGGTGGCTGTGTGAATGTGAGGGACTGACCAGTAATGCAGGTGGCTGTGTGAGTGTGAGGGACTGAGCAGTGATGCAGGTGGCTGTGTGAGTGTGAGGGACTAACCAGTGATGCAAGTGGCTGCATGAGTGTGAGGGAATGACCAGTAATGTAGGTGCCTGTGTGAGTATGAGGGACTGACTGGTAATGCAGGTGGCTGCGTGAGTGTGAGGGACTGATCAGTGATGCAGGTGGCTGCATGAGTGTGAGGGACTGACCAGTAATGCAGGTGGCTGCGTGAGTCTGAGCGACTGACCAGTAATGCAGGTGGCTTTCTGAGTGTGAGGGACTGATCAGTAATGCAGGTGGCTGTGTGAGTGTGAGGGACTGACCAGTAATGCAGGTGGCTGTGTGAGTGTGAGGGACTGATCAGTAATGCAGGTGGCTGCATGAGTGTGAGAGACTGACCAGTGATGCAGGTGGCTGTGTGAGTGTGAGGGGCTGACCAGTGATGCAGGTGGCTGTGTGAGTGTAAGGGACTGAAAAGTGAGGCAAGTGGCTGCAAGAGTGTGAGGGACTGATCAGTAATGCAGTTGGCTGCATGAGTGTGAGGGACTGACCAGTGATGCAGGTGGCTGTGTGAATGTGAGGGACTGACCAGTAATGCAGGTGGCTGTGTGAGTGTGAGGGACTGAGCAGTGATGCAGGTGGCTGTGTGAGTGTGAGGGACTGACCAGTGATGCAGGTGGCTGTGTGAATGTGAGGGACTGACCAGTAATGCAGGTGGCTGTCTGAGTGTGAGGGACTGAGCAGTGATGCAGGTGGCTGTGTGAGTGTGAGTGACTAACCAGTGATGCAAGTGGCTGCATGAGTGTGAGGGAATGACCAGTAATGTAGGTGCCTGTGTGAGTATGAGGGACTGACTAGTAATGCAGGTGGCTGCATGAGTGTGAGGGACTGACCAGTAATGCAGGTGGCTGCGTGAGTCTGAGCGACTGACCAGTAATGCAGGTGGCTTTCTGAGTGTGAGGGACTGATCAGTAATGCAAGTGGCTGTGTGAGTGTGAGGGACTGACCAGTGATGCACGTGGCTGCATGATTGTGAGGGAATGACCAGTAATGCAGGTGGCTGCAAGAGTGTGAGAGACTGACCAGTGATGCAGGTGGCTGTGTGAGTGTGAGGGGCTGACCAGTGATGCAGGTGGCTGTGTGAGTGTGAGGGGCTGACCAGTGATGCAGGTGGCTGTGTGAGTGTGAGGGACGGACCAGTGAGGCAAGTGGCTGCATGAGTGTCAGGGACTGTACAGTAAGGCATTTGGCTGCATGAGTGTAAGGGAATGACCAGTGATGCAAGTGGCTGCAAGATTGTGAGGGACTGACCAGTAATGCAAGTGGCTGCATGAGTGTGAGGAACTGAGCAGTGATGCAGGTGGCTGTGTGAATGTGAGGGACTGACCAGTAATGCAGGTGGCTGCATGAGTGTGAGGGACTGACCAGTAATGCAGGTGGCTGTGTGAGTGTGAGGGGCTGAGCAGTGAAGCAGGTGGCTGTGTGAGTCTGAGGAACTGACCAGTGATGCACGTGGCTGCATGATTGTGAGGGAATTACCAGTAGTGCAGGTGGCTGTGTGAGTGTGAGGGACTGATCAGTAATGCAGGTGGCTGCATGAGTGTGAGAACTGACCAGTGATGCAGGTGGCTGTGTGATTGTGAGGGGCTGACCAGTGATGCAGGTGGCTGTGTGAGTGTGAGGGACTGACCAGTTATGCAACAGGCTGCATGAGAGTGAGGGACTGAACAGTAATGCAGTTGGCTGCATGAGTGGAAGGGAATGACCAGTGATGCAAGTGGCTGCAAGAGTGTGAGGGACTGATCAGTAATGCAGTTGGCTGCATGAGTGTAAGGGAATGACCAGTGATGCAAGTGGCTGCATGAGTGTGAGGGACTTAACAGTAATGCAGTTGGCTGCATGAGTGTAAGGGAATGACCGGTGATGCAAGTGGCTGCAAGAGTGTGAGGGACTGATCAGTAATGCAAGTGGCTGCAAGAGTGTGAGGGACTGACCAGTAATGCAAGTGGCTGCAAGAGTGTGAGGGACTGAACAGTAATGCAGTTGGCTGCATGAGTGTAAGGGAATGACCAGTGATGCAAGTGGCTGCAAGAGTGTGAGGGACTGATCAGTAATGCAGTTGGCTGCATGAGTGTGAGGGACTGACCAGTGATGCAGGTGGCTGTGTGAATGTGAGGGACTGATCAGTAATGCAGGTGGCTGTGTGAGTGTGAGGGACTGAGCAGTGATGCAGGTGGCTGTGTGAGTGTGAGGGACTGACCAGTGATGCAGGTGGCTGTGTGAATGTGAGGGACTGACCAGTAATGCAGGTGGCTGTGTGAGTGTGAGGGACTGAGCAGTGATGCAGGTGGCTGTGTGAGTGTGAGGGACTAACCAGTGATGCAAGTGGCTGCATGAGTGTGAGGGAATGACCAGTAATGTAGGTGCCTGTGTGAGTATGAGGGACTGACTAGTAATGCAGGTGGCTGCATGAGTGTGAGGGACTGACCAGTAATGCAGGTGGCTGCGTGAGTCTGAGCGACTGACCAGTAATGCAGGTGGCTTTCTGAGTGTGAGGGACTGATCAGTAATGCAGGTGGCTGTGTGAGTGTGAGGGACTGACCAGTGATGCACGTGGCTGCATGATTGTGAGGGAATGACCAGTAATGCAGGTGGCTGTGTGAGTGTGAGGGACTGATCAGTAATGCAGGTGGCTGCATGAGTGTGAGAGACTGACCAGTGAGGCAAGTGGCTGCATGAGTGTGAGGGACTGTACAGTAATGCATTTGGCTGCATGAGTGTAAGGGAATGACCAGTGATGCAAGTGGCTGCAAGAGTGTGAGGGACTGATCAGTAATGCACTTGGCTGCATGAGTGTAAGGGAATGACGAGTGATGCAAGTGGCTGCATGAGTGTGAGGGACTGAACAGTAATGCAGTTGGCTGCATGAGTGTAAGGGAATGACCAGTGATGCAGTTGGCAGCAAGAGTGTGAGGGACTGATCAGTAATGCAGTTGGCTGCATGAGTGTGAGGGACTGACCAGTGATGCACGTGGCTGCATGATTGTGAGGGAATGACCAGTAGTGCAGGTGGCTGTGTGAGTGTGAGGGACTGATCAGTAATGCAGGTGGCTGCATGAGTGTGAGAGACTGACCAGTGATGCAGGTGGCTGTGTGATTGTGAGGGGCTGACCAGTGATGCAGGTGGCTGTGTGAGTGTGAGGGACTGACCAGTTATGCAAGAGGCTGCATGAGAGTGAGGGACTGAACAGTAATGCAGTTGGCTGCATGAGTGTAAGTGAATGACCAGTGATGCAAGTGGCTGCAAGAGTGTGAGGGACTGATCAGTAATGCAGTTGGCTGCATGAGTGTAAGGGAATGACCAGTGATGCAAGTGGCTGCATGAGTGTGAGGGACTTAACAGTAATGCAGTTGGCTGCATGAGTGTAAGGGAATGACCGGTGATGCAAGTGGCTGCAAGAGTGTGAGGGACTGATCAGTAATGCAAGTGGCTGCAAGAGTGTGAGGGACTGACCAGTAATGCAAGTGGCTGCAAGAGTGTGAGGGACTGAACAGTAATGCAGTTGGCTGCATGAGTGTAAGGGAATGACCAGTGATGCAAGTGGCTGCAAGAGTGTGAGGGACTGATCAGTAATGCAGTTGGCTGCATGAGTGTGAGGGACTGACCAGTGATGCAGGTGGCTGTGTGAATGTGAGGGACTGACCAGTAATGCAGGTGGCTGTGTGAGTGTGAGGGACTGAGCAGTGATGCAGGTGGCTGTGTGAGTGTGAGGGACTGACCAGTGATGCAGGTGGCTGTGTGAATGTGAGGGACTGACCAGTAATGCAGGTGGCTGTGTGAGTGTGAGGGACTGAGCAGTGATGCAGGTGGCTGTGTGAGTGTGAGGGACTAACCAGTGATGCAAGTGGCTGCATGAGTGTGAGGGAATGACCAGTAATGTAGGTGCCTGTGTGAGTATGAGGGACTGACTAATAATGCAGGTGGCTGCATGAGTGTGAGGGACTGACCAGTAATGCAGGTGGCTGCGTGAGTCTGAGCGACTGACCAGTAATGCAGGTGGCTTTCTGAGTGTGAGGGACTGATCAGTAATGCAGTTGGCTGTGTGAGTGTGAGGGACTGACCAGTGATGCACGTGGCTGCATGATTGTGAGGGAATGACCAGTAATGCAGGTGGCTGTGTGAGTGTGAGGGACTGATCACTAATGCAGGTGCTGCATGAGTGTGAGAGACTGACCAGTGATGCAGGTGGCTGTGTGAGTGTGAGGGGCTGACCAGTGATGCAGGTGGCTGTGTGAGTGTAAGGGACTGACCAGTGAGGCAAGTGGCTGCATGAGTGTGAGGGACTGTACAGTAATGCATTTGGCTGCATGAGTGTAAGGGAATGACCAGTGATGCAAGTGGCTGCAAGAGTGTGAGGGACTGATCAGTAATGCACTTGGCTGCATGAGTGTAAGGGAATGACGAGTGATGCAAGTGGCTGCATGAGTGTGAGGGACTGAACAGTAATGCAGTTGGCTGCATGAGTGTAAGGGAATGACCAGTGATGCAGTTGGCAGCAAGAGTGTGAGGGACTGATCAGTAATGCAGTTGGCTGCATGAGTGTAAGCGAATGACCAGTGATGCAAGTGGCTGCATGAGTGTGAGGGACTGAACAGTAATGCAGTTGGCTGCATGAGTGTAAGGGAATGACCGGTGATGCAAGTGGCTGCAAGAGTGTGAGGGACTGATCAGTAATGCAAGTGGCTGCAAGAGTGTGAGGGACTGACCAGTGATGCAAGTGGCTGTGTGACTGTAATGGACTGACCAGTGACGCAAGTGGCTGCATGAGTGTGAGGGACTGACCAGTAATGCAGTTGGCTGCATGAGTGTGAGGGACTGACCAGTGATGCAAGTGGCTGTGTGACTGTAACGGACTGACCAGTGACGCAAGTGGCTGCATGAGTGTGAGGGGCTGACCAGTAATGCAGTTGGCTGCATGAGTGTGAGGGACTGACCAGTGATGCAGGTGGCTGTGTGAGTGTGAGGGACTGACCAGTGATGCAAGTGGCTGCATGAGTGTGAGGGAATGACCAGTAATGTAGGTGGCTGTGTGAGTATGAGGGACTGACCAGTAATGCAGGTGGCTGCGTGAGTGTGAGGGACTGACCAGTAATGCAGGTGGCTGCGTGAGTGTGAGGGACTGACCAGTAATGCAGGTGGCTGCGTGAGTCTGAGGGACTGACCAGTAATGCAGGTGGCTGTGTGAGTGTGAGGGACTGACCAGTAATGCAAGTGGCTGTGTGAGTGTGAGGGACTGATCAGTAATGCAGGTGGCTGTGTGAATGTGAGGGACTGTCCAGTAATGCAGGTGGCTGCATGAGAGCGAGGGACTGAACAGTAATGCAGGTGGCTGCAAGAGTGTGAGGGACTGACCAGTGATGCAAGTGGCAGTGTGAGTGTAATGGACTGTCCAGTGATGCAATTGGCTGCATGAGTGTGAGGGACTGACCAGTAATGCAGGTGGCTGTGTGAGAGTGAGGGACTGACCAGTAATGCAGGTGGCTGCATGAGAGTGAGAGACTGCCCAGTGATGCAATTGGCTGCATGAGTGTGAGGGAGTGATCAGTAATGCAGGTGGCTGCATGAGTGCAAGGGAATGACCAGTGATGCAGGTGGCTTTATGAGTGTGAGGGACTGATCAGTAATGCAGATGGCTGCATGAGTGTGAGAGACTGACCAGTGATGCAGGTGGCTGTGTGAGTGTGAGGGACTGACCAGTGATGCAGGTGGCTGTGTGAATGTGAGGGACTATTCAGTAATGCAGGTGGCTGCATGAGAGTGAGGGACTGACCAGTGATGCAAGTGGCTGCAAGAGTGTGAGAGACTGACCAGTAATGCAAGTGGCTGTGTGAGTGTGAGGGACTGAGCAGTGATGCAGATGGCTGCATGAGTGTGAGAGACTGACCAGTGATGCAGGTGGCTGTGTGAGTGTGAGGGACTGACCAGTAATGCAGGTGGCTGCATGAGAGTGAGAGACTGCCCAGTGATGCAATCGGCTGCATGAGTGTGAGGGACTGACCAGTAATGCAGGTGGCTGTGTGAGTGTGAGAGACTGACCAGTAATGCAAGTGGCTGTGTGAGTCTGAGGGACTGACCAGTGATGCACGTGGCTGCATGATTGTGCGGGAATGACCAGCGATGCAGGTGGCTGCATGAGTGTGAGGGACTGACCAGTAATGCAGGTGGCTGCGTGAGTGTGAGGGACTGACCTGTAATGCTAGTGGCTGCATGAGTGTGAGGGACTGACCAGTAATGCAGTTGTCTGCATGAATGTAATGGAATGACCAGTGATGCAAGTGGCTGCAAGATTGTGAGGGACTGACCATTAATGCAAGTGGCTGCAAGAGTGTGAGGGACTGACCAGTAATGCTGGTGGCTGCAAGAGTGTGAGGGATTGACCAGTGATGCAAGTGGCTGCATGAGTGTGAAGGACTGACCAGTAATGCAGTTGGCTGCATGAGTGTGAGGGACTGACCAGTGATGCAAGTGGCTGTGTGAGTGTGAGGGACTGACCAGTAATGCAAGTGGCTGTGTGAGTGTAAGGGAATGACCAGTGATGCAAGTGGCTGTGTGAGTGTAATGGACTGACCAGTGATGCAATTGGCTGCATGAGTGTGAGGGACTGACCAGTAATGCAGTTGGCTGCATGAGTGTAAGGGAATGACCAGTGATGCAAGTGGCTGTGTGAGTGTAATGGACTGACCAGTGATGCAATTGGCTGCATGAGTGTGAGGGACTGACCAGTAATGCAGTTGGCTGCATGAGTGTAAGGGAATGACCAGTGATGCAAGTGGCTGTGTGAGTGTAATGGACTGACCAGTGATGCAATTGGCTGCATGAGTGTGAGGGACTGACCAGTAATGCAGTTGGCTGCATGAGTGTAAGGGAATGACCAGTAATGCAGTTGGCTGCATGAGTGTAAGGGAATGACCAGTGATGCAGGTGTTTGTGTGAGTGTGAGGGACAGATCAGTAATGCAGGTGGCTGCATGAGTGTGAGAGACTGACCAGTGATGCAGGTGGCTGTGTGAGTGTGAGGGACTGACCAGTAATGCAGGTGGCTGCATGAGTGTGAGAGACTGACCAGTGATGCAGGTGGCTGTGTGAGTGTGAGGGACTGACCAGTGATGCAGGTGGCTGTGTGAATGTGAGGGACTATTCAGTAATGCAGGTGGCTGCATGAGAGTGAGGGACTGACCAGTGATGCAAGTGGCTGCAAGAGTGTGAGAGACTGACCAGTAATGCAAGTGGCTGTGTGAGTGTGAGGGACTGAGCAGTGATGCAGATGGCTGCATGAGTGTGAGAGACTGACCAGTGATGCAGGTGGCTGTGTGAGTGTGAGGGACTGACCAGTAATGCAGGTGGCTGCATGAGAGTGAGAGACTGCCCAGTGATGCAATCAGCTGCATGAGTGTGAGGGACTGACCAGTAATGCAGGTGGCTGTGTGAGTGTGAGAGACTGACCAGTAATGCAAGTGGCTGTGTGAGTCTGAGGGACTGACCAGTGATGCACGTGGCTGCATGATTGTGCGGGAATGACCAGTGATGCAGGTGGCTGCATGAGTGTGAGGGACTGACCAGTAATGCAGGTGGCTGCGTGAGTGTGAGGGACTGACCTGTAATGCTAGTGGCTGCATGAGTGTGAGGGACTGACCAGTAATGCAGTTGTCTGCATGAATGTAATGGAATGACCAGTGATGCAAGTGGCTGCAAGATTGTGAGGGACTGACCATTAATGCAAGTGGCTGCAAGAGTGTGAGGGACTGACCAGTAATGCTGGTGGCTGCAAGAGTGTGAGGGATTGACTAGTGATGCAAGTGGCTGCATGAGTGTGAAGGACTGACCAGTAATGCAGTTGGCTGCATGAGTGTGAGGGACTGACCAGTGATGCAAGTGGCTGTGTGAGTGTGAGGGACTGACCAGTAATGCAAGTGGCTGTGTGAGTGTAAGGGAATGACCAGTGATGCAAGTGGCTGTGTGAGTGTAATGGACTGACCAGTGATGCAATTGGCTGCATGAGTGTGAGGGACTGACCAGTAATGCAGTTGGCTGCATGAGTGTAAGGGAATGACCAGTGATGCAAGTGGCTGTGTGAGTGTAATGGACTGACCAGTGATGCAATTGGCTGCATGAGTGTGAGGGACTGACCAGTAATGCAGTTGGCTGCATGAGTGTAAGGGAATGACCAGTGATGCAAGTGGCTGTGTGAGTGTAATGGACTGACCAGTGATGCAATTGGCTGCATGAGTGTGAGGGACTGACCAGTAATGCAGTTGGCTGCATGAGTGTAAGGGAATGACCAGTAATGCAGTTGGCTGCATGAGTGTAAGGGAATGACCAGTGATGCAGGTGTTTGTGTGAGTGTGAGGGACAGATCAGTAATGCAGGTGGCTGCATGAGTGTGAGAGACTGACCAGTGATGCAGGTGGCTGTGTGAGTGTGAGGGACTGACCAGTAATGCAGGTGGCTGCATGAGTGTGAGAGACTGACCAGTGATGCAATTGGCTGCATGAGTGTGAGGGACTGACCAGTAATGCAGGTGGCTGCATGAGTGTGAGAGACTGACCAGTGATGCAGGTGGCTGTGTGAATGTGAGGGACTGTGCAGTAATGCAGGTGGCTGCATGAGAGTGAGGGACTGAACAGTAATGCAGGTGGCTGTGTGAATGTGAGGGACTGAACAGTAATGCAGGTGGCTGCAAGAGTGTGAGGGACTGACCAGTGATGCAAGTGGCTGTGTGAATGTAATGGAGTGATCAGTGATGCAATTGGCTGCATGAGTGTGAGGGACTGACCAGTAATGCAGTTGGCTGCATGAGTGTAAGGGAATGACCAGCGATGCAGGTGTTTGTGTGAGTGTGAGGGACTGGCCAGTAATGCACGGAGCTCTGTGAGGTTGAAGGATTGTTCAGTAATGCAGGTGGCTGCATGAGTCGGAGGGACTGAGCTGTTATGCAGTTGCCTGTGTGAGGATGAGGGGCTGACCAGTGATGCAGGTTGCTGTCTTAGTGTGTGGGACTGACCAGAAATACAGTGATTGCATGAGTGTAAGTGAATGACTAGTGATGCAGTTGGCTGGGTTATTCTGAGGGACTGATGAGTATTGCAGTTGGCTGCATGAGTGTGAGAGACTGACCAGTGATGCAGGTGGCTGTGTGAGTATGAGGGGCTGACCAGTGATGCAGGTGGCTGTGTGAGTGTAAGGGACTGACCAGTGAGGCAAGTGGCTGCATGAGTGTGAGGGACTGTACAGTAAGGCATTTGGCTGCATGAGTGTAAGGGAATGACCAGTGATGCAAGTGGCTGCAAGATTGTGAGGGACTGACCAGTAATGCAAGTGGCTGCATGAGTGTGAGGAACTGAGCAGTGATGCAGGTGGCTGTGTGAATGTGAGGGACTGACCAGTAATGCAGGTGGCTGCATGAGTGTGAGGGACTGACCAGTAATGCAGGTGGCTGTGTGAGTGTGACGGGCTGAGCAGTGAAGCAGGTGGCTGTGTGAGTCTGAGGGACTGACCAGTGATGCACGTGGCTGCATGATTGTGAGCGAATGACCAGTAGTGCAGGTGGCTGTGTGAGTGTGAGGGACTGATCAGTAATGCAGGTGGCTGCATGAGTGTGAGAGACTGACCAGTGATGCAGGTGGCTGTGTGATTGTGAGGGGCTGACCAGTGATGCAGGTGGCTGTGTGAGTGTGAGGGACTGACTAGTTATGCAAGAGGCTGCATGAGAGTGAGGGACTGAACAGTAATGCAGTTGGCTGCATGAGTGTAAGGGAATGACCAGTGATGCAAGTGGCTGCAAGAGTGTGAGGGACTGATCAGTAATGCAGTTGGCTGCATGAGTGTAAGGGAATGACCAGTGATGCAAGTGGCTGCATGAGTGTGAGGGACTTAACAGTAATGCAGTTGGCTGCATGAGTGTAAGGGAATGACCGGTGATGCAAGTGGCTGCAAGAGTGTGAGGGACTGATCAGTAATGCAAGTGGATGCAAGAGTGTGAGGGACTGACCAGTAATGCAAGTGGCTGCAAGAGTGTGAGGGACTGAACAGTAATGCAGTTGGCTGCATGAGTGTAAGGGAATGACCAGTGATGCAAGTGGCTGCAAGAGTGTGAGGGACTGATCAGTAATGCAGTTGGCTGCATGAGTGTGAGGGACTGACCAGTGATGCAGGTGGCTGTGTGAATGTGAGGGACTGACCAGTAATGCAGGTGGCTGTGTGAGTGTGAGGGACTGAGCAGTGATGCAGGTGGCTGTGTGAGTGTGAGGGACTGACCAGTGATGCAGGTGGCTGTGTGAATGTGAGGGACTGACCAGTAATGCAGGTGGCTGTGTGAGTGTGAGGGACTTAGCAGTGATGCAGGTGGCTGTGTGAGTGTGAGGGACTAACCAGTGATGCAAGTGGCTGCATGAGTGTGAGGGAATGACCAGTAATGTAGGTGCCTGTGTGAGTATGAGGGACTGACTAGTAATGCAGGTGGCTGCATGAGTGTGAGGGACTGACCAGTAATGCAGGTGGCTGCGTGAGTCTGAGCGACTGACCAGTAATGCAGGTGGCTTTCTGAGTGTGAGGGACTGATCAGTAATGCAGGTGGCTGTGTGAGTGTGAGGGACTGACCAGTGATGCACGTGGCTGCATGATTGTGAGGGAATGACCAGTAATGCAGGTGGCTGTGTGAGTGTGAGGGACTGATCAGTAATGCAGGTGGCTGCATGAGTGTGAGAGACTGACCAGTGAGGCAAGTGGCTGCATGATTGTGAGGGACTGTACAGTAATGCATTTGGCTGCATGAGTGTAAGGGAATGACCAGTGATGCAAGTGGCTGCAAGAGTGTGAGGGACTGATCAGTAATGCACTTGGCTGCATGAGTGTAAGGGAATGACGAGTGATGCAAGTGGCTGCATGAGTGTGAGGGACTGAACAGTAATGCAGTTGGCTGCATGAGTGTAAGGGAATGACCAGTGATGCAGTTGGCAGCAAGAGTGTGAGGGACTGATCAGTAATGCAGTTGGCTGCATGAGTGTGAGGGACTGACCAGTGATGCACGTGGCTGCATGATTGTGAGGGAATGACCAGTAGTGCAGGTGGCTGTGTGAGTGTGAGGGACTGATCAGTAATGCAGGTGGCTGCATGAGTGTGAGAGACTGACCAGTGATGCAGGTGGCTGTGTGATTGTGAGGGGCTGACCAGTGATGCAGGTGGCTGTGTGAGTGTGAGGGACTGACCAGTTATGCAAGAGGCTGCATGAGAGTGAGGGACTGAACAGTAATGCAGTTGGCTGCATGAGTGTAAGTGAATGACCAGTGATGCAAGTGGCTGCAAGAGTGTGAGGGACTGATCAGTAATGCAGTTGGCTGCATGAGTGTAAGGGAATGACCAGTGATGCAAGTGGCTGCATGAGTGTGAGGGACTTAACAGTAATGCAGTTGGCTGCATGAGTGTAAGGGAATGACCGGTGATGCAAGTGGCTGCAAGAGTGTGAGGGACTGATCAGTAATGCAAGTGGCTGCAAGAGTGTGAGGGACTGACCAGTAATGCAAGTGGCTGCAAGAGTGTGAGGGACTGAACAGTAATGCAGTTGGCTGCATGAGTGTAAGGGAATGACCAGTGATGCAAGTGGCTGCAAGAGTGTGAGGGACTGATCAGTAATGCAGTTGGCTGCATGAGTGTGAGGGACTGACCAGTGATGCAGGTGGCTGTGTGAATGTGAGGGACTGACCAGTAATGCAGGTGGCTGTGTGAGTGTGAGGGACTGAGCAGTGATGCAGGTGGCTGTGTGAGTGTGAGGGACTGACCAGTGATGCAGGTGGCTGTGTGAATGTGAGGGACTGACCAGTAATGCAGGTGGCTGTGTGAGTGTGAGGGACTGAGCAGTGATGCAGGTGGCTGTGTGAGTGTGAGGGACTAACCAGTGATGCAAGTGGCTGCATGAGTGTGAGGGAATGACCAGTAATGTAGGTGCCTGTGTGAGTATGAGGGACTGACTAATAATGCAGGTGGCTGCATGAGTGTGAGGGACTGACCAGTAATGCAGGTGGCTGCGTGAGTCTGAGCGACTGACCAGTAATGCAGGTGGCTTTCTGAGTGTGAGGGACTGATCAGTAATGCAGGTGGCTGTGTGAGTGTGAGGGACTGACCAGTGATGCACGTGGCTGCATGATTGTGAGGGAATGACCAGTAATGCAGGTGGCTGTGTGAGTGTGAGGGACTGATCACTAATGCAGGTGGCTGCATGAGTGTGAGAGACTGACCAGTGATGCAGGTGGCTGTGTGAGTGTGAGGGGCTGACCAGTGATGCAGGTGGCTGTGTGAGTGTAAGGGACTGACCAGTGAGGCAAGTGGCTGCATGAGTGTGAGGGACTGTACAGTAATGCATTTGGCTGCATGAGTGTAAGGGAATGACCAGTGATGCAAGTGGCTGCAAGAGTGTGAGGGACTGATCAGTAATGCACTTGGCTGCATGAGTGTAAGGGAATGACGAGTGATGCAAGTGGCTGCATGAGTGTGAGGGACTGAACAGTAATGCAGTTGGCTGCATGAGTGTAAGGGAATGACCAGTGATGCAGTTGGCAGCAAGAGTGTGAGGGACTGATCAGTAATGCAGTTGGCTGCATGAGTGTAAGCGAATGACCAGTGATGCAAGTGGCTGCATGAGTGTGAGGGACTGAACAGTAATGCAGTTGGCTGCATGAGTGTAAGGGAATGACCGGTGATGCAAGTGGCTGCAAGAGTGTGAGGGACTGATCAGTAATGCAAGTGGCTGCAAGAGTGTGAGGGACTGACCAGTGATGCAAGTGGCTGTGTGACTGTAATGGACTGACCAGTGACGCAAGTGGCTGCATGAGTGTGAGGGACTGACCAGTAATGCAGTTGGCTGCATGAGTGTGAGGGACTGACCAGTGATGCAAGTGGCTGTGTGACTGTAACGGACTGACCAGTGACGCAAGTGGCTGCATGAGTGTGAGGGGCTGACCAGTAATGCAGTTGGCTGCATGAGTGTGAGGGACTGACCAGTGATGCAGGTGGCTGTGTGAGTGTGAGGGACTGACCAGTGATGCAAGTGGCTGCATGAGTGTGAGGGAATGACCAGTAATGTAGGTGGCTGTGTGAGTATGAGGGACTGACCAGTAATGCAGGTGGCTGCGTGAGTGTGAGGGACTGACCAGTAATGCAGGTGGCTGCGTGAGTGTGAGGGACTGATCAGTGATGCAGGTGGCTGCATGAGTTTGAGGGACTGACCAGTAATGCAGGTGGCTGCGTGAGTCTGAGGGACTGACCAGTAATGCAGGTGGCTGTGTGAGTGTGAGGGACTGACCAGTAATGCAAGTGGCTGTGTGAGTGTGAGGGACTGATCAGTAATGCAGGTGGCTGTGTGAATGTGAGGGACTGTCCAGTAATGCAGGTGGCTGCATGAGAGTGAGGGACTGAACAGTAATGCAGGTGGCTGCAAGAGTGTGAGGGACTGACCAGTGATGCAAGTGGCAGTGTGAGTGTAATGGACTGTCCAGTGATGCAATTGGCTGCATGAGTGTGAGGGACTGACCAGTAATGCAGGTGGCTGTGTGAGAGTGAGGGACTGACCAGTAATGCAGGTGGCTGCATGAGAGTGAGAGACTGCCCAGTGATGCAATTGGCTGCATGAGTGTGAGGGACTGACCAGTGATGCAGGTGGCTGCATGAGTGTGAGAGACTGACCAGTGATGCAGGTGGCTGTGTGAGTGTGAGGGACTGACCAGTGATGCAGGTGGCTGTGTGAATGTGAGGGACTATTCAGTAATGCAGGTGGCTGCATGAGAGTGAGGGACTGACCAGTGATGCAAGTGGCTGCAAGAGTGTGAGAGACTGACCAGTAATGCAAGTGGCTGTGTGAGTGTGAGGGACTGAGCAGTGATGCAGATGGCTGCATGAGTGTGAGAGACTGACCAGTGATGCAGGTGGCTGTGTGAGTGTGAGGGACTGACCAGTAATGCAGGTGGCTGCATGAGAGTGAGAGACTGCCCAGTGATGCAATCGGCTGCATGAGTGTGAGGGACTGACCAGTAATGCAGGTGGCTGTGTGAGTGTGAGAGACTGACCAGTAATGCAAGTGGCTGCATGAGTGTGAGGGACTGACCAGTAATGCAGTTGTCTGCATGAATGTAATGGAATGACCAGTGATGCAAGTGGCTGCAAGATTGTGAGGGACTGACCATTAATGCAAGTGGCTGCAAGAGTGTGAGGGACTGACCAGTAATGCAGGTGGCTGTGTGAGTGTGAGAGACTGACCAGTAATGCAAGTGGCTGTGTGAGTCTGAGGGACTGACCAGTGATGCACGTGGCTGCATGATTGTGCGGGAATGACCAGCGATGCAGGTGGCTGCATGAGTGTGAGGGACTGACCAGTAATGCAGGTGGCTGCGTGAGTGTGAGGGACTGACCTGTAATGCTAGTGGCTGCATGAGTGTGAGGGACTGACCAGTAATGCAGTTGTCTGCATGAATGTAATGGAATGACCAGTGATGCAAGTGGCTGCAAGATTGTGAGGGACTGACCATTAATGCAAGTGGCTGCAAGAGTGTGAGGGACTGACCAGTAATGCTGGTGGCTGCAAGAGTGTGAGGGATTGACCAGTGATGCAAGTGGCTGCATGAGTGTGAAGGACTGACCAGTAATGCAGTTGGCTGCATGAGTGTGAGGGACTGACCAGTGATGCAAGTGGCTGTGTGAGTGTGAGGGACTGACCAGTAATGCAAGTGGCTGTGTGAGTGTAAGGGAATGACCAGTGATGCAAGTGGCTGTGTGAGTGTAATGGACTGACCAGTGATGCAATTGGCTGCATGAGTGTGAGGGACTGACCAGTAATGCAGTTGGCTGCATGAGTGTAAGGGAATGACCAGTGATGCAAGTGGCTGTGTGAGTGTAATGGACTGACCAGTGATGCAATTGGCTGCATGAGTGTGAGGGACTGACCAGTAATGCAGTTGGCTGCATGAGTGTAAGGGAATGACCAGTGATGCAAGTGGCTGTGTGAGTGTAATGGACTGACCAGTGATGCAATTGGCTGCATGAGTGTGAGGGACTGACCAGTAATGCAGTTGGCTGCATGAGTGTAAGGGAATGACCAGTAATGCAGTTGGCTGCATGAGTGTAAGGGAATGACCAGTGATGCAGGTGTTTGTGTGAGTGTGAGGGACAGATCAGTAATGCAGGTGGCTGCATGAGTGTGAGAGACTGACCAGTGATGCAGGTGGCTGTGTGAGTGTGAGGGACTGACCAGTAATGCAGGTGGCTGCATGAGTGTGAGAGACTGACCAGTGATGCAATTGGCTGCATGAGTGTGAGGGACTGACCAGTAATGCAGGTGGCTGCATGAGTGTGAGAGACTGACCAGTGATGCAGGTGGCTGTGTGAATGTGAGGGACTGTGCAGTAATGCAGGTGGCTGCATGAGAGTGAGGGACTGAACAGTAATGCAGGTGGCTGTGTGAATGTGAGGGACTGAACAGTAATGCAGGTGGCTGCAAGAGTGTGAGGGACTGACCAGTGATGCAAGTGGCTGTGTGAATGTAATGGAGTGATCAGTGATGCAATTGGCTGCATGAGTGTGAGGGACTGACCAGTAATGCAGTTGGCTGCATGAGTGTAAGGGAATGACCAGCGATGCAGGTGTTTGTGTGAGTGTGAGGGACTGGCCAGTAATGCACGGAGCTCTGTGAGGTTGAAGGATTGTTCAGTAATGCAGGTGGCTGCATGAGTCGGAGGGACTGAGCTGTTATGCAGTTGCCTGTGTGAGGATGAGGGGCTGACCAGTGATGCAGGTTGCTGTCTTAGTGTGTGGGACTGACCAGAAATACAGTGATTGCATGAGTGTAAGTGAATGACTAGTGATGCAGTTGGCTGGGTTATTCTGAGGGACTGATGAGTATTGCAGTTGGCTGCATGAGAGTGAGGGACTGAGCAATAATGCAGGTGGCTGCATGAGTGTGACTAACTCACCAGTAATGCAAGTGACTGTGTGAGGGTGACGGAATGAGCAGGAATGAAGCAGACTGCATGAGTCCGAGGGACTGACCAGTAATGCAAGTGACTGCATGGGTCCGAGGGACTGACCAGTAATATGAGTGGCTGCTTGAGTGAGGGACTTACCAGCAATGCAGGTGGCTGCATGGGTCCAAGTGACTGACCAGTTATGCTGGTGGTTATTTGATTGTAAGTGAACAACTATTAATGCAGCTGTCTGCATTAGTCCGAGGGACTGACCAGTAATGCAGGTGTCTGTGTGAGGTTGAAGGAATGACCAGTAATGCAGTTTGCTGCATGACTATGAGGGGCTGACCAGTAATGCAGGTGTCTGTGTGAATGTGAGGAAACGAGCTGCAGTAGCTTTGATCTCCCAGAGTTCCTGCGATTCTACAACATTCCCCAATGGATTGCGAGTTAGAAAATGAAAGACTGCTCTTCAAGGAATGACGGGGAGAGATAATGGGAACTAATGGCCAGTTAGTCTGACATAAGCTGTCAGGAAAATGCTAGAATCCATCATTATGGAATCAGGGTACTTTGAATTTGGGCAGAGTCTGCCTAGCTTTAGGAAAGGGAAGTTGTGTTTGGTGAATCTGTGTTTTGAGTCGTGTAACTAGCAGGGGAGTCAGTTGTTGCGGTATATTTGAATTTCCAGGAAGCATTCGATAAGGAGCTACACAAGTGATTGTTACACAATATAAGGGCTCATGGAGTTGTGGGTGATGTATTAGCATGGATGGAGAATTGGTTAAGACAAGAACACAAGAAATAGGAGCAGGAGTCGACCATTTGGCCAATCGAACCTGCTCCGTCATTCAATACAATCATGGCTGATCTTAGGCTTCAATTTCACTTTCCCGCCCACTCCCCATATCCCTTGATTCCCTGAGAGACCAAAAATCTATCTATCCCAGCCTGAAATATATTCAATGATGGAACATCCACAATCCTCTGGGTTTGGATGATGAGTCGAGGGAAAAGAGTGTAGATAGTCTCGGTCATGTCGATATCAAAAAGGAGGTGTTGGGCGTCTTGCAAAGCATTAAGGTAGATAAGTCCCCAGGGCCTGATGGGATCTACCCCAGAATACTGAGGGAGGCAAGGAAGAAATTGCTGGGGCCTTGACAGAAATCTTTATATCCTCATTGGCTACAGGTGAGGTCCCAGAGGACTGGAGAATAGCCAATGTTGTTCCTTTGTTTAAGAAGGGTAGCAAGGATAATCCAGGAAATTATAGGCCGGTGAGCCTTACATCAGTGGTAGGGAAACTATTAGAGAGGATTCTTCGGGACAGGATTTACTCCCATTTGGAAACAAATGAACTTATTAGCGAGAGGCAGCATGGTTTTGTGAAGGGGAGGTCGAGTTTTTTGAGGAAGTGACAAAGATGATTGATGAAGGAAGGGCAGTGGATGTTGTCGATATGGACTTCAGTAAAGCCTTTGACAAGGTCCCTCATGGCAGACTGGTACAAAAGGTGAAGTCACACAGGATCAGAGGGGAGCTGGCAAGATGGATACAGAACTGGCTCAGTCATAGAAGACAGAGGGTAGCAGTGGAAGGGTGCTTTTCTGAATGGAGGGCTGTGACTAGTGGTGTTCCGCAGGGATCAGTGCTGGGACCTTTGCTGTTTGTAGTATATATAAATGATTTGGAGGAAAATGTAACTGGTCTGATTAGTAAGTTTGCGGACGACACAAAGGTTGGTGGAGTTGTGGATAATGATGAGGATTGTCAGAGGATACAGCAGGATATAGATCGGTTGGAGAGTTGGCCGGAGAAATGGCAAATGGAGTTTAATCCGGACAAATGTGTGGTAATGCATTTTGGAAGGTCTAATGCAGGTGGAAAGTATACAGTAAATGGCAGAACCCTTAGGAGTATTGACAGGCAGAGAGATCTGGGCGTACAGGTCCACAGGTCACTGAAAGTGGCAACGCAGGTGGATAAGGTAGTCAAGAAGGCATACGGCATGCTTGCCTTCATCGGTCGGGGCATAGAGTATAAAAATTGACAAGTCATGCTGCAGCTGTACAGAACTTTAGTTAGGCCACACTTAGAATATTGCGTGCAATTCTGGTCGCCACACTACCAGAAGGACGTGGAGGCTTTGGAGAGGGTACAGAGGAGGTTTACCAGGATGTTGCCTGGTCTGGAGGGCATTAGCTATGAGGAGAGGTTGGATAAACTCGAATTGTTTTCACTGGAACGACGGAGGTGGAGGGGCAACATGAGAGAGGTTTACAAAGTTATAATCGGCATGGACAGAGTGGATAGTCAGAAGCTTTTTCCCAGGGTGGAAGAGTCAGTTACTAGGGGACATAGGTTTAAGGTGCGAGGGGCAAAGTTTAGAGGGGATGTGCGAGGCAAGTTCTTTACACAGAGGGTGGTGAGTGCCTGGAACTTGCTGCCAGGGGAGGTGGTGGAAGCAGATACGATACGACGTTTAAGAGACATAGAACATAGAACATAGAACATACAGCACAGAACAGGCCCTTCGGCCCACAATGTTGTGCCGATCCTTTGTCCTCTGTCAAGGACAATGTAATCTATACCCCATCATTCTCCTTTATCCATATACCTATCCAAAGGCCTTTTGAAAGTCCCTAAAGTTTCTGACTCAACAACTTCCCCGGGCAAGGCATTCCATGCCTCGACCACTCTCTGGGTAAAGAACCTTCCCCTGACATCCCCCTTATATCTCCCACCCTTCACCTTAAATTTATGACCCCTTGTAACGCTTTGCTCCACCCGGGGAAAAAGTTTCTGACTGTCTACCCTATCTATTCCCCTGATCATCTTATAAACCTCTATCATGTCACCCCTCATCCTTCTCCGTTCTAATGAGAAGAGGCCTAGAATGTTCAGCCTTTCCTCGTAAGACTTATTCTCCATTCCAGGCAACATCCTGGTAAATCTCCTCTGCACCCTCTCCAAGGCTTCCACATCCTTCCTAAATAAATATATGAATAGGATGGGAATAGAGGGATACGGACCCCGGAAGTGCAGAAGGTTTTAGTTTAGACAGGCATCAAGATCGGCGCAGGCTTGGAGGGCCGAATGGCCTGTTCCTGTGCTGTACTGTTCTTTGTTCTTTGCAGAGAATTCCAAAGATTCACAACCCTTTGAGTGAAGTAATTTCTCCTCATCTCAGTCCTGAATGATTGGCTCCTTATCCTGAGACTGTGTCCCCGTGTTCGAGATTCCCCAACCAGTGGGAACAATCTCTCAGCTTCTACCCTATCAAACCCTTTCAGAATCTTGTATATCTCAATTCGATCACCTCTCATTCTTCTAAACTCCAGAGAATATAGTCCCAATTTACTCAGCCTCTCATCATAGGACAACCCCCTCATCCCAGGGACCAATTTAGTAAATCTTCGCTGCACTGCCTCCAATGCAAGTATATCCTTCCTTAAATGTGGAGACCAAAACTGCACACAGTATTCAAGGTGTGGTCTCACCAAAGCTCTGTAACATTTAGAAGGAATTCCTTACTCTTGTACTAAAACCCCCTTGAAATAAAGGCTAACATACAGATTGCTTGCTGTATCTGCATGCTAAGTTTCTGTTATTCATGTACAAGGACACCCAGATCCCTCCGACCACCAACATTTCCCAATCTCTCACCATATCTCCCACTCTACCATTACCATTAAGCCTGAAGACCTGTGCTCCAGAACGTGCTGCACCCCTAGCCAAGCTGTTCCAGTACAGCTACAACTGTAAGAAACTTACTTTACTTTCTTTACCCTACTTTAACCTAGGGGGTAAATCCCAGTTAAATGCTAACTGCAGACCAGACTTTTATAAAGATAACAACATTTAAAATCCCCACTTACCAAACTCGAATCTCCACACTCAGCTTGCAGTCTGCACACAGTTTTTCAGATGTTTTGATCCAAGATCCTCTCTCACTAATGTACTGATCTCATCCTTTATTAACAGCGCTATCCCACCTCACTTTCCTTTTTGCCTATCCTTCCTAATTGTTGAATACCCTTGAACATTCAGCACCCAGCCTTAGTCACCCTGCAGCCATGTCTCTGTTATGGCAATTCGATCATAGAACATAGAACAGTACAGCACAGTACAGGCCCTTCGGCCCACGATGTTCTGCCGAACCTTTAACCTACTCAAGATCTAAGTAACGACCTACCCTTCATTCTACTATCACCCATGTACCTATCCAAGAGTCGCTTAAATGTCCCTAATGTATCTGCTTCTAATACCACCGCTGGCAATGCATTCCATGCACCCACTACTCTCTGTGTAAAGAACCTACCTCTGACATCTCCCTGAAACCTTCCTCTAATCACCTTAAAATTATGCCCCCTGGTGATAGCCCTTTCTGCCCTGGGAAAAAGTCTCTGACTATCCACCCTATCTATGCCTCTCATCATCTTGTACCCCTCTATCAAGTCACCTCTCATCCTTCTTCGCTCCAATGAGAAAAGCCCTAGCTCCCTCAATCTTTCTTCATAAGACATGCCCTCCAGTCCAGGCAGCATCCTGGTAAATCTCCTCTGCACCCTCTCTAAAGCTTCCACATCCTTCCTATAATGAGGCGACCAGAACTGAACACAATATTCCAAGTGTGGTCGAACCAGGGCTTTATAGAGCTGCAGCATAACCTCGCGGCTTTTAAACTCAATCCCCCTGTTAATGAAAGCCAACACACCATACGCCTCGCTAACAACCCTATCAACTTGGGTGGCAACTTTGAACGATCGATGGACATGGACCCCAAGATCTCTCTGTTCCTCCACACTACCAAGAATACTGTCTTTAAGCCTGTATTCTGCATTCAAATTCGACCTTCCAAAATGAATCACTTCACACTTTTCCAGGTTGAACTCCATCTGCCACTTCTCAGCCCAGCTCTGCATCCTGTCAATGTCCCGTTGCAACCGACAACAGCCTTCCACACTATCCACAACTCCAGCAACCTTCGTGTCATCGGCAGACTTACTAACCCAGCCTTCCACTTCCTCATCCAAGTCATTTATAAAAATCACAAAGAGCAGAGGTCCCAGAACAGATCCTTGTGGAACACCACTGGTCACCGAGCTCCATGCTGAATACTTTCCATCTACTACCACCCTCTGACTTCTATGGGCCAGCCAATTTTGTATCCAGACCGCCAAATTTCCCTGTATCCCATGCCTCCTTACTTTCTGAATGAGCCTACCATGGGGAACCTTATCAAACGCCTTGCTAAAATCAATATACACCACATCCACTGCTCTTCCTTCATCAATGTGTTTTGTCACATCTTCAAAGAATTCAATAAGGCTTGTGAGGCATGACCTGCCCCTCACAAAGCCATGCTGACTGTCTCTAATCAAACCATGCTTTTCCAAATAATCATAAATCCTGTCTCTCAGAATCCTCTCCAATAATTTTCCCACTACCGATGTAAGACTGACTGGTCTATAATTCCCAGGGTTATCCCTATTCCCTTTCTTGAACAAGGGAACAACATTTGCCACCCTCCAATCATCCGGCACTACTCCAGTGGACAGTGAGGACGCAAAGATCGTCGCCAAAGGCGTAGCAATCTCTTCCCTTGCTTCCCGTAATATCCTTGGGTATATCCCGTCTGGCCCCGGGGACTTATCTGTCCTCATATCATTCAAACTTTCCAGCACATCCTCCCTCTTAACCTCAACCTGTTCAAGCATATCAGCCTGTTTCATGCTGTCCTCACAAACGACCAGGTCCCTCTCACTAGTGAATACTGAAGCAAAGTATTCATTTAGGACCTCCCCTACCTCCTCCGACTCCAGGCACAAGTTCCCTCCACTATCCCTGATCATCCCTACCCTCACTCTGGCCATCCTCTTGTTCCTCACATAAGTGTAGAACGCCTTCGGATTTTCCTTAATCCTACCCGCCAAGACTTTTTCATGTCCCCTTCTAGCTCTCCTAAGTCCATTTTTCACGTCCTTCCTGGCTACCTTGTAACCCTCTGGAGCCCTGTCTGATCCTTGCTTCCTCAACCTTAAGTAAGCTTCCTTCTTCCTCTTGACTAGCTGTTCCACATCTCTTGTCATCCAAGGTTCCTTCACCCTACCATCCCTTCCTTGCCTCATCGGGACAAACCTCTCCAGCAGTCGCAGCAAGTGCTCCCTAAACAACCTCCACGTTTCTGTCGTGCATTTCCCTGAGAACATCTGTTCCCAATTTAAGCTCCCAGTTCCTGCCTAATAGCCTTGTAATTCCCCCTCCCCCAATTAAATATTTTCCCATCCCGTCAACTCCTGTCTCTCTCCATGACTATAGTAAAGGTCAGGGAGTTGTGATCACTGTCACCGAAATGCTCTCCCACCGAGAGATCTGCCACCTGGCCTGGTTCGTTGCAAAGCACCAAATCCAACATAGCCTCCCCTCTAGTCAGCCTATCTACATATTGAGTCAGGAAACCTTCCTGGACACACCAGACAAAATCTGCTCCATCCAAACTCTTTGCACTAAGGAGGTTCCAATCAATATTAGGGAAGTTGAAGTCACCCATGACAACAACCCTGTTACTTCTGCACCTTTCCAAAATCTGCCTCCCAATCTGTTCCTCCGTGTCTCTGTTGCTATTGGGGGCTCTATAGAAAACTCCAAACAAAGTGACTGCTCCTTTCCTGTTTCTGACTTCCACCCATAATGACTCAGTAGACAAACCCTCCTCGACGACCTCCCTTTCTGCAGCTGTGATACTATCCCTGATTAGCAATGCCACTCCCCCACCTCTTTTACCTCCCTCCCTATTCCTTTTGAAACATCTAAACCCCGGAACATCCAACATCCATTCCTGCCCCTGTGATATCCAAGTCTCCGTAATGGCCACAACATCGTAGCTCCAAGTATTGATTCATGCTCTAAGTTCATCACCCTTATTCCTGACACTTCTTGCGTTAAAATAGACACACTTCAACCCATCATACTGGCTGCAACTTTGCCCTGTCAACTGTCTAACCTTCCTCACAGACTCTCTGCACTCGGTATCTGCCTGTTCAACAGCTACCCCATCCACTGATCCGTAGCTCCGGTTCCCATCCCCCTGCCAAACTAGTTTAAACCCTCCCGAAGAGCTCTAGCAAACCTCCCGCCCAGGATATTGGTGCCCCTCCAGTTCAGATGTAACCCGTCCTTCTTGTACAGGTCCCACCTTCCCCAGAAGGTATCCCAATGATCTACATATCTGAAGCCCTCCCTCCTACACCAGCTCTGTAGCCACGTGTTCAGCTGCACTCGCTCCCTGTTTCTAGTCTCACTAGCACGTGGCACCGGTATCAATCCTGAAATTACTATCCTGCTCGTCCTGCCTTTTAGCTTCCAACCTGGGAGCAAGTATTAGAGAGGAACACCAAGGTGTACAGAATACTGGGGGAGACAGATAGCACGAGAGTAGGGAATAGTACATTATTAGGTGGGTTCAGTGTAAGGGAGAAAGTAATAAAGTCTGAATCAGGGTTAATGTGTATGTCTGTGAATGTACGGAGTGTGGTTAATAAGCCTGGTGAGATACAGGCACAGATTGACATGTGGAATATGATATTGTGGCTTTAACAGAGAGCTGGCTCAAAGAAGAGCAGGACTGGGTGTTAAATATTCCTGGGTACAAGGTGTTCAGGAAAGATAGGAAATGGAAAAAAGGGGGAGGGGTGGCAGTATTGATTAAGGAGAGCATTGCAGTGTTGGAGAAAAAGGATGTCCCGGGGGGGTCGAGGACACAATCAATTTGGCGAGAGCTAAGAAACAAAAAAGGTGCAGTTACACTGCTCGGTGTTGTCTATAGGACACCAGCTAGTAGGAAGGACATGGAGGAACAAAATTGCAAGAAAATTACAGAAAGGTGCAAAAATTATAGGGAGACTTTAATTATCCAAATGTAGTTTAGTTTAGAGATACAGCACTGAAACAGGCCCTTCGGCCCACCGAATCTGTGCCGAACATCAACCACCCATTTATACTAATCCTACACTAATCCCATATTCCTACCACATCCCCACCTGTCCCTATATTTCCCTACCACCTACCTATACTAGGGGCAATTTATAATGGCCAATTTACCTACCAACCTGCAAGTCTTTTGGCTTGTGGGAGGAAACCGGAGCACCCGGAGGAAACCCACGCAGACACAGGGAGAACTTGCAAACTCCACACGTGCAGTACCCAGAATTGAACCCTGGTCACTGGAGCTGTGAGGCTGCGGTGCTAACCACTGCGACACTGGGATAATAGTAGTGTAAAGGGCAGTGAGGTACAAGAGTTCCTAGAGTATGTTCAGGAAAATTTTCTACAACAGTATGTTTCTAGTCCAATGAGAAAGGAGGCACTGCTAGACCTGGTTCTTGGGAATAAGGTGGGCCAAGTGGATTAAGTATCAATAGGAGAGCATTTAGAACAAAGAACAAAGAACAAAGATAATTACAGCACAGGAACTGGCCCTTCGGCCCTCCAAGCCTGCGCCGATCCAGATCCTCTCACTAAACATGTCGCCTATTTTCTAAGGTTCTGTATCTCTTTTCTTCCTGCCCATTCATGTATCTGTCTAGATACATCTTAAAAGACTCCATCGTGCCCGCGCCTACCACCTCCTCTGGCAACGCGTTCCAGGTGCCCACCACCCTCTGCGTAAAGAACTTTCCACGCATATCCCCCCTAAACATTTCCCCTTTCACTTTGAACTCGTGTCCTCTAGTAATTGAAACCCCCACTCTGGGAAAAAGCCTCTTGCTGTCCACCCTGTCTATACCTCTCATGATTTTGTACACATTTAGGGGATAGTGTTCATTGTATCATAAGGTTTAGGCTGACTATGGAAAAGGACAAAGAGCAAGGGCGGCACAGTGGTGCAGTGGTTAGCACCGCAGCCTCACAGCTCCAGGGAACCCGGGTTCAATTCCGGGTACTGCCTGTGTGGAGTTTGCAAGTTCTCCCTGTGTCTGCGTGGGTTTTCTCCGGGTGCTCCGGTTTCCTCCCACAAGCCAAAAGACTTGCAGGTTGATAGGTAAATTGGCCATTATAAATTGTCACTAGTATAGGTAGGTGGTAGGGAAATATAGGGACAGGTGGGGATGTTTGGTAGGAATATGGGATTAGTGTAGGATTAGTATAAATGGGTGGTTGATGTTCGGCACAGACTCGGTGGGCTGAAGGGCCTGTTTCAGTGCTGTATCTCTAATCTAATCTAATCAATCCAGGGTAAGAATAATTAACTGGGGGAAGGCCAACTTCAATGGGGTAAGAATGGAACTGGGGCAAATAAACTGGAGTCAAAATCTGGCAGGAAAACTGATTGCTGAAAAATGGGCTACCTTCAAAGAAGAGATAGCCAAGGTCTGTTCCCTCGGAAGGGGAAAAGTAGGGCAAACACATGGAGGTAGAGGGCATCGCTAAGATATTAAATAAATACTTTGCATCTGTCTTTACCAAGGAAGAAGATGCAACCCAGGCGATGGTGAAAGAGGAGGTAATTCAGACATTAGAGGGGTTTAAAATTGATAAAGAGGAATTATTAGATAGGCTTTCTGTACTTAAAGTGGATAAAACACCAGGACCGGATGAGATGCATCCAAGTATACTGAAGGACGTGAGGGTGGAAATTGCAGAGGCAATGGGCATAATTTTTCAGTCTTCCTTAGACTGGGGGTGGTGCCAGAGGACTGGAGAATTGCAAACGTTACACCCTGTTATGATGGTAGACAGGCAATGGATAGCATTTAAAGAATCAATTCATGGTTTACAACAAATTTACATTCATTTGAGGCACAAAACCCAGCAGGAAAGGTGATCCAACCATGACTAACAAGAGAAGTTATAAACTGTATTAGATCAATGGAAGAGGCACAGAAAGTTGCAAAAAAAAGTAGTAAGCCTGAGGATTGGGAATGTTTTAGAATTCAGCAAAGGAGGACCATAAAACTGATAAAGAAAGAGAAAATAGAATATGAAAGTAAGCTAGCAAGAAACATAAAAATGGACTGTAAAAGCTTCTATCGATATGTAAAAATGATTAGCAAAGACAAATGTGAGACAGAGGAATTTATAATGGGGAATAAGGAAATGGCAGAGAAACTAAACAAATACTTTATGTCTGTCTTCATGGAGGAAAATACCAGAGAACTAAGGGACTAGTGAGAATGGGAAACTGAAAGAAATTACTATTCGTAAAAAAGTAGTACAGAAGGTATTAATGGCACTGAAAGTTGATAAATCCCCTGGACCTGATGATCTACATCCCAGAGTGTTGAAAGAGGTGACTGTAGAGATAGTGGATGCATTGGTGATCACCTTCCAAAATTCTATAGATTCTGGAGCGGTTCCTGAGGATTGCAAGGTAGCAAATGTAACCCCATTATTTAAGAAAGGAGGGAGAGAGAAAGCAGGGAATTACAGACCTGTTAGCCAAACATCCGTAGTAGGGAAAATACTGGAATCTATGATAAAGCATGTGATTACTGGAAACTTAGAGAATAATGGATCCGATTGGGCAGAGGCAGCATAGATTTATGAAGGGGAAATTATGTTTGACAAACCTGTTGGAGTTTTTTCAGGATGTTACGAACAGAATAAATAAGGGGGAACCAGTGGATGTGGTGTATTTGGAGTATGAGAAGGCTTTCGATAAAATCACACCTGGAGGGTAGCAGAAACTTACAACTCAGTGAAAAAGTGTCTGGATATGCACCTCAAGTGCAGTAATCTGCAGGGCTACGGACCAAATGCTGGAAAGTGGGATTAGAATGGGTGGCTCATTTTTCAGTTAGCGCAGACACGATGGGCCAAGTGGCCTCTTTCTGTGCCTTAAACTTTCTATAATTTTTTTTTTATTCATTCATGGGATGTGGGTGTCGCTGGCCAGACCAGCATTTATTGACCATCCCTAATTGCCCTTGAGAAGGTGATGGTGAGCTGCCTTCTTGAACCGCTGCAGTCCATGTGGGGTAGGTACACCCACAGTGCTGTTAGGAAGGGAGTTCCAGGATTTTGACCCAGCGACAGTGAAGGAACGGTGATATAGTTCCAAATCAGGATGGTGTGTGACTTGGAGGGAAACTTGCAGGTGGTGGTGTTCCCATGCATCTGCTGCCCTTGTCCTTCTAGTTGGGAGAGGTCGCGGGTTTGGAAGGTGCTGTCTAAGGAGCCTTGGTGCATTGCTGCAGTGCATCTTGTAGATGGTACACACTGCTGCCACTGTGCGTCGGTGGTGGAGGGAGTGAATGTTTGTAGATGGGGTGCCAATCAAGCGGGCTGCTTTGTCCTGGATGGTGTCGAGCTTCTTGAGTGTTGTTGGAGCTGCACCCATCCAGGCAAGTGGAGAGTATTCCATCACACTCCTGACTTGTGCCTTGTAGATGGTGGACAGGCTTTGGGGAGTCAGGAGGTGAGTTACTCGCCGCAGGTTTCCGAGCCTCTGACCTGCTCTTGTAGCCATGGTATTTATATGGCTACTCCAGTTCAGTTTCTGGTCAATGGTAGCCCCCAGGATGTTGATAGTGGGGGATTCAGCAATGGTAATGCCGTTGAATGTCAAGGGGAGATGGTTAGATTCTCTCTTGTTGGAGATGGTCATTGCCTGGCACTTGTGTGGTGTGAATTTTACTTGCCACTTATCAGCCCAAGCCTGGATATTGTCCAGGTCTTGCTGCATTTCTACACGGACTGTTTCAGTATCTGAGGAATCACGAATGGTGCTGAACATGGTGCAATCATCAACGAACATCCCCACTTCTGACCTTATGATTGAAGGAAGGTCATTGATGAAGCAGCAGAATATGGTTGGGCCTAGGACACTACCTGAGGAACTCCTGCAGTAATATCCTGGAGCTCAGATGATTGACCTCCAACAACCACAACCATCTTCCTTTGCGCTAGGTATGACTCCAACCAGCGGAGGGTTTTCCCCCTGATTCCCATTGACCTCAGTTTTGCTAGGGCTCCTTGATGCCATACTCAGTCAAATGCTGCCTTGATGTCAAGGGCAGTCACGCTCACCTCACCTCTTGAGTTCAGCCCTTTTGTCCATGTTTGAAGCAAGGCTGCAATGAGGTCAGGAGCTGATTGGCCCTGGCGGAACCCAAACTGAGTGTCACTGAGCAGGTTATTGCTAAGCAAGTGCTGCTTGATGGCACTGTTGATGACACCTTCCATCACTTTACTGATGATTGAGAGTAGACTGATGGGGCGGTAATTGGCCGGGTTGGACTTGTCCTGCTTTTTGTGGACATACCTGGGCAATTTTCCACATTGCAGGGTAGATGCCAGTGTTGTAGCTGTACTGGAACAGCTTGGCTCGGGGTGTGGCAAGTAAAGAGGAGTAAAGAAGTCTTGCTGCAATTTTATAAACCCTTGGTGAGACCACACCTGGAGTATTGTGTACCGTTTTGGTCTCCTTACCTAAGGAGGATATACTTGCCACAGAGGGAGGCCAATGGAGGTTCACCAGACTGATTCCTGAGGTGGCAGGATTGTCCTATGAGTTGAGATTGAGGAGAATGAACCTGTATTCTCCAGAGTTTAGAAGAATGAGAGGTGATCTCATTGAAACTTACAAAATTCTTCTGGGGTGGATAGGGTAGATGCAGGAAGGGTGTTCCCCCTGGCTGGTGAGTCCAGAGCCAGGGAACACAGTCTCAGAATAAGGGGCAGGCCATTTAAGACTGAGATGAGGAGGAATATCTTCACTCAGAGGGTGGTGAATCTTTGGAATTCTCTAACCCAGAGGGCTGTGGAAGCTCAATCATTGAGTATATTCAAGACTGAGATCGACAGATTTCTAGATATTAAAGATATCAAGCGATATGGGGAGAGTGCGGGAAAAAGGTGTTGAGGTAGAAGATCAGCAACAACAACAAAGAACAACAAAGAAAATTACAGCACAGGAACAGGCCCTTTGGCCCTCCAAGCCTGCGCCGATCCAGATCCTCTATCTAAACATGTCGCCTATTTTCTAAGGGTCTGTATCTCTTTGCTTCCTGCCCATTCATGTATCTGTCTAGATACATCTTAAAAGACTATCGTGCCCGCGTCTACCACCACCGCTGGCAACGCGTTCCAGGCACCCACCACCCTCTGCGTAAAGAACTTTCCACGCATATCCCCCCTAAACTTTTCCCCTTTCACTTTGAACTCGTGACCTCTAGTAATTGAATCCCCCACTCTGGGGAAAAAGCTTCTTGTTATCCACCCTGTCTATACCTCTCATGATTTTGTACACCTCAATCAGGTCCCCCCTCAACCTCCGTCTTTCTAATGAAAATAATCCTAATCTGCTCAACCTCTCTTCATAGCTAGCGCCCTCCATACCAGGCAACATCCTGGTGAACCTCCTCTGCACCCTCTCCAAAGCATCTACATCCTTTTGACAATGTGGCGACCTGAACTGCACGCAGTATTCCAAATGTGGCCGAACCAAAGTCCTATACAACTGTAACATGACCTGCCAACCCTTATACTCAATACCCCGTCCGATGAAGGAAAGCATGCCGTATGCCTTCTTGACCACTCTATTGACCTGCATTGCCACCTTCAGGGAACAATGGACCTGAACACCCAAATCTCCCTGGACATCAATTTTCCCCAGGACTTTTCCATTTACTGTATAGTTCACTCTTGAATTGGATCTTCCAAAATGCATCACCTCGCATTTGCCCTGATTGAACTCCATCTGCCATTTCTCTGCCCAGCTCTCCAATCTATCTATATTCTGCTGTATTCTCTGACAGTCCCCTTCACTATCTGCTACTCCACCAATCTTAGTGTCGTCTGCAAACTTGCTAATCAGACCACCTATACTTTCCTCCAAATCATTTATGTATATCACAAACAACAGTGGTCCCAGCATGGATCCCTGTGGAACACCACTGGTCACACGTCTCCATTTTGAGAAACTCCCTTCCACTGCTACTCTCTGTCTCCTGTTGCCCAGCCAGTTCTTTATCCATCTAGCTAGTACACCCTGGACCCCATGCGACATCACTTTCTCCATCAGCCGACCATGGGGAACCTTATCAAACGCCTTACTGAAGTCCATGTATATGACATCTACAGCCCTTCCCTCATCAATCAACTTTATCACTTCCTGAAAGAATTCTATTAAGTTGGTAAGACATGACCTTCCCTGCACAAAACCATGTTGCCTATCACTGATAAGCCCATTTGCTTCCAAATGGGAATGGATCCTATCCCTCAGTATCTTCTCCAGCAGCTTCCCTACCACTGACGTCAGGCTCACCGGTCTATAATTACCTGGATTTTCCCTGCTACCCTTCTTAAACAAGGGGACAACATTAGCAATTCTCCAGTCCTCCGGGACCTCACCCGTGTTTAAGGATGCTGCAAAGATATCTGTTAAGGCCCCAGCTATTTCCTCTCTCGCTTCCCTCAGTAACCTGGGATAGATCCCATCCGGACCTGGGGACTTGTCCACCTTAATGCCTTTTAGAATACCCAACACTTCCTCTCTCCTTATGCCGACTTGACCTAGAGTAATCAAACATCTGTCCCTAACCTCAACATCCGTCATGTCCCTCTCCTCGGTGAATACCAATGCAAAGTACTCGTTTAGAATCTCACCCATTTTTTCTGACTCCACGCATAACTTTCCTCCTTTGTCCTTGAATGGGCCAATCCTTTCTCTAGTTACCCTCTTGCTCCTTATATATGAATAAAAGGCTTTGGGATTTTCCTTAACCCTTTTTGCTAAAGATTTTTCATGACCCCTTTTAGCCCTCTTAATTCCTCGTTTCAGATTGGTCCTACATTCCCGATATTCTTTCAAAGCTTCGTCTTTCTTCAGCCTCCTAGACCTTATGTATGTTTCCTTTTTCCTCTTAGCTAGTCTCACAATTTCACCTGATCATATTGAATGGCGGAGCAGGCTCGAGGGGCCGGGGCCGAATGGCCTCCCCCGCTCCTATTTCCTATGTTCACCTTGGAGCAAAGGAGATTGAGGGGAGATTTGATCGAGATGTACAAGATTATGACAGGTTTAGATAATGTAGACAAAGAAAAGCTGTTCCCAGTAGCTCATGGTACAAGGACTGGGGGACGTACATTGAAGGTTTTGGGCAAGAGATGCAGGGGGAATGTGAGGAAGAACTTGTTTACACAGCGAGTGGTAATGACCTGGAACTCATTCCCTATGAGGGTGGTGGAAGCAGAGACAATCAATAATTTCAAAAGAAAATTGGATGGGCAGTTGAAGGAAATAAACCTGCTGAGCGACAGGGATCGAGCATCAGGAATGGGACTGACTGGATTGCTTCACAAGGAGCTGGCATGGACTCGATGGTCTGTATGGCCTTCTTCTGTGCTGTAATGATGCAATGATTCATAAGGAAAAGCTTACATTCACACACTCATACACACACACAAGCATTAGTTAAACAGCATGGAGAGGTATATAAACATACTTATACACTCGAATGATAGGCTTACACACTCAAGAACTGTATTGATGCAATAACACCCCATACTTACACACATACAGAATAAGCTTACACACTCAGTCTTACACACCGGCGTCAGTTTCAGGTCCTGAATCACGTCGTCCATGAAGTGAAACTCTGAGAGTCCTTTATCAACCATCTCCTTCCGCACCTCGAGAATTCGACCCATCACCCCTTGCAGCAGCATCTCAACGACCTTCCATTTCTGGGGGTGAGCAATCTGATCCTGCACAAGCTCCAGCTTGCGGAAGATACGAATGTATTTGATGAAGAGGTTGTTCTGATATCGAAAGAAGGCTGGAGCATCCTTGTTAATGTCCAGCGCTGTACCAGCTGACTCAAGTTCCAGCAAGTCATTGATGCTGTTCTGAGCTCTCATCCAAAGATTGTTGTAGGTGCTGAGAGAGGGACAGACGTCAGTGTTAGGAATTGCAGGTTTCAGCCATTGTTCCCAAGTAAATCCTGAACCATGAGCATCTCAGACATGACAAATTGACAATTCCAGCTCTGGAGGAGCTGATCTGTTAAATAACATTCCAATAACAAAAAGGATACAAACACCAAGACAGCATATCGGGATTGGTGCCCAGGCAGTTTCCTCCACAGACCCACTGTCGTGGGAACACACACCCTGCGACACTCACCCATCTCCACTCAGAGACATCCAGTGGGCCTTACCCAGGAATGCACCATCCAAGGATTCCTAGCTTTGGCTGTGGGCAGATATTAAAGGATGTGCAAGGAAGGCTGACACCAATAGGTAAAAGTGGAGGATCTAAAGGATTTGGAGGCACAGGTCAAATAAAACCCCAAAGTGAATTTTTTAAAATAAAAGTCTTTAATAATTCTTTAATTTATCTCTGTTAAGTTTAGTTAGTCCAACAAATATAGGCATGGCAGGGCACCTCAGTCCTGTTCCATGTGGCAACATAAGGATGCTTCTTGTGTCCTGGACAACCACAAGTGCAGGAAGTGTCATCAGCTGGAGGAGCTCAAGCGCTGGATTTTGGAGAGCTACCTGGACAACATGTTTCTGCACAGTGTATAAACTGGCTATTACTTCACCCTCTTCTCATCTCTGCCCCAGTAACCTCACTTTTGGTGAGCAGAGTACATGCAGAGCATAGAAGCATAGAAACATAGAAACGTTGAAAGTTTAAGGCACAGAAAGAGGCCATTTGGCCCATCATGTCTGCACCAGCTGATAAATGAGCCACCCATTCTAATCCCACCTTCCAGCATTTGGTCCGTAGCCCTGCAGATTACAGCACTTGAGGTGCATATCCAGACACCTTTTAAATGAGTTGAGGGTTTCTGCCTCAACTACCCTTTCAGGCAGTGAGTTCCAGACCATCATCACCCTCTGGGTGAAATTTATTTCTTCATCTCCCCTCTAATTTTTCTACCAATCACTTTAAATCTATGCCCCCTCGTCACTGACCTCTCTGCTAAGGTGAATAGACCCTTCACCTCCACTCTATCCAGGCTGCTCAAAATTTTGTACATCTCAATCAAAACTCCCCTCAGCCTTCTCTGTTCCAAGGAGAACAACCCCAGCCTATCCAATCTTTCCTCATAGCTGCATTTTTCCAGTCCTGGAAACATCCTCGTAAATCTCCTCTGTACCCTCTCTAGTGCAGTTACATCCTTTCTGTAATGAGGTGACATTCACTCCTTTCTCTCACTTCCTCTACACTCCTCAGTATTTTCCCATTAATCGTGTATTCCTTTGCCTTGTTTGACCTCCCCAAATGCATCACCTCACACTTCTCCAGGTTGAATTCCATTTACCACTTTTCTGCCCACCTGACCAGACCATCAATATCTTCCTGCAGCCTCCAGCTATCCTCCTCGCTATCTACCACACAGCCAATCTTAGTGTCGTCTGCAAACATCTTGAACATGTCCGCTAAATTTTGTCCAAATCGTTATTATACACCACAAAAAGCAGGGGACCCAGTACTGAGCCCTGTGGAACACCACTGGAAACAGCCCTCCAGTCACTAAAACACCGTCAACAATTACCCTTTGTTTCCTGCCACTGAGCCAGTTTTGTATCCACCTTGCTACATTTCCCTGGATCCCATGGGATTTTATTTTTTTAACCAGACTACCATGTGGGACCTTGTCAAAAGCCTTGCTAAAATCCATGTAGACCACATCAACTGCACTAGCCTCATCAATCTTCCTTGTTACTACCTCAAAAAATTTAATCAAGTTAGTCAGAAAAGATCTTCCCTCAACAAATCCATGCTGACTATCCTTGATTAACCTGTGCCTTTCTAAATGACAGTTTATCCTGTCTCTCAGAATAGATTCCAATAATTTGCCCACTACTGAGGTTAGACTGACTGGCCTGTAATTATTCGGTCTATCCTTCGCTCCTATTTTAAACAGAGGTACAATGTTAGGATAGATAGGAAAGGGAAAAAAGGGGGACAGGTGACAGTATTAATTAAGGAGAGCATTGCAGTGTTGGAGAAAAAGGATGTCCCAGGGGGGTCGAGGACAGAATCAATTTGGCTAGAGCTGAGGAACAAAAAGGCGCAGTTACATTGCTCGGTGTTGTCTACAGGACACCAGCTAGTGGGAAGGACATGGAGGAACAAATTTGAAAGGAAATTACAGAGAGGTGCAAAAATTATCGGGTAGTTATAATGAGGGACTTTAGTTATCCAAACATAGAATGGGATAATAGGAGTGGAAGGTTCCCCTCCAAGTCACACACCATCCTGACTTGGAACTATATCGCCGTTCCTTCACTGTCACTGGGTCAAAATCCTGGAACTCCCTTCCTAACAGCACTCTGGGTCTACCTACCCCACATGGACTGTAGCGGTTCAAGAAGGCAGCTCACCACCACCTTCTCAAGGGCAATTAGGGATGGGTAATAAATGCTGGCCTGGCCAGTGACACCCACATCACATGAACGAATAAAAACAAGGGCAGTGAGGGACAAGAGTTCCCAGAGTATGTTCAGGAACATTTTCTACAATAATATGTTTCTAGTCCAACGAGAAGGGAGCCACTGCTAGACCTGGTTCTTGAGAATGAGGTGGGCCAAGTGGATCAAGTATCAGGAGGAGAGCATTTAGGGGATAGTGATCATTGTATCATAAGGTTTAGGCTGACTATGGAAAAGGACAACGAGCAATCCAGGGTAAGAATGATTAACTGGGGGAAGGCCAACTTCAATGGGGTAAGAATGGAGCTGGGGCGAATAAATTGGAGTCAAAAGCTGACAGAAAAACTGATCGATGAACAATGGGCTACCTTCAAAGAAGAGATAGTTCGGGCACCGTCAAGGTATGTTCCCTCGGAAGGGGAAAAGTAGAGCAAACAAATCCAGAGCTCCCTGGATGACAAAAGAGGTAGAGATTCTGGTAAAGAAGAAAAAGTGTGCTTATGACAGATGCCAGGTAGAAAATACTATTGAGAACCAGGCTGAATATAGAAGGTCCAGAGGGGATGTGAAAAAGTAAATAAGAGAAACAAAGAGAGAGCATGAAAAGAGACTGGCAGCTAACATTAAAGGGAATCGCACAGTTTTCTGTACACATATAGATAGTAAAAGGGAGATAAAAGGAGGCATGATGGTGGAAATCGCAGAGGCACTGGCCATAATTTTTCAGTCTTCCTAAGGTGGTGCCAGAGGACTGGAGAATTGCAAACATTACACCCTTATTCAAAAAAGGGTGTAAAGATAAGCCCAGCAACTACAGGCCAATCAGTTTAACTTCAGTGGTGGGGAAACTTCTGGGAAGAATAAAATGGGACAAAATCAATTGTCACCTGGAGAAATGCGAGTTAATTAAGGAAAGCCAGCATGGATTTCTTAAGAGAAAATCATGCTTGACCATTTTGCTGAACTTTTTTGAGGAGGTAACACAGAAGGTTGATGAGGCCAATGCTGTTGATGTGATGTACATGGACTTTCAAAAGGCGTTTGATACAGTGTCACACAACAGACTTGTGAGCAAAGTTATAGCTCATGGAATAAAAGGGACAGTAGCAACATGGATACAAAATTGGTTGAGTGACAGGAAACAAAGAGCAGTGGTTAATTGATGGTTTTCAGGCTGGAGGAATGTTTGTAGTGGAGTTCCCCAGGGATCAGTGTTGGGACCCTTGCTTTTCCTGATATATATTAATGACCTAGACCTTGGTGTACAGGGCACAATTTCAAAGTTTGTGGATGATATGAAATTTGGAAGCATTGTGAACTGTGAGGAGGATTGGAGAAGTTGGGACTGTTTTCCTTGGAGAAGAGAAGGCTGAGAGGTGATTTGATAGAAGTATTCAAAATCATGAGGGGTCTGGACAGAGTAGATAGAGAGAAACTGTTCCCACTCGTGAAAGGATCGAGAACGAGAGGGCACAGATTTAAAGTATTTGCTAAGAGAAGCAAAAGTGACATGAGGAAAAACTTTTTCACACAGCGAGTGGTTAAGGTCTGGAATGCGCTGCCTGAGAGCGTGGTGGTGGCAGGTTCAATTGAAGCATTCAAAAGGGAATTAGAGAGTTATATGAAAAGGAAGAATGTGCAGGGTTACGGGGAGAAGGTGGGGGAATGGAACTGAGTGAATTGTTCTTTCAGAGAGCGAGTTCTTTCAGAGACACGATGGGCCGAATGGCCTCCTTCTGCGCTGCAACAATTCTGTGATTCTGTGATTCTGGTGTTAGTAGTCCTCCGGCACAACACCTGCATCCAGTGATGACTGGAAAATGATGGTCAGACCTTCCACTATTTTCTCTCTTACTTCTTTTTAACAGCCTGGATAAATTTCATCCGGCCCTGGTGATTTATCAAATTTCGAGGATGCTAATCCCACTAATACTTCCACTCTCCCTATGTTTATCACCTCCAATACATCACACTATTCCTCCTTAACTACAATATCTGCATCGTCCCCCTCTTTTGTGAAGATAGACGCAAAATAATCATTAAGAACCATATCAATATCTTCCGCCCCTACACAGAGGTTACCTGTATGGTCTTGTATGGGCCCCACTCTCTCCTTAGTTATCAAAGAACAAACAAAGAACAAAGAAAATTACAGCACAGGAACAGGCCCTTCGGCCCTCCAAGCCTGCGCCGATCCAGATCCTCTATCTAAACATGTCGCCTATTTTCTAACGGTCTGTATCTCTTTTCTTCCTGCCCATTCATGTATCTGTCTAGATACATCTTAAAAGACTCCATCGTGCCCGCATCTACCACCTCCGCTGGCAACGCGTTCCAGGCACCCACCACCCTCTGCGTAAAGAACTTTCCACGCATATCCCCCCTAAACTTTTCCCCTTTCACTTTGAACTCGTGTCCTCTCGTAATTGAATCCCCCACTCTGGGGAAAAAGCTTCTTGTTATCCACCCTGTCTATACCTCTCATGATTTTGTACACCTCAATCAGGTCCCCCCTCAACCTCCGTCTTTCGAATAAAAATAATCCTAATCTGCTCAACCTCTCTTCATAGCTAGTGCCCTCCATACCAGGCAACATCCTGGTGAACCTCCTCCGCACCCTCTCCAAAGCATCTACATCCTTTTGGTAATGTGGCGACCAGAACTGCACGCAGTATTCCAAATGTGGCCGAACCAAAGTCTTATACAACTGTAACATGACCTGCCAACCCTTATACTCAATACCCCGTCCGATGAAGGAAAGCATGCCGTATGCCTTCTTGACCACTCTATTGACCTGCGTTGCCACCTTCAGGGAACAATGGACCTGAACACCCAAATCTCTCTGGACATCAATTTTCCCCAGGACTTTTCCATTTACTGTATAGTTCACTCTTGAATTGGATCTTCCAAAATGCATCACCTCGCATTTGCCCTGATTGAACTCCATCTGCCATTTCTCTGCCCAACTCTCCAATCTATCTATATTCTGCTGTATTCTCTGACAGTCCCCTTCACTATCTGCTACTCCACCAATCTTAGTGTCGTCTGCAAACTTGCTAATCAGACCACCTATATTTTCCTCCAAATCATTAATGTATATCACAAACAACAGTGGTCCCAGCACGGATCCCTGTGGAACACCACTGGTCACACGTCTCCATTTTGAGAAACTCCCTTCCACTGCTACTCTCTGTCTCCTGTTGCCCAGCCAGTTCTTTATCCATCTAGCTAGTACACCTTGGACCCCATGCGCCTTCACTTTCTCCATCAGCCTGCCATGGGGAACCTTATCAAACGCCTTACTGAAGTCCATGTATATGACATCGACAGCCCTTCCCTCATCAATCAACTTTGTCACTTCCTCAAAGAATTCTATTAAGTTGGTAAGACATGACCTTCCCTGCACAAAACCATGTTGCCTATCACTGATAAGCCCATTTTCTTCCAAATGGGAATAGATCCTATCCCTCAGTATCTTCTCCAGCAGCTTCCCTACCACTGACGTCAGGCTCACCGGTCTATAATTACCTGGATTATCCCTGCTACCCTTCTTAAACAAGGGGACAACATTAGCAATTCTCCAGTCCTCCGGGACCTCACCCGTGTTTAAGGATGTTGCAAAGATATCTGTTAAGGCCCCAGCTATTTCCTCTCTCGCTTCCCTCAGTAACCTGGGATAGATCCCATCCGGACCTGGGGACTTGTCCACCTTAATGCCTTTTAGAATACCCAACACTTCCTCCCTCCTTATGCCGAATTGACCTAGAGTAATCAAACATCTGTTCCTAACCTCAACATCCGTCATGTCCCTCTCCTCGGTGAATACCGATGCAAAGTACTCGTTTAGAATCCTCCAGCATGACCCCTCTGCTCCCCCATTCCATTTCAGATTTGGCTCAGTTCACTAATCTTACTTCAAAAATGTTTAGTTGAACTGGGAATATTGCGCAGGGCACCGGGCAAAATACCCCTGCACCAACACTGCAGCACTCCCTCAGTACTGACCCGCCGACAGTGCAGCACTACTTCAGTACTGACCAGCTGACAGTGCAGCACTCCCTCAGTACTGACCCGCTGACAGTGCAGCACTCCCTCAGTACTGACCCTCTGACAGTGCAGCACTCCCACAGTACTGAACCTCCGACAGTGCAGCGGCTCAGTACTGACCCTCTGACAGTGCAGCGCTCCCTCAGTACTGACCCTCCGACAGTGCAGCGCTCCCTCAGTACTGACCCTCCCACAGTGCAGCACTCCCTCAGTACTGAACCTCCGACAGTGCAGCGGCTCAGTACTGACCCTCTGACAGTGCAGCACTCCCTCAGTACTGACCCTCCGACAGTGCAGCACTCCCTCAGTACTGACCCTCCGACAGTGCAGCACACCCTCAGTACTGACCCTCCATCAGTGCAACACACCTCAGTACTGACCCGTCGACAGTGGAGCGTTCCCTCAGTACTGACCCTCCAACAGTGCAGCACTCCCTCAGTCCTGACCCTCCAGCAGTGCATCAATCTCTCAGTACAGACCCTCCGACATTGCACCTCTCCCTCAGTACTGACCCTCCGATTGTGCAGCACTCCCTCAGTATTGACTTTCCGACAGTGCAGCACACCCTCAGTACTGACCCGCCGACAGTGCAGCTCTCCCTCAGAACTGACCCTCTGACAGTGCAGCACTCCCTCAGTACTGAACCTCCGACAGTGCAGCGCTCCCCCAGTACTGACCCTCTGACAGTGCAGCACTCCCTCAGTACTGACCCTCCTACAGTGCAGTACTCCCTCAGTACTGAACCTCCGACAGTGCAGCGCTCCCTCAGTACTGACCCTCCGACAGTGCACCACTCCCTCAGTACTGACCCTCCAACAGTGCATCACTGCCTCAGTACTGACCCTCCGACGGTGGAGCCCTCCCTCAGTACTGACCCTCCGATTGTGCAGCACTCCCTCAGTATTGACCCTCCGACAGTGCAGCACTCCCTCAGAACTGACCCTCCGACAGTGCAGCACACCCTCAGTACTGACCCGCCGACAGTGCAGCACTCCCTCAGTACTGGCCCTCAGTCAGTGCAGCGCTCCCTTAGTACTGACCCCCCGACAGTGCAGCGCTCTCTCAGTACTGACCCTCCGACAGTGCAGCACTCCCTCAGTACTGACCCTCTGACAGTGCAGCTCTCCCTCATTACTGACCCTCCGACAGTGCACCACTCCCTCAGTACTGACCCGCCGACAGTGCAGCACTCCCTCAGTACTGGCCCTCAGTCAGTGCAGCGCTCCCTCAGTACTGACCCGCCGACAGTGCAGCACTCCCTCAGTACTGGCCCTCAGTCAGTGCAGCGCTCCCTCAGTACTGACCCCCCGACAGTGCAGCGCTCTCTCAGTACTGACCCTCCGACAGTGCAGCACTCCCTCAGTACTGACCCTCTGACAGTGCAGCACTCCCTCAGTACTGACCCTCTGACAGTGCAGCACTCCCTCAGTATTGACCCTCCGACAGTGCAGCACTCCCTCAGTACTGACCCTCCGACAGTGCAGCACACCCTCAGTACTGACCCTCTGACAGTGCAGCACTCCCTCAGTACTGACCCTCTGACAGTGCAGCACTCCCTCAGTACTGACCCTCCGACAGTGCAGCACTCCCTCAGTACTGACCCTACGACAGTGCAGCGCTCCCCCAGTACTGACCCTCTGACAGTGCAGCACTCCCTCAGTACTGACCCTCCTACAGTGCAGTACTCCCTCAGTACTGAACTCCGACAGTGCACCACTCCCTCAGTACTGACCCTCCAACAGTGCATCACTGCCTCAGTACTGACCCTCCGACGGTGCAGCCCTCCCTCAGTACTGACCCTCCGATTGTGCAGCACTCCCTCAGTGTTGACCCTCCGACAGTGCAGCACTCCCTCAGAACTGACCCTCCGACAGTGCAGCACACCCTCAGTACTGACCCTCTGACAGTGCAGCACTCCCTCAGTACTGACCCGCCGACAGTGCAGCACTCCCTCAGTACTGGCCCTCAGTCAGTGCAGCGCTCCCTCAGTACTGACCCCCCGACAGTGCAGCGCTCTCTCAGTACTGACCCTCCGACAGTGCAGCACTCCCTCAGTACTGACCCTCTGACAGTGCAGCTCTCCCTCATTACTGACCCTCCGACAGTGCTGCACTCCCTCAGTACTGACCCTCCGACAGTGCACCACTCCCTCAGTACTGACCCGCCGACAGTGCAGCACTCCCTCAGTACTGGCCCTCAGTCAGTGCAGCGCTCCCTCAGTACTGACCCCCCGACAGTGCAGCGCTCTCTCAGTACTGACCCTCCGACAGTGCAGCACTCCCTCAGTACTGACCCTCTGACAGTGCAGCACTCCCTCAGTACTGACCCTCTGACAGTGCAGCACTCCCTCAGTATTGACCCTCCGACAGTGCAGCACTCCCTCAGTACTGACCCTCCGACAGTGCAGCACACCCTCAGTACTGACCCTCTGACAGTGCAGCACTCCGTCAGTACTGACCCTCTGACAGTGCAGCACTCCCTCAGTACTGACCCTCTGACAGTGCAGCACTCCCTCAGTACTGACCATCTGACAGTGCAGCACTCCCTCAGTACTGACCCTCCGACAGTGCAGCGCTCCCTCAGCACTGAACCTCCGACAGTGCAGCGCTCCCTCAGTACTGACCCTCTGATAGTGCAGCACTCCCTCAGTACTGACCCTCTGACAGTGCAGCACTCCCTCAGTACTGACCCTCTGACAGTGCAGCACTCCCTCAGTACTGACCCTACGACAGTGCAGCGCTCCCCCAGTACTGACCCTCTGACAGTGCAGCACTCCCTCAGTACTGACCCTCCAACAGTGCAGTACTCCCTCAGTACTGAACTCCGACAGTGCACCACTCCCTCAGTACTGACCCTCCAACAGTGCATCACTGCCACAGTACTGACCCTCCGACGGTGCAGCCCTCCCTCAGTACTGACCCTCCGATTGTGCAGCGCTCCCTCAGTGTTGACCCTCCGACAGTGCAGCACTCCCTCAGAACTGACCCTCCGACAGTGCAGCACACCCTCAGTACTGACCCGCCGACAGTGCAGCACTCCCTCAGTACTGACCCTCAGTCAGTGCAGCGCTCCCTCAGTACTGACCCCCCGACAGTGCAGCGCTCTCTCAGTACTGACCCTCCGACAGTGCAGCACTCCCTCAGTACTGACCCTCTGACAGTGCAGCACTCCCTCAGTACTGACCCTCTGACAGTGCAGCACTCCCTCAGTATTGACCCTCCGACAGTGCAGCACTCCCTCAGTACTGACCCTCCGACAGTGCAGCACACCCTCAGTACTGACCCTCTGACAGTGCAGCACTCCCTCAGTACTGACCCTCTGACAGTGCAGCACTCCGTCAGTACTGACCCTCTGACAGTGCAGCACTCCCTCAGTACTGACCCTCTGACAGTGCAGCACTCCCTCAGTACTGACCATCTGACAGTGCAGCACTCCCTCAGTACTGACCCTCCGACAGTGCAGCACTCCCTCAGCACTGAACCTCCGACAGTGCAGCGCTCCCTCAGTACTGACCCTCTGACAGTGCAGCACTCCCTCAGTACTGACCCTCTGACAGTGCAGCACTCCCTCAGTACTGACCCTACGACAGTGCAGCACACCCTCAGTGCTGACCCTCTGACAGTGCAGCACTCCCTCAGTACTGACCCTCTGACAGTGCAGCACTCCCTCAGTACTGACCCTCTGACAGTGCAGCACTCCCTCAGTCCTGACCCTCCAACAATGCAGCACACCCTCAGTACTGAACCTCTGACAGTGCAGCACTCCCTCAGTACTGACCCTCTGACAGTGCACCACTCCCTCAGTACTGACCATCTGACAGTGCAGCACTCCCTCAGTACTGACCCTCCTACAGTGCAGCACTCCCTGAGCACTGAACCTCCGACAGTGCAGCGCTCCCTCAGTACTGACCCTCTGATAGTGCAGCACTCCCTCAGTACTGACCCTCTGACAGTGCAGCACTCCCTCAGTACTGACCCTCTGACAGTGCAGCACTCCCTCAGTATTGACCCTCCGACAGTGCAGCACTCCCTCAGTATTGACCCTCCGACAGTGCAGCACTCCCTCAGTACTGACCCTCCGACAGTGCAGCACACCCTCATACTGACCCTCTGACAGTGCAGCACTCCCTCAGTATTGACCCTCCGACAGTGCAGCACTCCCTCAGTACTGACCCTCCGACAGTGCAGCACACCCTCAGTGCTGACCCTCCGACAGTGCAGCACTCCCTCAGTACTGACCCTCTGAGTGCAGCACTCCCTCAGTACTGACCCTCTGACAGTGCAGCACTCCCTCAGTACTGACCCTCTGACAGTGCAGCACTCCCTCAGTACTGACCCTCTGACAGTGCAGCACTCCCTCAGTACTGACACTCCGACAATGCAGCACACCCTCAGTACTGACCCTCTGACAGTGCAGCACTCCCTCAGTACTGACCCTCTGACAGTGCAGCACTCCCTCAGTACTGACCCTCTGACAGTGCAGCACTCCCTCAAAACTGACCATCTGACAGTGCAGCACTCCCTCAGTACTGACCCTCCGACAGTGCAGCACTCCCTCAGCACTGAACCTCCGACAGTGCAGCGCTCCCTCAGTACTGACCCTCTGACAGTGCAGCACTCCCTCAGTACTGACCATCTGACAGTGCAGCACTCCCTCAGTACTGACCCTCCTGCAGTGCAGCACTCCCTCAGTACTGACCCACTGACAGTGCAGCACTCCCTCAGTACTGACCCTCCGACAGTGCAGCACTCCCTCAGCACTGAACCTCCGACAGTGCAGCGCTCCCTCAGTACTGACCCTCTGATAGTGCAGCACTCCCTCAGTACTGACCCTCTGACAGTGCAGCACTCCCTCAGTACTGACCCTCTGACAGTGCAGCACTCCCTCAGTACTGACCCTACGACAGTGCAGCACACCCTCAGTGCTGACCCTCTGACAGTGCAGCACTCCCTCAGTACTGACCCTCTGACAGTGCAGCACTCCCTCAGTCCTGACCCTCCAACAATGCAGCACACCCTCAGTACTGACCCTCTGACAGTGCAGCACTCCCTCAGTACTGACCCTCTGACAGTGCAGCACTCCCTCAGTACTGACCCTCTGACAGTGCAGCACTCCCTCAGTACTGACCATCTGACAGTGCAGCACTCCCTCAGTACTGACCCTCCTACAGTGCAGCACTCCCTCAGCACTGAACCTCCGACAGTGCAGCGCTCCCTCAGTACTGACCCTCTGATAGTGCAGCACTCCCTCAGTACTGACCCTCTGACAGTGCAGCACTCCCTCAGTACTGACCCTCTGACAGTGCAGCACTCCCTCAGTATTGACCCTCCGACAGTGCAGCACTCCCTCAGAATTGACCCTCCGACAGTGCAGCACTCCCTCAGTACTGACCCTCCGACAGTGCAGCACACCCTCATACTGACCCTCTGACAGTGCAGCACTCCCTCAGTATTGACCCTCCGACAGTGCAGCACTCCCTCAGTACTGACCCTCCGACAGTGCAGCACACCCTCATACTGACCCTCTGACAGTGCAGCACTCCCTCAGTATTGACCCTCCGACAGTGCAGCACTCCCTCAGTACTGACCCTCCGACAGTGCAGCACACCCTCAGTGCTGACCCTCCGACAGTGCAGCACTCCCTCAGTACTGACCCTCTGAGTGCAGCACTCCCTCAGTACTGACCCTCTGACAGTGCAGCACTCCCTCAGTACTGACCCTCTGACAGTGCAGCACTCCCTCAGTACTGACCCTCTGACAGTGCAGCACTCCCTCAGTACTGACACTCCGACAATGCAGCACACCCTCAGTACTGACCCTCTGACAGTGCAGCACTCCCTCAGTACTGACCCTCTGACAGTGCAGCACTCCCTCAGTACTGACCCTCTGACAGTGCAGCACTCCCTCAAAACTGACCATCTGACAGTGCAGCACTCCCTCAGTACTGACCCTCCGACAGTGCAGCACTCCCTCAGCACTGAACCTCCGACAGTGCAGCGCTCCCTCAGTACTGACCCTCTGACAGTGCAGCACTCCCTCAGTACTGACCATCTGACAGTGCAGCACTCCCTCAGTACTGACCCTCCTGCAGTGCAGCACTCCCTCAGTACTGACCCACTGACAGTGCAGCACTCCCTCAGTACTGACCCTCCGACAGTGCAGCACTCCCTCAGCACTGAACCTCCGACAGTGCAGCGCTCCCTCAGTACTGACCCTCTGATAGTGCAGCACTCCCTCAGTACTGACCCTCTGACAGTGCAGCACTCCCTCAGTACTGACCCTCTGACAGTGCAGCACTCCCTCAGTACTGACCCTACGACAGTGCAGCACACCCTCAGTGCTGACCCTCTGACAGTGCAGCACTCCCTCAGTACTGACCCTCTGACAGTGCAGCACTCCCTCAGTACTGACCCTCTGACAGTGCAGCACTCCCTCAGTCCTGACCCTCCAACAATGCAGCACACCCTCAGTACTGACCCTCTGACAGTGCAGCACTCCCTCAGTACTGACCCTCTGACAGTGCAGCACTCCCTCAGTACTGACCCTCTGACAGTGCAGCACTCCCTCAGTACTGACCATCTGACAGTGCAGCACTCCCTCAGTACTGACCCTCCTACAGTGCAGCACTCCCTCAGCACTGAACCTCCGACAGTGCAGCGCTCCCTCAGTACTGACCCTCTGATAGTGCAGCACTCCCTCAGTACTGACCCTCTGACAGTGCAGCACTCCCTCAGTACTGACCCTCTGACAGTGCAGCACTCCCTCAGTATTGACCCTCCGACAGTGCAGCACTCCCTCAGAATTGACCCTCCGACAGTGCAGCACTCCCTCAGTACTGACCCTCCGACAGTGCAGCACACCCTCATACTGACCCTCTGACAGTGCAGCACTCCCTCAATATTGACCCTCTGACAGTGCAGCACTCCCTCAGTACTGACCCTCTGACAGTGCAGCACTCCCTCAGTACTGACCCTCTGACAGTGCAGCACTCCCTCAGTACTGACACTCCGACAATGCAGCACACCCTCAGTACTGACCCTCTGACAGTGCAGCACTCCCTCAGTACTGACCCTCTGACAGTGCAGCACTCCCTCAGTACTGACCCTCTGACAGTGCAGCACTCCCTCAAAACTGACCATCTGACAGTGCAGCACTCCCTCAGTACTGACCCTCCGACAGTGCAGCACTCCCTCAGCACTGAACCTCCGACAGTGCAGCGCTCCCTCAGTACTGACCCTCTGACAGTGCAGCACTCCCTCAGTACTGACCATCTGACAGTGCAGCACTCCCTCAGTACTGACCCTCCTGCAGTGCAGCACTCCGTCAGTACTGACCCACTGACAGTGCAGCACTCCCTCAGTACTGTCCCTCCGACAGTGCAGCACTCCCTCAGCACTGAACCTCCGACAGTGCAGCGCTCCCTCAGTACTGACCCTCTGATAGTGCAGCACTCCCTCAGTACTGACCCTCTGACAGTGCAGCACTCCCTCAGTACTGACCCTCTGACAGTGCAGCACTCCCTCAGTACTGACCCTACGACAGTGCAGCACACCCTCAGTGCTGACCCTCTGACAGTGCAGCACTCCCTCAGTACTGACCCTCTGACAGTGCAGCACTCCCTCAGTACTGACCCTCTGACAGTGCAGCACTCCCTCAGTCCTGACCCTCCAACAATGCAGCACACCCTCAGTACTGACCCTCTGACAGTGCAGCACTCCCTCAGTACTGACCCTCTGACAGTGCAGCACTCCCTCAGTACTGACCCTCTGACAGTGCAGCACTCCCTCAGTACTGACCATCTGACAGTGCAGCACTCCCTCAGTACTGACCCTCCTACAGTGCAGCACTCCCTCAGCACTGAACCTCCGACAGTGCAGCGCTCCCTCAGTACTGACCCTCTGATAGTGCAGCACTCCCTCAGTACTGACCCTCTGACAGTGCAGCACTCCCTCAGTACTGACCCTCTGACAGTGCAGCACTCCCTCAGTATTGACCCTCCGACAGTGCAGCACTCCCTCAGAATTGACCCTCCGACAGTGCAGCACTCCCTCAGTACTGACCCTCCGACAGTGCAGCACACCCTCATACTGACCCTCTGACAGTGCAGCACTCCCTCAATATTGACCCTCCGACAGTGCAGCACTCCCTCAGTACTGACCCTCCGACAGTGCAGCACACCCTCAGTGCTGACCCTCTGACAGTGCAGCACTCCCTCAGTACTGACCCTCTGACAGTGCAGCACTCCCTCAGTACTGACCCTCTGACAGTGCAGCACTCCCTCAGTACTGACCATCTGACAGTGCAGCACTCCCTCAGTACTGACCCTCCTACAGTGCAGCACTCCCTCAGCACTGAACCTCCGACAGTGCAGCGCTCCCTCAGTACTGACCCTCTGATAGTGCAGCACTCCCTCAGTACTGACCCTCTGACAGTGCAGCACTCCCTCAGTACTGACCCTCTGACAGTGCAGCACTCCCTCAGTATTGACCCTCCGACAGTGCAGCACTCCCTCAGTACTGACCCTCCGACAGTGCAGCACACCCTCATACTGACCCTCTGACAGTGCAGCACTCCCTCAATATTGACCCTCCGACAGTGCAGCACTCCCTCAGTACTGACCCTCCGACAGTGCAGCACACCCTCAGTGCTGACCCTCTGACAGTGCAGCACTCCCTCAGTACTGACCCTCTGAGTGCTGCACTCCCTCAGTACTGACCCTCTGACAGTGCAGCACTCCCTCAGTACTGACCCTCTGACAGTGCAGCACTCCCTCATTACTGACCCTCCGACAATGCAGGACTCCCTCAGAGCTTTTTTTTGATTCATTCATGGGATGTGGGTGTCACTGGCCAGGCCTGCATTTATTACCCATCCCTAATTGCCCTTGAGAAGGTGGTGGTGAGCTGCCTTCTTGAACCGCTGCAGTCCATTTGGGGTAGGTACACCCACAGTACTGTTAGTAAGGGAGTTCCAGGATTCTGACCCAGCGACAGTGAAGGAACGGTGATATAATTCCGAGTCAGGATGGTGTGTGACTTGGACGGGAACTTGCAGGTGGTGGAGTTCCCATGCATTTGCTGCCCTTGTCCTTCTAGTTGGTAGAGGTTGCGGGTTTGGAAGGTGCTGTCTAAGGAGCCTTGGTGCATTGCTGCAGTGCATCTTGTAGATGGTGGACAGGCTTTGGGGAGTCAGGAGGTGAGTTACTCACCGCAGGATTCCTAGCCTCTGACCTGCTCTTGTAGCCACAGTATTTATATGGCTACTCCAGTTCAGTTTCTGGTCAATGGTAGCCCCCAGGATGTTGATAATGTGGGATTCAGCGATGGTAATGCCGTTGAATGTCAAGGCGAGATGATTAGCAGCAGCGAGAGCGGGAACAGGCGAGAGCAGGAACAGGCGAGAGGAGCCGGTAGATAAAAGGAGCCGAAGCCAGAGACCAGAAGCAGCAGTGAGAGCGGGAACAGGCGAGAGGAGCCGGGAGATAAAAGGAGCCGAAGCCAGAGACCAGAAGCAGCAGTGAGAGCGGGAACAGGCGAGAGCGGGAACAGGCGAGAGGAGCCGGGAGATAAAAGGAGCCGAAGCCAGAGACCAGAAGCAGCAGTGAGAGCGCTCTGTTCTGTTCTGTTCTGTGGACCTGCTTGACCAGCAAAACATTGAAGTGTGATGTCACAGGAGAGCTGGTAAACGATTGGTGGGTATTTCTTTCTTCCATTTGAACAGCAGGAGCGGTGAGAGTGCGAGTCAGGGGGCAGCTGGGAAGGGAAGTTTCACTATAAAATACTTACCTCGTGATTCGGGGGACACGGACACAGGGACTGCTGGGTAAGTGAACTTATATATTCGGGCAGTGGCTAAACCCGAAACACTACACGAGTAGTGTTTCCCACCCATCCTCCTCTAACCAAAAAAAAAGGACTCTTGTGTGGAGGGTTTGGGAAGGTAAGGTTTTCCTTTATTTTTATTTAATCTCTTGTCAATTTCGAGCAGAGGGGATGGAAGCTAGGGCAGTTGCATGCTCCTCTTGCAGGATGTGGGAGGTGAGGGTCACCACTTGTGTCCCTGCTGACTTCACCTGTGAGAAGTGCACCCAACTCCAGCTCCTCACAGACCGCGTTAGGGAACTGGAGCTGGATGAACTTTGGATCATTCAGGAGGCTGAGGGGGTGATAGAGAGCAGTTATAGGGAAGTAGTGACACCTAAGTTACAGGATAAAGGTAGCTGGGTGACCGTCAGGGGAGGGAAAGGGAATAGGCGCACAGTGCAGGGTTCCCCTGTGGCCGTCCCCCTCAATAATAAGTATACCGTTTTGGATACGGTTGTGGGGGGGTGGGGGGACCTACCAGAGGAAAGCCACAGTGGCCAGGTCTCTGGCACTGAGCCTGGCTCTGTGGCTCAGAAGGGAAGGGGGGAGAATAGGAGAGCGATAGTGATAGGAGATTCAAAGGTTTGAGGAACAGACAGGAGATTCTGTGGTCGCGAACGAGACTCCCGGGTGATATGTTGCCACCCGGGTGCCAGGGTCAGGGATGTCTCGGATCGAGTCTACAGGATTCTTAAGGGGTAGGGGGAGCAGCCAGAAGTCGTGGTACACATCGGTACCAATGACATAGCTAGGAAAAGGGATGAGGACCTGAAAAGCGAATATAGGGAGTTAGGTTGGAAGCTAAAAGGCAGGACGAGCAGGATAGTCATCTCAGGATTGTTACCAGTGCCACGTGCTAGTGAGGCTAGAAACAGAGAGCGAGTGCAGCTGAACACGTGGCTACAGAGCTGGTGTAGGAGGGAGGGATTCAGATATGTAGATCATTGGGATACCTTCTGGGGAAGGTGGGACCTGTACAAGAAGGACGGGTTGCATCTGAACTGGAGGGGCACCAATATCCTGGACGGGAGGTTTGCGAGAGCTCTTCGGGAGGGTTTAAACTAGTTTGGCAGGGGGATGGGAACCGGAGCTACGGATCAGTAGATGGGGTAGCTGTTGAACAGGCAGATACAGAGTGCAGAGAGTCTGTGAGGAAGGTTAGACAGTTGACAGGGCAAAGTTGCAGCCAGTATGATGGGTTGAAGTGTGTCTATTTTAACGCAAGAAGTGTCAGGAATAAGGGTGATGAACTTAGAGCATGGATCAGTACTTGGAGCTACGATGTTGTGGCCATTACGGAGACTTGGATATCACAGGGGCAGGAATGGATGTTGGATGTTCCGGGGTTTAGATGTTTCAAAAGGAATAGGGAGGGAGGTAAAAGAGGTGGGGGTGTGGCATTGTTAATCAGGGATAGTATCACAGCTGCAGAAAGGGAGGTCATCGAGGAGGGTTTGTCCACTGAGTCATTATGGGTGGAAGTCAGAAACAGGAAAGGAGCAGTCACTTTGTTGGGAGTTTTCTATAGAGCCCCCAATAGCAACAGAGATACGGAGGACCAGATTGGGAGGCAGATTTTGGAAAGGTGCAGAAGTAACAGGGTTGTTGTCATGGGTGACTTCAACTTCCCTAATATTGATTGGAACCTCCTTAGTGCAAATAGTTTGGATGGAGCAGTTTTTGTCAGGTGTGTCCAGGAAGGTTTCCTGACTCAATATGTAGATAGGCTGACTAGAGGGGAGGCTATGTTGGACTTGGTTCTTGGCAACGAACCAGGCCAGGTGGCAGATCTCTCGGTGGGAGAGCATTTCGGTGATAGTGATCACAACTCCCTGACCTTTACTATAGTCATGGAGAGGGACAGGAGCAGACGGGAAGGGAAAATATTTAATTGGGGGAGAGGGAATTACAATGCTATTAGGCAGGAACTCGGGAGCATAAATTGGGAACAGATGTTCTCAGGGAAATGCACGACAGAAATGTGGAGGTTGTTTAGGGAGCACTTGCTGCGACGGCTGGATAGGTTTGTCCCGATGAGGCAGGGAAGGGATGGTAGGGTGAAGGAACCTTGGATGACAAGAGATGTGGAACAGCTAGTCAAGAGGAAGAAGGAAGCTTACTTAAGGTTGAGGAAGCAAGGATTAGACAGGGCTCTAGAGGGTTACAAGGTAGCCAGGAAGGAACTGAAGAATGGACTTAGGAGAGCTAGAAGGGGACATGAAAAAGTCTTGGCGGGTAGGATTAAGGAAAATCCCAAGGCGTTCTACACTTATGTGAGGAACAAGAGGATGGCCAGAGTGAGGGTAGAGCCGATCAGGGATAGTGGAGGGAACTTGTGCCTGGAGTCGGAGGAGGTAGGGGAGGACCTAAATGAATACTTTGCTTCAGTATTCACTAGTGAGAGGGACCTGGTCGTTTGTGAGGACAGCGTGAAACAGGCTGATATGCTCGAACAGGTTGAGGTTAAGAGGGAGGATGTGCTGGAAATTTTGAATGATATGAGGACAGATAGGTCCCCGGGGCCAGACGGGACATACCCAAGGATATTACGGGAAGCGAGGGAAGAGATTGCCGCGCCTTTGGCGATGATCTTTGCGTCCTCACTGTTCACTGGAGTAGTACCGGATGATTGGAGGGTGGCAAATGTTATTCCCTTGTTCAAGAAAGGGAATAGGGATAACCCTGGGAATTATAGACCAGTCAGTCTTACGTCGATGGTGGGCAAATTATTGGAGAGGATTCTGAGAGACAGGATTTATGATTATTTGGAAAAGCATAGTTTGATTAGAGATAGTCAGCATGGCTTTGTGAGGGGCAGGTCATGCCTCACAAGCCTTATTGAATTCTCTGAAGATGTGACAAAACACATTGATGAAGGAAGAGCAGTGGATGTGGTGTATACGGATTTTACCAAGGCGTTTTATAAGGTTCCCCATGGTAGGCTCATTCAGAAAGTAAAGAGGCATGGGATACAGGGAAATTTGGATGTCTGGATACAGGATTGGCTGGCCCAGAGAAGACAGAGGGTGGTAGTAGTTGGAAAGTATTCAGCCTGGAGCTCGGTGACCAGTGTTGTTCCACAAGGATCTGTTCTGGGACCTCTGCTCTTTGTGATTTTTATAAATGACTTGGATGAGGAAGTGGAAGGCTGGGTTAGTAAGTCTGCCGATGACACGAAGGTTGCTGGAGTTGTGGATAGTGTGGAGGGCTGTTGTAGGTTGCAACGGGACATTGACAGGATGCAGAGCTGGGCTGAGAAGTGGCAGATGGAGTTCAACCTGGAAAAGTGTGAAGTGATTCATTTTGGAAGGTCGAATTTGAATGCGGAATACAGGCTTAAAGACAGGATTCTTGGCAGTGTGGAGGAACAGAGGGATTTTGGGGTCCATGTCCATAGATCGCTCCAAGTTGCCACCCAAGTTGATAGGGTTGTTAAGAAGGCGTATGAGGTGTTGGCTTTCATTAACAGAGGGATTGAGTTTAAGAGCCGCGAGGTTATGCTGCAGCTCTATAAAGCCCTGGTTCGACCACACTTGGAATATTGTGTTCAGTTCTGGTCGCCTCATTATAGGAAGGATGTGGAAGTTTTAGAAAGGGTGCAGAGGAGATTTACCAGGATGCTGCCTGGACTGGAGGGCATGTCTTATGAAGAAAGATTGAGGGAGCTAGGGCTTTTCTCATTGGAGCGAAGAAGGATGAGAGGTGACTTGATAGAGGGGTACAAGATGATGAGAGGCATAGATAGAGTGGATAGCCAGAGACTTTTTCCCAGGGCGGAAAGGGCTATCACCAGGGGGCATAATTTTAAGGTGATTGGAGGAAGGTTTCAGGGAGATGTCAGAGGTAGGTTCTTTACACAGAGAGTGGTGGGTGCGTGGAATGCACTGCCAGCGGTGGTAGTCGAAGCAGATACATTAGGGACATTTAAGCGACTCTTGGATATGTACAAGGATGATAGTAGAATGAAGGGTAGGTAGTTAGTTTGATCTTAGAGTAGGTTAAAGGGTCGGCACAACATCGTGGGCCGAAGGGCCTGTACTGTTCTATGTTCTATGTTAAATTCTCTCTTGTTCGAGATGGTCATTGCCTGGCACTTGTGTGGTGCAAATGTTACTTGCCACTTATCAGCCCAAGCCTGGATATTGTCCAGGTCTTGCTGCATTTCTACACGGACTGCTTCAGTATCTGAGGAGTCACGAATGGTGCTGAACATTGTGCAATCATCAGTGAACATCCCCACTTCTGACCTTATGATTGAAGGAAGGTCATTGATGAAGCAGCTGAAGATGGTTGTGCCTAGGCCACTACCCTGAGGAACTCCTGCAGTGATGTCCTGGAGCTCAGATGATTGACCTCCAACAACCACAACCATCTTCCTTTGCGCTCGGTATGACTCCAGCCAGCGGAGGGTTTTCCCCCTGATTCCCATTGACCTCAGTTTTGCTAGGGCTCCTTGATGTCATACTGGGTCACATGCTGCCTTGATGTCAAGGGCAGTCACTCTCACCTCACCCCTTGAGTTCAGCTCTTTAGTCCATGTTTGAACCAAGGCTGTAATGAGGTCAGGAGCTGATTGGCCCTGGCGGAACCCAAACTGAGCGTCACTGAGCAGGTTATTGCGAAGCAAGTGCCGCTTGATGGCACTGTTGATGACACCTTCCATCACTTTACTGATGATTGAGAGTAGGCTGATGGGGCAGTAATTGGCCGGGATGGACTTGTCCTGCGTTTTGTGTACAGGACATACCTGGGCAATTTTCCACATTGCAGGGTAGATGCCAGTGTTGTAGCTGTACTGGAACAGCTTGGCTAGGGGCGCGGCCAGTTCTGGAGCACAGGTCTTCAGTACTATTGCTGGAATATTGTCAGGGCCCATAGCTTTTGCAGTATCCAGTGCCTTCAGTCGTTTCTTAATATCACTCGGAGTGAATTGAATTGGTTGAAGTCTGGCACCTGTGATGCTGGGGACTTCAGGAGGAGGCCTAGATGGATCATCAACTTGGCACTTCTGGCTGAAGATTGTTGCAAATGCTTCAGCCTTATCTTTCGCAGTGATGTGCTGGGCTCTCCCATCATTGAGGATGCGGATGTTTGTGGAGCCACCTCCTCCAGTTAGTTGTTTAACTGTCCACCACCATTCGTGGCTGGATGTGGCAGGACTGCAGAGCTTAGATCTGATCTGTTGGTTATGGGATCGCTTAGCTCTGTCTATCGCATGCTGCTTACGCAATTTGGCACGCAGGTAGTCCTGTGTTGTAGCTTCACCAGGCTGACACCTCATTTTGAGGTTTGCCTGGTGCTGCTCCTGGCATGCCTTCCTGCACTCTTCATTGAACCAGGGTTGGTCTCCTGTCTTGATGGTAATGTTAGAGTGTGGGATGTGCCGGGCCATGAGGTTACAGATTGTGGTTGAGTACAATTCTGCTGCTGCTGATGGCCCACAGCGCCTCATGGATGCCCAGTTTTGCATTGCTAGATCTGTTTGAAATCTATCCCATTTAGCACTGTGATTGTGCCACACAACACGATGGACGGTATCCTCAATGTGAATGCGGGACTTAGTCTCCACAAGGACTGTGCGGTGGTCACTGCTACCAATACTGTCATGGACAGAAGCATCTGCGGCAGGCAGAATGGTGAGGACGGGGTCAAGTATGTTCTTCCCTTGTGTTGGTTCCCTCAGCACCTGCCGCAGACCCAGTCTAGCAGCTATGTCCTTTAGGACTCGGCCAGCTCGGTCAGTAGTGGTGCTACTGAGCCACTCTTGGTGATGGACATTGAAGTCCCCCACCCAGAGTACATTTTGTGCCCTTTCCACCCTCAGTGCTTCCTCCAAGTGGTGTTCAACACGGAGGAGTACTGAGTCATCAGCTGAGGGAGAGCGGTAGGTGGTAATCAGTAGGAGGTTTCCTTGCCCATGTTTGACCTGATGACATGAGACTTCGTGGGGTCCGGAGTCAATGTTGAGGACTCCCAGGGCAACTCCCTCCCTACTGTATACCACTGTGCCGCCAACTCTGCTGGGTCTGTCCTGCCGGTGGGACAGGACATACCCGGGGATGGTGATGGCAGTGTCTGGGACATTGTCTGTAAGGTATGATTTGGTGAGTATGACTATGTCAGGCTGTTGCTTGACTAGTCTGTGGGACAGCTCTCCCAACTTTGGTACAAGCCCCCAGATGTTAGTAAGGAGGACTATGCAGGGTCGACAGGGCTGGGTTTGCCGTTGTCGTTTCCGGTGCCGAGGTCGATGCCGGGTGGTCCGTCCAGTTTCATTCCTTTTTACTGACTTCGTAGCGGTTAGGTGCAACTGAGTGGCTTGCTAGGCCATTTCAGAGGGCATGTAAGAGTTAACCACATTACTGTGGGTCTGGAGTCACATGTAGGCCAGAACAGGTAAGGACAGCAGATTTCCTTCCCTAAAGGACATTAGTGAACCAGATGGATTTTTACAACAATTGACAATGGTTTCATGGCCATCATTAGACCAGCTTTAAATTCCAGATTTATTAATTAAATTCAAATTCCACCTTCTGCTGTGGTGGGATTCGAACCCATGTCCCCAGAGAAATACCCTGGGTCTCTGGGTTACTAGTCCAGTGATAATACCACTACGCCACCGCCTACCTGCACTGACCCTCCGACAGTGCATCACACCCTCAGTACTGACCCTCTGACAGTGCAGCACACCCTCTGTACTGACCCTCTGACAGTGCAGCACACCCTCTGTACTGACCCTCTGACAGTGCAGCACACCCTCTGTACTGACCCTCTGACAGTGCAGCACACCCTCTGTACTGACCCTCTGACAGTGCAGCACACCCTCTGTACTGACCCTCTGACAGTGCAGCACACCCTCTGTACTGACCCTCTGACAGTGCAGCACACCCTCTGTACTGACCCTCTGACAGTGCAGCACACCCTCTGTACTGACCCTCCGACAGTGCAGCACACCCTCTGTACTGACCCTCTGACAGTGCAGCACACCCTCTGTACTGACCCTCCGACAGTGCAGCACTCCCTCAGCACTGACCCTCCAACAGTGGAGCACACCATCAATACTGACCCTCTGACAATGCAGCACTCCCTCAGTACTGACATTCCGACAAAGAACAAAGAACAAAGAAAATTACAGCACAGGAACAGGCCCTTCGGCCCTCCAAGCCTGCGCCGATCCAGATCCGCTATCTAAACCTGTCGCCTATTTTCTAAGGGTCTGTATCTCTTTGCTTCCTGCCCATTCATGTATCTGTCTAGATACATCTTAAAAGACGCTATCGTGCCCGCGTCTACCACCTCCGCTGGCAACACGTTCCAGGCACCCACCACCCTCTGCGTAAAGAACTTTCCACGCATATCCCCCCTAAACTTTTCCCCTCTCACTTTGAACTCGTGACCCCTCGTAATTGAATCCCCCACTCTGGGAAAAAGCTTCTTGCTATCCACCCTGTCTATACCTCTCATGATTTTGTACACCTCAATCAGGTCCCCCCTCAACCTCCGTCGTTCTAATGAAAATAATCCTAATCTGCTCAACCTCTCTTCATCGCTAGCGCCCTCCATACCAGGCAACATCCTGGTGAACCTCCTCTGCACCCTCTCCAAAGCATCCACATCCTTTTGGTAATGTGGCGACCAGAACTGCACGCAGTATTCCAAATGTGGCCTAACCAAAGTCTTTTACACCTGTAACATGACCTGCCAACCCTTGTACTCAATACCCCGTCCGATGAAGGAAAGCATGCCGTATGCCTTCTTGACCACTCTATTGACCTGCGTTGCCACCTTCAGGGAACAATGGACCTGAACACCCAAATCGCTCTGTACATCAATTTTCCCCAGGACTTTTCCATTTACTGTATAATTCACTCTTGAATTGGATCTTCCAAAATGCATCACCTCGCATTTGCCCTGATTGAACTCCATCTGCCATTTTTCTGCCCAACTCTCCAATCTATTTATATTCTGCTGTATTCTCTGACAGTCCCCTTCACTATCTGCTATTCCACCAATCTTAGTGTCGTCTGCAAACTTGCTAATCAGACCACCTATACTTTCCTCCAAATCATTGATGTATATCACAAACAACAGTGGTCCCAGCACGGATCCCTGTGGAACACCACTGGTCACACGTCTCCATTTTGAGAAACTCCCTTCCACTGCTACTCTCTGCCTCCTGTTGCCCAGCCAGTTCTTTATCCATCTAGCTAGTACATCTTGGACCCCATGCGACTTCACTTTCTCCATCAGCCTACCATGTGGAACCTTATCAAACGCCTTACTGAAGTCCATGTATATGACATCTACAGCCCTTCCCTCATCAATCAACTTTGTCACTTCCTCAAAGAATTCTATTAAGTTGGTAAGACATGACCTTCCCTGCACAAAACCATGTTGCCTATCACTGATAAGCCCATTTTCTTCCAAATGGGAATAGCTCCTTTCCCTCAGTATCTTCTCCAGCAGCTTCCCTACCACTGACGTCAGGCTCACCGGTCTATAATTACCTGGATTTTCCCTGCTAGCCTCCTTAAACAAGGAGACAACATTAGCAATTCTCCAGTCCTCCGGGACCTCACCTGTGTTTAAGGATGCTGCAAAGATATCTGTTAAGGCCCCAGCTATTTCCTCTCTCGCTTCCCTCAGAAACCTGGGATAGATCCCATCCGGACCTGGGGACTTGTCCACCTTAATGCCTTTTAGAATACCCAACACTTCCTCTCTCCTTCTGCCGACTTGACCTGGAGTAATCGAACATCTGTCCCTAACCTCAACATCCGTCATGTCCCTCTCCTCGGTGAATACCGATGCAAAGTACTCATTTAGAATCTCACCCATTTTCTCTGACTCCACGCATAACTTTCCTCCTTTGTCCTTTACAGTGTGGCACTTCCTCAGTCCTGAACCTCCGACAGTGCAACACTCCCTCAGTACTGACCCTCCGACAGTGCAGCATTCCCTCAGTACTGACCCTCCGACAATGCAGCACTCACTCAGTACTGACCCTCCGACAGTGCAGCACTCCCTCAGTACTGACCCTCCGACAGTGCAGCACTCACTCAGTACTGACCCTCCGACAGTGCAGCACTCACTCAGTACTGACCCTCCGACAGTGCAGCACTCACTCAGTACTGACCCTCCGACAATGAGCACTCACTCAGTACTGACCCTCCGACAGTGCAGCACTCCCTCAGTACTGACCCTCCGACAGTGCAGCACTCCCTCAGTACTGACCCTCCGACAATGCAGCACTCACTCAGTACTGACCCTCCGACAGTGCAGCACTCCCTCAGTACTGACCCTCCGACAGTGCAGCACTCCCTCAGTACTGACCCTCCGACAGTGCAGCAATCCCTCAGTATGACCCTCCGACAGTGCAGCACTCCCTGAGTACAGACCCTCTGACAGTGCAGCACTCACGCAGTACTGAACCTCCGACAGTGAAATGCTTCCCCAGTACTACAGTAAAGTAACTGTCAGCCTGGATCATGAGCTCGAGTGTCTGGGGTGTGACTTAAAACACATGAAATTCCGCCTCAGAAGCAAGAGCGCCTGTTACTAAGAGGGCTGATACCGAGGGGTTTATTGGAGGTGTGAGCTGTTGAGTGTTACATTTTTGAGGTGTCAGTTATTGAGGTGTGAGTTGTTGAGGTGTGAGTTGTTGAGGGTTGAGTTGTTGAGGGTTGAGTTGTTGATTGTTACATTTTTGAAGTGTCAGTTATTGAGGTGTGAGTTGTTGAAGTGTGAGTTGTTTAGGGTTGAGTTGTTGAGGGTTGAGTTGTTGAGGTGTGAGTTGTTGAAGGTTGAGTTGTTGAGGGTTGAGTTGTTGAGGTGTGAGTTGTTGGGGTTTTTGAGGTGTGAGTTGTTGAGGGTTGAGCTGTTGAGGGTTAAGTTGTTGTGGTGTGAGTTGTTGAGTTGTTGAGGTATGAGTTGTTGAGGGTTGAGTTGTTGAGGTGTGAGTTGTTGAGGTGTGAGTTGTTCAGTTGTTGAGGTGTGAGTTGTTCAGTTGTTGAGGTGTGAGTTGTTCAGTTGCTGAGGTGTGAGTTGTTGAGGGTTGAGTTGTTGAGGTGTGAGTTGTTGAGTTGTTGAGGTATGAGTTTTGAGGTTTGAGTTGTTGACGTGTGAGTTGTTGAGGTGTGAGTTATTGAGGGTTGAGCTGTTGAGGTGTGAGTTGTTGAGTTGTTGAGGGTTGAGTTGTTAAAGAACAAAGAACAAAGAAAATTACAGCACAGGAACAGGCCCTTCGGCCCTCCAAGCCTACGCCGATCCAAATCCTCTATCGAAACCTGTCGCCGATTTTCTAAGGGTCTGTATCTCTTTACTTCCTGCCCATTCATGTATCTGTCTAGATACATCTTAAAAGACGCTATCGTGCCCGCGTCTACCACCTCCGCTGGCAATGCGTTCCATGCACCCACCACCCTCTGCGTAAAGAACTTTCCACGCATATCCCCCCTAAACTTTTCCCCTCTCACTTTGAACTCGTGTCCCCTTGTAATTGAATCCCCAACTCTGGGAAAAACCTTCTTGCTATCCATCCTGTCTATACCTCTCATGATTTTGTACACCTCAATCAGGTCCCCCCTCAACCTCCGTCTTTCGAATGAAAATAATCCTAATCTACTCAACCTCTCTTCATAGCTAGCGCCCTCCATACCAGGCAACATCCTGGTGAACCTCCTCTGCACCCTCTCCAAAGCATCCACATCCTTTTGGTAATGTGGCGACCAGAACTGCACGCAGTATTCCAAATGTGGCTGAACCAAAGTCCTATACAACTGTAACATGACCTGCCAACTCTTGTACTCAATACCCCATCCGATGAAGGAAAGCATGCCGTATGCCTTCTTGACCACTCTATTGACCTGTGTTGCCACCTTCAGGGAACAATGGACCTGAACACCCAAATCTCTCTGTACATCAATTTTCCCCAGGACTTTTCCATTTACTGTATAGTTCACTCTTGAATTGGATCTTCCAAAATGCATCACCTCGCATTTGCCCTGATTGAACTCCATCTGCCATTTCTCTGCCCAACTCTCCAGTCTATCTATATTCTGCTGTATTCTCTGACAGTCCCCTTCACTATCTGCTACTCCACCAATCTTAGTATCGTCTGCAAACTTGCTGATCAGACAACCTATACTTTCCTCCAAATCATTTATGTATATCACAAACAACAGTGGTCCCAGCACGGATCCCTGTGGAACACCACTGGTCACACGTCTCCATTTTGAGAAACTCCCTTCCACTGCTACTCTCTGTCTCCTGTTGCCCAGCCAGTTCTTTATCCATCTAGCTAGTACACCCTGGACCCCATGCGCCTTCACTTTCTCCTTCAGCCTACCATGGGGAACCTTATCAAACGCCTTACTGAAGTCCATGTATATGACATCTACAGCCCTTCCCTCATCAATCAACTTTGTCACTTCCTCAAAGAATTCTATTAAGTTGGTAAGACATGACCTTCCCTGCACAAAACCATGTTGCCTATCACTGATAAGCCCATTTTCTTCCAGATGGGAATTAAGGTGAGAGTTGCTGAGTTGTTGAGGGTTGAGTTGTTGAGGGTTGAGTTGTTGAGGGTTGAGTTGTTGAGGGTTGAGTTGTTGAGGGTTGAGTTGTTGAGGTGTGAGTTGTTGAGGTGTGAGTTGTTGAGTTGTTATGTTGTGAGTTGTTATGTTGTGAGTTGTTGAGGGTTGAGTTGTTATGGTGTGAGTTGTTGAGGGTTGAGTTGCTGAGGTGTTGAGGTGTGAGTTGCTGAGGGTTGAGTTGTTGAGGGTTGAGTTGTTGAGGATTGAGTTGTTGAGGATTGAGTTGTGGAGGTGTGAGTTGTTGAGTTGTTTAGGGTTGTGTTGTTGAGGTGTGAGTTGTTGAGTTGTTGAGGGTTGATGTTGTCTGTATGGACTTCTGTAAAGCCTTTGACAAGGTCCCGCATGGCAGACTGATACAAAAGGTGAAGTCACACGGGATCAGAGGTGAGCTGGCAAGATGGATACAGAACTGGCTCTGTCATCGAAGACAGAGGGTAGCAGTGGAAGGGTGCTTTTCTGAATGGAGGAATGTGACTAGTGGTGTTCCGCAGGGATCAGTGCTGGGACCTTTGCTGTTTGTAGTATATATAAATGATTTGGAGGAAAATGTATCTGGTCTGATTAGTAAGTTTGCGGACGACACAAAGGTTGGTGGAGTTGCGGACAGTGATGAGGATTGTCAGAGGATACAGCAGGATATAGATCGGTTGGAGACTTGGGCGGAGAAATGGCAGATGGAGTTCAATTCAGACAAATGTGAGGTAATGCATTTTGGAAGGTCTAATGCAGCTGGGAAGTATACAGTAAATGGCAGAACACTTAGGAGTATTGAAAGGCAGAGAGATCTGGGCGTACAGGTCCACAGGTCACTGAAAGTGGCAACGTAGGTGAATAAGGTAGTCCAGAAGGCATACGGCATGCTTGCCTTCATCGGTCGGGGCACAGAGTATAAAAATTGGCAAGTCATGCTGCAGCTGTACAGAACCTTAGCTAGGCCACACTTAGAATATTACGTGCAATTCTGGTCGCCACACTACCAGAAGGACGTGGAGGCTTTGGAGAGGGCACAGAGGAGGATTACCAGGATGTTGCCTGGTCTGGAGGGCATTAGCTATGAGGAGAGGTTGGACAAACTTGGATTGTTTTCACTGCAACGACGGAGGTGGAGGGGCGACATGATAGAGGTTTACAAAGTTATAAGCGGCATGGACAGAGTGGATAGTCAGAAGCTTTTTCCCAGGGTGGAAGAGCTAGTTACTCGGGGACATAGGTTTAAGGTGAGAGGGGCAAGGTTTAGAGGAGATGTGCAAGGCAAGTTTTTTACACAGAGGGTGGTGAGTGCCTGGAACTTGCTGCTGGGGGAGGTGGTGGAAGCAGGTACGGTAGAGACGTTTAAGTGGCATCTTGACAAATACATGAATAGGATGGGAATAGAGGGATACGGTCCCCGGAAGTGCAGGAGGTTTTAGTTTAGGCAGGCATCAAGATCGGCGCAGGCTTGGAGGGCCGAATGGCCTGCTCCTGTGCTGTACTGTTCTTTGTTCTTTGTTGAGTTGTTGAGATGTTATGGTGTGAGTTGTTGAGGGTTGAGTTGTTGAGGGTTGAGTTGTTGAGGGTTGAGTTGTTGAGGTGTGAGTTGTTGAGGGTTGAGTTGTTGAGGGTTGAGTTGTTGAGGGTTGAGTTGTTGAGGGTTGAGTTGTTGTGGTGTGCGTTGTTGAGGGTTGAGTTGTTGAGGTGTTAGTTGTTGCGGGTTGAGTTGTTGAGTTGTTGAGGGTTGAGTGTTGAGTTGTTCAGGTGTGAGTTATTGAGTTGTTGAGGTGTGAGCTGTTGAGTGTGAGTTGTTGAGTTGTTGAGGGTTGAGTTGTTGAGGTGTGAGTTGTTGAGGGTTGAGTTGTTGAGGGTTGAGTTGTTGAGGTGTGAGTTGTTGAGGGTTGAGTTGTTGAGCTGTTGAGTGTGAGTTGTTGAGGGTTGAGTTGTTGAGGTGTGAGTTGTTGAGGGTTGAGTTGTTGAGGTGTGAGTTGTTGAGGGTTGAGTTGTTGAGCTGTTGAGTGTGAGTTGTTCAGGTGTGAGTTATTGAGTTGTTGAGGTGTGAGCTGTTGAGTGTGAGTTGTTGAGTTGTTGAGGGTTGAGTTGTTGAGGTGTGAGTTGTTGAGGGTTGAGTTGTTGAGGTGTGAGTTGTTGAGGGTTGAGTTGTTGAGCTGTTGAGTGTGAGCTGTTGAGTGTGAGTTGTTGAGGGTTGAGTTGTTGAGGTGTGAGTTGTTGAGTTGTTATGGTGTGAGTTGTTGAGTTGTTGAGGGTTGAGTTGTTGAGGGTTGAGTTGTTGTGGTGTGAGTTGTTGTGGTGTGAGTTGTTGTGGTGAGAGTTGTTTTGGTGAGAGTTGTTGAGGGTTGAGTTGTTGAGGGTTGAGTTGTTGATGGTTGAGTTGTTGAGGGTTGAGTTGTTGAGGTGTGAGTTGTTGAGGTGTGAGTTGTTGAGGTGTGAGTTGTTGAGGTGTGAGTTGTTGTGTTATTGAGGGTTGAGTTGTTGAGGTGTGAGTTGTTGAGGGTTGAGTTGTTGAGGTGTGAGTTGTTGAGGTGTGAGTTGTTGAGGATTGAGTTGTTGAGGATTGAGTTGTTGAGGTGTGAGTTGTTGAGGGTTGAGTTGTTGAGGTGTGAGCTGTTGAGTTGTTGAGGTGAGTTGTTGAGTTGTTGAAGGTTGAGTTGTTGAAGTGTGTGTTGTTGAGGGTTGAGTTGTTATGGTGTGAGTTGTTTTGGTGTGAGTTGTTGAGGGTTGAGTTGTTGAGGTGTGAGTTGTTGAGTTGTTGAAGGTTGAGTTGTTGAAGTGTGTGTTGTTGAGTTGTTATGGTGTGAGTTGTTGAGGGTTGAGTTGTTGAGGGTTGAGTTGTTGAGGGTTGAGTTGTTGAGGGTTGAGTTGTTGAGGGTTGAGTTGTTGTGGGTTGAGTTGTTGAGGGTTGAGTTGTTGAGGTGTGAGTTGTTGAGTTGTTGAGGGTTGAGTTGTTGAGGTGTGAGTTGTTGAGTTGTTGAGGATTGAGTTGTTGAGGTATGAGTTGTTGAGTTGTTGAAGGTTGAGTTGTTGAAGTGTGTGTTGTTGAGGGTTGAGTTGTTATGGTGTGAGTTGTTGAGGGTTGACTTGTTGAGGGTTGGTTGTTGAGGGTTGAGATGTTGAGGTGTGAGTTGTTGAGTTGTTGAGGGTTGAGTTGTTGAGGGTTGAGTTGTTGAGGTGTGAGTTGTTGAGGTGTGAGTTGTTGAGGGTTGAGTTGTTGAGGTGTGAGTTGTTGAGCTGTTGAGTGTGAGTTGTTGTGGTGTGAGTTGTTGTGGTGTGAGTTGTGAGTTGTTATGGTGTGAGTTGTTGAGTTGTGAGTTGTTTTGGTGTGAGTTGTTGAGGGTTGAGTTGTTGAGGGTTGCGTTGTTGAGGGTTGCGTTGTTGAGGGTTGCGTTGTTGAGTTGTTGATGGTTGAGTTGTTGATGGTTGAGTTGTTGATGGTTGAGTTGTTGAGGGTTGAGTTGTTGAGGTGTGAGTTGTTGAGGTGTGAGTTGTTGAGGTGTGAGTTGTTGAGGTGTTGAGGGTTGAGTTGTTGAGGTGTGAGTTGTTGAGGGTTGAGTTGTTGAGGTGTGAGTTGTTGAGGATTGAGTTGTTGAGGTGTGAGTTGTTGAGGATTGAGTTGTTGAGGTGTGAGTTGTTGAGGGTTGAGTTGTTGAGGTGTGAGCTGTTGAGTTGTTGAGGTGAGTTGTTGAGTTGTTGAAGGTTGAGTTGTTGAAGTGTGTGTTGTTGAGGGTTGAGTTGTTGTGGTGTGAGTTGTTTTGGTGTGAGTTGTTGAGGGTTGAGTGGTTGAGGTGTGAGTTGTTGAAGGTTGAGTTGTTGAGGTGTGAGTTGTTGAGGTGTGAGTTGTTGAGGTGTGAGTTGTTGAGGTGTGAGTTGTTGAGGGTTGAGTTGTTGAGGGTTGAGTTGTTGAGGGTTGAGTTGTTGAGGTGTGAGTTGTTGAGGATTGAGTTGTTGAGGTGGGAGTTGTTGAGTTGTTGAAGGTTGAGTTGTTGAAGTGTGTGTTGTTGAGGGTTGAGTTGTTATGGTGTGAGTTGTTTTGGTGTGAGTTGTTGAGGGTAGACTTGTTGAGGGTTGACTTGTTGAGGGTTGAGTTGTTGAGGGTTGAGTTGTTGAGGGTTGAGTTGTTGAGGTGTGAGTTGTTGAGGATTGAGTTGTTGAGGTGTGAGTTGTTGAAGATTGAGTTGTTGAGGTGTGAGTTGTTGAGTTGCTGAGGGTTGAGTTGTTGAGGGTTGAGTTGTTGAGGGTTGAGTTGTTGAGGTGTGAATTGTTGAGGTGTGAGTTGTTGAAGGTTGAGTTGTTGAAGGTTGAGTTGTTGAAGTGTGTGTTGTTGAGGGTTGAGTTGTTGAGGTGTGAGTTGTTGAGGTGTGAGTTGTTGAAGGTTGAGTTGTTGAGGGTTGAGGTGTTGAGGTGTGAGTTGTTGAGGGTTCAGTTGTTGAGGTGTGAGTTGTTGAGGGTTGAGTTGTTGAGGTGTGAATTGTTGACGGTTCAGTTGTTGAGGTGTGAGTTGTTGAGGTGTGAGTTGTTGAGGTGTGAGTTGTTGAGGGTTGAGTTGTTGAGGGTTGAGTTGTTGAGGGTTGAGTTGTTGAGGGTTGAGTTGTTGAGGTGTGAGTTGTTGAGGTGTGAGTTGTTGAGGTGTGAGTTGTTGAGGTGTGAGTTGTTGAGGGTTGAGTTGTTGAGGGTTGAGTTGTTGAGGTGGGAGTTGTTGAGGTGGGAGTTGTTGAGTTGTTGAAGGTTGAGTTGTTGAAGGTTGAGTTGTTGAAGTGTGTGTTGTTGAGGGTTGAGTTGTTATGGTGTGAGTTGTTTTGGTGTGAGTTGTTGAGGGTTGACCTGTTGAGGGTTGACTTGTTGAGGGTTGAGTTGTTGAGGTGTGAGTTGTTGAGGTGTGAGTTGTTGAGGTGTGAGTTGTTGAGGGTTGAGTTGTTGAGGATTGAGTTGTTGAGGTGGGAGTTGTTGAGGTGGGAGTTGTTGAGTTGTTGAAGGTTGAGTTGTTGAAGGTTGAGTTGTTGAAGTGTGTGTTGTTGAGGGTTGAGTTGTTATGGTGTGAGTTGTTTTGGTGTGAGTTGTTGAGGGTTGACCTGTTGAGGGTTGACTTGTTGAGGGTTGAGTTGTTGAGGGTTGAGTTGTTGAGGGTTGAGTTGTTGAGGTGTGAGTTGTTGAGGATTGAGTTGTTGAGGTGTGAGTTGTTGAGGGTTGAGTTGTTGAGGTGTGAGTTGTTGAGTTGTTGAGGATTGAGTTGTTGAGGTGTGAGTTGTTGAAGATTGAGTTGTTGAGGTGTGAGTTGTTGGGTTGTTGAGGGTTGAGTTGTTGAGGGTTGAGTTGTTGAGGGTTGAGTTGTTGAGGGTTGAGTTGTTGAGGTGTGAATTGTTGAGGTGTGAGTTGTTGAAGGTTGAGTTGTTGAAGGTTGAGTTGTTGAAGTGTGTGTTGTTGAGGGTTGAGTTGTTGAGGTGTGAGTTGTTGAGGTGTGAGTTGTTGAAGGTTGAGTTGTTGAGGGTTGAGGTGTTGAGGGTTGAGTTGTTGAGGGTTGAGTTGTTGAGGGTTGAGTTGTTGAGGGTTGAGTTGTTGAGGGTTGAGTTGTTGAGGTGTGAGTTGTTTTGGTGTGAGTTGTTGAGGTGTGAGTTGTTGAGGGTTGAGTTGTTGAGGTGTGAGCTGTTGAGGTGTGAGTTGTTTTGGTGTGAGTTGTTTTGGTGTGAGTTGTTTTGGTGTGAGTTGTTGAGGTGTGAGTTGTTGAGGTGTGAGTTGTTGAGGTGTGAGTTGTTGAGGTGTGAGTTGTTGAGGTGTGAGTTGTTGAGGTGTGAGTTGTTGATGTGTGAGTTGTTGAGGTGTGAGTTGTTGAGGTGTGAGTTGTTTTGGTGTGAATTGTTGAGGTGTGAGTTGTTGAGGGTTGAGTTCTGGAGGTGTGAGTTGTTTTGGTGTGAGCTGTTGAGGTGTGAGTTGTTGAGGTGTGAGTTGTTGAGGGTTGAGTTTTGAGGTGTGAGTTGTTTTGGTGTGAGTTGTTGAGGTGTGAGTTGTTGAGGGTTGAGTTGTTGAAGTGTGTGTTGTTGAGGGTTGAGTTGTTGAAATGTGTGTTGTTGAGGGTTGAGTTGTTGAGGGTTGAGTTGCTGAGGTGTGAGTTGTTGAGGTGTGAGTTGTTGAGGGTTGAGTTGTTGAGGTGTGAGTTGTTGAGGTGTGAGTTGTTGAGGTGTGAGTTGTTGAGGGTTGAGTTGTTTTGGTGTGAGTTGTTTTGGTGTGAGTTGTTTTGGTGTGAGTTGTTGAGGTGTGAGTTGTTGAGGTGTGAGTTGTTGAGGGTTGAGTTGTTGAGGGTTGAGTTGTTGAGGGTTGAGTTGTTGAGGTGTGAGTTGTTTTGGTGTGAGTTGTTGAGGTGTGAGTTGTTGAGGGTTGAGTTGTTGAAGTGTGTGTTGTAGAGGGTTGAGTTGTTGAGGTGTGAGTTGTTGAAGGTTGAGTTGTTGAAATGTGTGTTGTTGAGGGTTGAGTTGTTTTGGTGTGAGTTGTTGAGGTGTGAGTTGTTGAGGTGTGAGTTGTTGAGGGTTGAGTTGTTGAGGTGTGAGCTGTTGAGGTGTGAGTTGTTTTGGTGTGAGTTGTTTTGGTGTGAGTTGTTTTGGTGTGAGTTGTTTTGGTGTGAGTTGTTTTGGTGTGAGTTGTTGAGGTGTGAGTTGTTGAGGTGTGAGTTGTTGAGGTGTGAGTTGTTTTGGTGTGAGTTGTTGAGGTGTGAGTTGTTGAGGTGTGAGTTGTTGAGGTGTGAGTTGTTGAGGGTTGAGTTGTTGAGGTGTGAGTTGTTTTGGTGTGAGTTGTTGAGGTGTGAGTTGTTGAGATGTGAGTTGTTGAGGTGTGAGTTGTTGAGGTGTGAGTTGTTGAGGGTTGAGTTCTGGAGGTGTGAGTTGTTTTGGTGTGAGTTGTTGAGGTGTGAGTTGTTGAGGTGTGAGTTGTTGAGGGTTGAGTTTTGAGGTGTGAGTTGTTTTGGTGTGAGTTGTTGAGGTGTGAGTTGTTGAGGGTTGAGTTGTTGAAATGTGTGTTGTTGAGGGTTGAGTTGTTGAAATGTGTGTTGTTGAGGGTTGAGTTGTTGAGGGTTGAGTTGCTGAGGTGTGAGTTGTTGAGGTGTGAGTTGTTGAGGTGTCAGTTGTTGAGGGTTGAGTTGTTGAGGTGTGAGTTGTTGAGGTGTGAGTTGTTGAGGGTTGAGTTGTTTTGGTGTGAGTTGTTTTGGTGTGAGTTGTTTTGGTGTGAGTTGTTGAGGTGTGAGTTGTTGAGGGTTGAGTTGTTGAGGGTTGAGTTGTTGAGGGTTGAGTTGTTGAGGGTTGAGTTGTTGAGGTGTGAGTTGTTTTGGTGTGAGTTGTTGAGGTGTGAGTTGTTGAGGGTTGAGTTGTTGAAGTGTGTGTTGTAGAGGGTTGAGTTGTTGAGGTGTGAGTTGTTGAAGGTTGAGTTGTTGAAATGTGTGTTGTTGAGGGTTGAGTTGTTGAGGGTTGAGTTGTTGAGGGTTGAGTTGTTGAAGGTTGAGTGGTTGAAATGTGTGTTGTTGAGGGTTGAGTTGTTGAGGGTTGAGTTGTTGAGGGTTGAGTTGTTTTGGTGTGAGTTGTTGAGGTGTGAGTTGTTGAGGGTTGAGTTGTTGAAGTGTGTGTTGTTGAGGGTTGAGTTGTTGAGGGTTGAGTTGTTGAGGGTTGACTTGTTGAGGTGTGAGTTGTTGAGGTGTGAGTTGTTGAAGGTTGAGTTGTTGAAATGTGTGTTGTTGAGGGTTGAGTTGTTGAGGGTTGAGTTGTTGAGGGTTGAGTTGTTGAGGTGTGAGTTGTTTTGGTGTGAGTTGTTGAGGGTTGAGTTGTTTTGGTGTGAGTTGTTTTGGTGTGAGTTGTTGAGGTGTGAGTTGTTGAGGTGTGAGTTGTTGAGGGTTGAGTTGTTGAGGTGTGAGTTGTTTTGGTGTGAGTTGTTGAGGGTTGAGTTGTTGAAGTGTGTGTTGTTGAGGGTTGAGTTGTTGAGGTGTGAGTTGTTGAAGGTTGAGTTGTTGAAATGTGTGTTGTTGAGGGTTGAGTTGTTGAGGGTTGAGTTGTTGAGGTGTGAGTTGTTGAAGGTTGAGTTGTTGAGGTGTGAGTTGTTGAAATGTGTGTTGTTGAGGGTTGAGTTGTTGAGGGTTGAGTTGTTGAGGGTTGAGTTGTTGAGGTGTGAGTTGTTTTGGTGTGAGTTGTTGAGGTGTGAGTTGTTGAGGGTTGAGTTGTTGAAGTGTGTGTTGTTGAGGGTTGAGTTGTTGAGGGTTGACTTGTTGAGGTGTGAGTTGTTGAGGTGTGAGTTGTTGAAGGTTGAGTTGTTGAAATGTGTGTTGTTGAGGGTTGAGTTGTTGAGGGTTGAGTTGTTGAGGGTTGAGTTGTTGAGGTGTGAGTTGTTTTGGTGTGAGTTGTTGAGGGTTGAGTTGTTTTGGTGTGAGTTGTTTTGGTGTGAGTTGTTGAGGTGTGAGTTGTTGAGGTGTGAGTTGTTGAGGTGTGAGTTGTTGAGGGTTGAGTTGTTGAGGTGTGAGTTGTTTTGGTGTGAGTTGTTGAGGGTTGAGTTGTTGAAGTGTGTGTTGTTGAGGGTTGAGTTGTTGAGGTGTGAGTTGTTGAAGGTTGAGTTGTTGAAATGTGTGTTGTTGAGGGTTGAGTTGTTGAGGGTTGAGTTGTTGAGGTGTGAGTTGTTGAAGGTTGAGTTGTTGAGGTGTGAGTTGTTGAAATGTGTGTTGTTGAGGGTTGAGTTGTTGAGGTGTGAGTTGTTGAGGGTTGAGTTGTTGAGGTGTGAGTTGTTGAGGTGTGAGTTGTTGAGGGTTGAGTTGTTGAGGGTTGAGTTGTTGAGGGTTGAGTTGTTGAAGTGTGTGTTGTTGAGGGTTGAGTTGTTGAGGGTTGAGTTGTTGAGGTGTGAGTTGTTGAAGGTTGAGTTTTGGAAATGTGTGTTGTTGAGGGTTGAGTTGTTGAGGTGTGAGTTGTTGAGGTGTGAGTTGTTGAGAGTTGAGTTGTTGAGGGTTGAGTTGTTGAGGTGTGAGTTGTTTTGGTGTGAGTTGTTGAGGGTTGAGTTGTTGAGGTGTGAGTTGTTGAGGGTTGAGTTGTTGAGGGTTGAGTTGTTTTGGTGTGAGTTGTTGAGGTGTGAGTTGTTGAGGGTTGAGTTGTTGAAGTGTGTGTTGTGGGTTGAGTTGTTGAGGGTTGAATTGTTGAGGTGTGAGTTGTTGAAGGTTGAGTTGTTGAAATGTGTGTTGTTGAGGGTTGAGTTGTTGAGGGTTGAGTTGTTGAGGTGTGAGTTGTTGAGGGTTGAGTTGTTGAGGTGTGAGTTGTTGAGGTGTGAGTTGTTTTGGTGTGAGTTGTTGAGGTGTGAATTGTTGAGGTGTGAGTTGTTGAAGTGTGTGTTATTGAGGGTTGAGTTGTTGAGGGTTGAGTTGTTGAGGTGTGAGTTGTTGAGGGTTGAGTTGTTGAAGTGTGTGTTGTTGAGGTGTGTGTTGTTGAGGGTTGAGTTGTTGAGGGTTGAGTTGTTGAGGTGTGAGTTGTTGAAGGTTGAGTTGTTGAAATGTGTGTTGTTGAGGGTTGAGTTGTTGAGGGTTGAGTTGTTGAGGGTTGAGTTGTTGAGGGTTGAGTTGTTGAGGTGTGAGTTGTTGAGGGTTGAGTTGTTGAGGGTTGAGTTGTTGAGGTGTGAGTTGTTGAGGTGTGAGTTGTTGAGGTGTGAGTTGTTGAGGTGTGAGTTGTTTTGGTGTGAGTTGTTGAGGTGTGAATTGTTGAGGTGTGAGTTGTTGAAGTGTGTGTTGTTGAGGGTTGAGTTGTTGAGGGTTGAGTTGTTGAGGTGTGAGTTGTTGAGGGTTGAGTTGTTGAAGTGTGTGTTGTTGAGGTGTGTGTTGTTGAGGGTTGAGTTGTTGAGGTGTGAGTTGTTGAAGGTTGAGTTGTTGAAATGTGTGTTGTTGAGGGTTGAGTTGTTGAGGGTTGAGTTGTTGAGGGTTGAGTTGTTGAGGTGTGAGTTGTTGAGGGTTGAGTTGTTGAGGGTTGAGTTGTTGAGGTGTGAGTTGTTGAGGTGTGAGTTGTTTTGGTGTGAGTTGTTGAGGTGTGAGTTGATGAGGGTTGAGTTGTTTTGGTGTGAGTTGTTGAGGTGTGAGTTGTTGAGGGTTGAGTTGTTTTGGTGTGAGTTGTTTTGGTGTGTGTTGTTGAGGGTTGAGTTGTTGAGGTGTGAGTTGTTGAGGTGTGAGTTGTTGAGGTGTGAGTTGTTGAGGGTTGAGTTGTTGAAATGTGTGTTGTTGAGGGTTGAGTTGTTGAGGGTTGAGTTGTTGAGGGTTGAGTTGTTGAGGGTTGAGTTGTTGAGGTGTGAGTTGTTTTGGTGTGAGTTGTTGAGGTGTGAGTTGTTGAGGTGTGAGTTGTTGAGGGTTGAGTTGTTTTGGTGTGAGTTGTTGAGGTGTGAGTTGTTGAGGTGTGAGTTGTTGAGGGTTGAGTTGTTGAGCTTCACATCTCTTACTGACCTGTGCGCCATCTTTCCAGGATTTCTTCTCTGATCCCTGTAGAGTTCTGCTCAGTCTTGGTTAATTGTTGGTTACGGCCGGTCAGTTACTGGTCACTGCTAGGCAGGTTCTGGTCACTGCTGTCAGTTACTGGTCACTCCTGGCCTGGTACTGGTCACTATCAGTCAATTACTGGTCACTTCTGTCCAGTTACTGGCCACTGACATCAGTTACTGGTCACTCCTGTCCAGGTTCTGGTCACATCGGTCAGTTACTGATCTGAGCATCTGTTATCAGATTCTCTGCCTGCTCGCTGTCGCAGGGTCAGAAGCTGATCATTGACGCTCAATAACTGAAATTTTAACACAGCTTGTCCTGTCTTCTCTGGGTCTATCCTCAATTCAACCCTTCTCAGACTTGACCCTCTTCCCCCAAAACCCACCCTGACCCTAACCCTCAGCCTCTGGTGCTCCTCTGATCAACCTTACTGATGTCTTTCCGACACCCTCACTCTGCCAAGGCCAGTCCACACTCACTCAGTCCCATTCATTTCCTGTTCTGTACCCAAGTCTCAGACTCTATCTCAAACTTACCTTGTCACCTGGACTCCCCCATTCCAGCCTAGTCCCCTTCTCTCTCTCTTTCTCTCTATCCCAGCTCTCTCTCTCACAATCTCTCTATCCCAGCTCTCTCTCTCTCACAATCTCTCTATCCCAGCTCTCTCTCAGTCTCTCTATCCCAGCTCTCTCTCTCTCACAATCTCTCTATCCCAGCTTTCTCTCTCACAATCTCTCTATCCCAGCTCTCTCTCAGTCTCTCTATCCCAGCTCTCTCTCTCTCACAATCTCTCTATCCCAGCTCTCTCTCTCTCACAATCTCTCTATCCCAGCTCTCTCTCAGTCTCTCTATCCCAGCTCTCTCTCTCTCACAATCTCTCTATCCCAGCTCTCTCTCTCACAATCTCTCTATCCCAGCTCTCTCTCAGTCTCTCTATCCCAGCTCTCTCTCTCTCACAATCTCTCTATCCCAGCTCTCTCTCTCACAATCTCTCTATCCCAGCTCTCTCTCAGTCTCTCTATCCCAGCTCTCTCTCTCTCACAATCTCTCTATCCCAGCTCTCTCTCTCTCACAATCTCTCTATCCCAGCTCTCTCTCAGTCTCTCTATCCCAGCTCTCTCTCTCTCACAATCTCTCTATCCCAGCTCTCTCTCTCACAATCTCTCTATCCCAGCTCTCTCTCAGTCTCTCTATCCCAGCTCTCTCTCTCTCCCAATCTCTCTGTCCCAGCTCTCTCTCTCTCTCTTTCCGGGATTTCTCGGTCTCTCTCTCCGGGATTTCTCGGTCTCTCTCTCTCTCTCTCCGGGATTTCTCGGTCTCTCTCTCTCTCCGGGATTTCTCGGTCTCTCTCTCTCTCTTTCCGGGATTTCTCGGTCTCTCTCTCTCCGGGATTTCTCGGTCTCTCTCTCTCTCTCTCCGGGATTTCTCGGTCTCTCTCTCTCTTTCCGGGATTTCTCGGTCTCTCTCTCTCTCTCTCTCCGGGATTTCTCGGTCTCTCTCTCTCTCTCTCTCCGGGATTTCTCGGTCTCTCTCTCTCTCTCTCTCCGGGATTTCTCGGTCTCTCTCTCTCTTTCCGGGATTTCTCGGTCTCTCTCTCTCTCTCTCTCCGGGATTTCTCGGTCTCTCTCTCTCTCTCTCTCCGGGATTTCTCGGTCTCTCTCTCTCTCTCTCCGGGATTTCTCGGTCTCTCTCTCCGGGATTTCTCGGTCTCTCTCTCTTTCCGGGATTTCTCGGTCTCTCTCTCTCTCTCTCTCTCTCCGGGATTTCTCGGTCTCTCTCTCTTTCCGGGATTTCTCGGTCTCTCTCTCTCTCTCTGGGTTTTGTTTACTCCGTTTCCCTGGAGACGCGGACTCAGGTTGCTGTCATTTGGAATTAGACCCGGGTTCGAGACCGCTCCCATTCTAAAAAAACAAGACATTCCAGAAAATATATTAAAGACAAACCAGCAGAATACCTGGAAACCAGCAGAGAGTCAATTCCAGCAGATCCCAGAACAGAATAAACCAGCAGAAACAGGATGGTTACAATGTGCCAAGCTCTGCTGGAGAGTGAGCTGGAGGCCGGGACAATTGGAGCTTTGAACAGGGAGTTGCAGAATTGTCTGAAGAGAAACAAATTGCAGACGACTGGGAATGTGAGGGGAGTGGGATTGGCTGAGTAAACTCTGCAAGAGGGTGCTCAGGAACACGACCGGCCAAATGGCCTCCTTCTGTGCTATTTTTCTTTTTTCATGGGATGTGGGTGTCGCTGGCCAGGCCAGCATTTATTGACCATCCCTAATTGCCCTTGAGAAGGTGGAGGTGAGCTGCCTTCTTGAACCGCTGCAGTCCATGTGGGGTAGGTACACCCACAGTGCTGTTAGGGAGGGAGTTCCAGGATTTTGACCCAGCGACAGTGAAGGAACGGCGATATAGTTCCAAGTCAGGATGGTGTGTGACTTAGAGAGGAACTTGCAGGTGGTGATGTTCCCATGCATCTGCTGCCCTTGTCCTTCTAGTTGGTAGAGGTCGCGGGTTTGGAAGCTGCTGTCTTAGGAGCCTTGGTGCATTGCTGCAGTGCATCTTGGAGATGGTACACACTGCTGCCACTGTGCGTCGGTGGTGGAGGGAGTGAATGTTTGTAGATGGGGTGCCAATCAAGCGGGCTGCTTTGTCCTGGACGGTGTCGAGCTTCTTGAGTGTTGTTGGAGCTGCACCCATCCAGGCAAGTGGAGAGTATTCCATCACACTCCTGACTTGTGCCTTGCAGATGGTGGACAGGCTTTGGGGAGTCAGGAGGTGAGTTACTCGCCTCAGGATTCCGAGCCTCTGACTTGCTCTTGTAGCCACAGTATTTGTATAAATATAAAACATAAGCTGGGGGTGTAAAGACACATTGTACAGCGAGCTCGCCACTGGTATCAGACCCACCGGCCGTCCATGTCTCCGCTATAAAGACGTCTGCAAACGCGACATGAAATCGTGTGACATTGATCACAAGTCGTGGGAGTCAGTTGCCAGCATTCGCCAGAGCTGGCGGGCAGCCATAAAGACAGGGCTAAATTGTGGCGAGTCGAAGAGACTTAGTAGTTGGCAGGAAAAAAGACAGAGGCGCAAGGGGAGAGCCAACTGTGCAACAGCCCCGACAAACAAATTTCTCTGCAGCACCTGTGGAAGAGCCTGTCACTCCAGAATTGGCCTTTATAGCCACTCCAGGCACTGCTTCACAAACCACTGACCACCTCCAGGCGCGTATCCATTGTCTCTCGAGATAAGGAGGCCCAAAAGAAAAAAAAGAAAAGAATAAAACATATATAATTTTTTTTAAATCTGGAATTTAAAGCTAGTCTAATGATGGCCATGAAACCATTGTCGATTGTTGTAAAAACCCATCTGGTTCACGAATGTCCTTTAGGGAAGGAAATCTGCTGTCCTTACCTGGTCTGGCCTACATGTGACTCCAGACCCACAGTAATGTGGTTGACTCTTAACTGTCCTCTGAAATGGCCTCACAAGCCACTCAGTTGGACCTAACCGCTAAAACATCAATAAGGAATGAAACCAGACGGACCACCCGGCATTGACCTAGGCACCGGAAACGACAACAGCAAACCTAGACCTGTCGACCCTGCAAAGTCCTCCTTACTAACATCTGGGGGCTTGTACCAAAGTTGGGAGAGCTGTCCCACAGACTAGTCAAGCAACAGACTGACATAGTCATACTCACCAAATCATACCTTACAGACAATGTCCCAGACACTGCCATCACCATCCCCGGGTATGTCCTGTCCCACCGGCAGGACAGACCCAGCAGAGGTGGTGGCACAGTGGTATACAGTCGGGAGGGAGTTGCCCTGGGAGTCCTCAACATCGACTCCGGACCCCATGAAGTCTCATGGCATCAGGTAAAACATGGACAAGGAAACCTCCTACTGATGACCACCTACCGCCCTCCCTCAGCTGATGACTCAGTACTCCTCCATGTTGAACACCACTTGGAGGAAGCACTGAGGGTGGCAAGGGCACAAAATGTACTCTGGGTGGGGGACTTCAATGTCCATCACCAAGAGTGGCTCGGGAGCACCACTACTGACCGAGCTGGCCGAGTCCTGAAGGACATAGCTGCTAGACTGGGTCAGCGACAGGTGGTGAGGGAACCAACAAGAGGGAAAAACCTACTTGACCTCATCCTCACCAATCTGCCTGCTGCAGATGCATCTGTCCATGACTGTATTGGTAGGAGTGACCACCGCACAGTCGTTGTGGAGACGAAGTCCCGCCTTCACATTGAGGACACCCTCCATCGTGTTGTGTGGCACTATCACTGTGCTAAATGGGATAGATTTCAAACAGATCTAGCAAAGCAAAACTGGGCATCCATGAGGCACTGTGGGCCATCAGCAGCAGCAGAATTGTACTCAACCACAATCTGTTACCTCATGGCCCGGCATATCCCCCACTCTACCATTACCATCAAGCAAGGAGACCAACCCTGGTTCAATGAAGAGTACAAGAGCAGCACCAGGCATACCTCAAAATACCTGGTGAAGCTACAACTCAGGACTATCTGCGTGCCAAACTGCATAAGCAGCATGTGATAGACAGAGCTAAGCGATCCCATAACCAACAGATCAGATCTAAGGTCTGCAGTCCTGCCACATCCAGCATAAATGGTGGTGGACAGTTAAACAACTAACAGGAGGAGCTGGCTCCACAAATATCCCCATCCTCAATGATGGGAGAGCCCAGCACATCAGTGCGAAAGATAAGGCTGAAGCATTTGCAACAATCTTCAGCCAGAAGTGCCGAATTGATGATCCATCTCGGCCTCCTCCTGAAGTCCCCAGCATCACAGATGCCAGACTTCAGCCAATTCGATTCACTCCGCGTGATATCAAGAAATGACTGAAGGCACTGGATACTGCAAAAGCTATGGGTCCTGACAATATTCCAGCAATAGTACTGAAGACCTGTGCTCCAGAACTTGCCGCACCCCTAGCCAAGCTGTTCCAGCACAGCTACAACACTGGCATCTACCCTGCAATGTGGAAAATTGCCCAGGTATGTCCTGTACACACAAAGCAGGACAAGTCCAACCTGACCAGTTACCGCCCCATCAGTCTACTCTCAATCATCAGTAAAGTGATGGAAGGTGTCATCAACAGTGTTATAACAGATAATTTTGTTGTTTATTCCAGAAAGCTCGTTGCTGTGCTTTCTTCCGGGGACAAATAGAATATCTAATTGGCTGTTTCAGTAAGTCGGAAAATGTATTGATTTGCTGTGACCTGTGGAGAGGTGGGACTGAATTAACAGTGCACTCCTCCCGCCTCGATCGGAACAGCATCCTAATTCATGACCCTCGATTTTGTTAACCGGTCTTTTATGTGGTACTTTATCAAATGTTTTCTTAAAATCCATATAAACAACATCCACTGCATTCCCTTCATCAACCTTCTCTGTTACTTCACAAAAAATTCAATTAGGTTAGTCAAGCAAGATCTGCCTTTTACAAATCTGTGCTGGCTCCCCTTAATTCACTCGAACCTCTCCAAGTGCCTGTTGACATTTTTTCCTGATTATTGTTTCCAAAGCCTTTCCCACCACTGATGTTAACCTGACTGGCCTCTAGTTGCTAGAATCATAGTCATAGAGTTATACAGCACAGAAACAGACCCTTCGGCCCATTGTCTCTGTGCCGGCCACCAAGCACCGAACTATTCTAATCCCATTTTCCAGCACTTGGCCCGTAGCCTTGTATGCTATGGTGTTTCAAGTTCTCATCTAAATACTTCTAAAATGTTGTGAGGGTTCCTGCCTCAGGAGGAAAGTATAGGTGGTCTGATTAGCAAGTTTGCAGACGACACTAAGATTGGTGGAGTAGCAGATAGTGAAGGGGACTGTCAGAGAATACAGCAGAATATAGATAGATTGGAGAGTTGGGCAGAGAAATGGCAGATGGAGTTCAATCAGGGAAAATGCGAGGTGATGCATTTTGGAAGATCCAATTCAAGAGTGAACTATACAGTAAATGGAAAAGTCCTGGGGAAAATTGATGTCCAGAGAGATTTGGGTGTTCAGGTCCATTGTTCCCTGAAGGTGGCAACGCAGGTCAATAGAGTGGTCAAGAAGGCATACGGCATGCTTTCCTTCATCGGACGGGGTATTGAGTACAAGAGTTGGCAGGTCATGTTACAGTTGTATAGGACTTTGGTTCGGCCACATTTGGAATACTGCGTGCAGTTCTGGTCGCCACATTACCAAAAGGATGTGGATGCTTTGGAGAGGGTGCAGAGGAGGTTCACCAGGATGTTGCCTGGTATGGAGGGCGCTAGCTATGAAGAGAGGTTGAGTAGATTAGGATTATTTTCATTAGAAAGACGGAGGTTGAGGGGGGACCTGATTGAGGTGTACAAAATCATGAGAGATATAGACAGGGTGGATAGCAAGAGGCTTTTTCCCAGAGTGGGGGATTCAATTACGAGAGGACACGAGTTCAAAGTGAAAGGGGAAAAGTTTAGGGGGGATATGCATGGAACGTTCTTTACGCAGAGGGTGGTGGGTGCCTGGAACGCGTTGCCAGCGGAGGTGGTAGATGCGGGCACGATGGCGTCTTTTAAGATGTATCTAGACAGATACATGAATGGGCAGGAAGAAAAGAGATACAGACCCTTAGAAAATAGGCGACATGTTTAGATAGAGGATCTGGATCGGCGCAGGCTTGGAGGGCCGAAGGGCCTGTTCCTGTGCTGTAATTTTCTTTGTTAAGAACAAAGAACAAATGTTCTTTGTTCACCTCTTCAGGCAGTGAGAATATAAGAGCAGGGAGGTTATGATGGAGCTGTATAAAACACTAGTTAGGCCACAGCTGGAGTACTGTGTACAGTTCTGGTCACCACACTATAGGAAGGATGTGATTGCACTGCAGAGGGTGGAGAGGAGATTCACCAGGATGTTGCCTGGGCTGGAGCATTTCAGCTATGAAGAGAGACTGAAAAGGCTAGGGTTGTTTTCTTTGGAGCAGAGAAGGCTGAGGGGGGACATGATTGAGGTATACAAAATTATGAGGGGCATTGATAGGTTAGATAAGAAACTTTTTCCCTTAGCAGAGGGGTCAATAACCAGGGGGCATAGATTTAAGGTAAGGGGCAGGAGGTTTAGAGGGGATTTGAGGAAAACTTTTTTCACCCAGAGGCTGGCTGGAATGTGAAACAATGGGTAAGCGTCTGGAGGTGGTCAGGGGTTTGTTGAGCAGTGCCTGGAGTGGCTATGAAGGCCAATTCTAGAGTGACAGGCTCTTCCACAGGTGCTGCAGAAAATTTTGTTTGTCGGGGCTGTTACACAGTTGGCTCTTCCCTTGCGCTTCTGTCTTTTTTCCTGCCAACTGCTAAGTCTCTTCGACTCGCCACACTTTAGCCCCGTCTTTACGGCTGTCCGCCAGCTCTGGAGATCACTGGCAACTGACTTCCACGACTTGTGATCAATGTCACAGTAATTCATGTCACGTTTGCAGACGTCTTTAAAGCGGAGACATGGACGGCCGGTGGGTCTGATACCAGTGGTATCCAAAAATTAGATTATTTACACTCGGGACCTTGATTCCCTAAAAAAAAACTACCTACTATCTGAGAAAAACTGCAGACCTTACCTTTCCCTTTTCTTTATTTACTAATCCAGCTATTTACTGATACTCCCTAACAGCAGTTACTCACCAACCAATCACCTTATCACATAAGGTAGGTTTTGAAGTTTTTTACAATAAGAAATTTCTCTCCCCTGGTTTTTTAAAAAACTATTTGCAGGCACTAACAGCTGTTACTTACCCAACCAATCAGCTTACGGATTTAAAAGCAAAATACTGCGGATGCTGGAAATCTGAAACAAAAACAAGAAATGCTGGATTCACTCAGCAGGTCTGGCAGCATCTGTGGAAAGAGAAGCAGAAGTAACTCTGCTTCTCTCTCCACAGATGCTGCCAGACCTGCTGAGTGAATCCAGCATTTCTTGTTTTTGTTTCAGCTTACTGATTTCCCTTGATGTCATTGTAAGTGTTTTTTTTCCTCATTTGAAACTCGCTCGTATCTCCGGATCCACCTCCTCCCGGGTCTGCTGCTGACTGCCGGCGCTCCGGATTCGCCTCCTCCCGGGTCTGCTGCTGACTGCCGGCGCTCCAGTCCAAGGTAGATGCAGCTAAGATGTTTCCCCTGGTTGGGGAGTCTAGAACCAGGGGACACAACTTCTAAATAAGGGGGAAGCCACTGAGGAGAGAGATAATGAGAAATGTCTTTATTCAGAGGGTTGTGAATCTTTGGAATTCTCTACCCCAGTGGGCTGTGGAAGCTCAGTCATTGAGTATGTTTAAAGCAGAGATTGACAGATTTCTAAATACAAATGACATAATGGGATATGGGGATAGTGTGAGAAAAAGGCATTGAACTGGATGATCAGCCGTGATTGTATTGAATGGCAGGGCAGGCTCGATGGGCTGAATGGCCTACTCCTGCTCCTATGTTCCTAAGTGTTTTTTTTTTAAAGATTAAAAAGGTTTGGGACTGAGTTTGAGTTGAGATTGGAATGTAAACAGTTCCTGGAAAATACCTGTTTCCAAAGAACCCAGCAGGGAGGTTGTTTTGTGACCTAAAGGTTTGCAAGGAAGTGACAAAGGAGTGATATACAGTGGCCATGTGACTTGTTTCTGGAAGGTTTTGGTTTCATTTGAAACTGTTTCAAAGTCAGTGGGTTTGGACTAAACGAAGCAATTGGAATTTGATTTTGACCTGCCTGCAGATCAGAAGAAGAACCAGAAAAGTATTACCTCTCTGTAAAGAATCTTTGCTCTTGAAAAGCAAAAGCTTGTAGAAAGTGGTACTGTTACCTCAACCATTTTTGAAGAAATCCTGCATCTTTAAAAAAGGACTTTTGCATCGAATGTGAGAACTGACACCTGCTGCTGCACCCCGATGGAAGACCGATGTGAAGCCTTCTACAGTTGAATTTCTTTGAACACCTTCCCATCACACACTGTTCATCAACCTCGCCTGGAAAAACTTCGAGTGGCATCCAACTATTCAACTTTGCCAACATCTCACCAAACCAAAGAACTTCCTTCCAGACCGTTATTGTCTTAAGTTTTTATTATTCCTTTCATTCCTTTGAAACAGCTGTAAACAAAAATCCCTTTTTTCCCAGTTATTGGATGGAGATGGGTGTGTGTGTGAATTTTATTCATTTGTAGGATGTGGGCATCGCTGGCCAGGCCAGCATTTGTTGGCCATCCCAAATTGCCCCTTGAACTGAGTAGCTTGCGAGACCATTTCAGAGTCAACCACATTGTTATAGGTCTGGAGTCACATGTAGGCCAGACCTTCCCTGAACAGAATGGGCTTTTACAACAATCAACAACAGTTTCACAGCCATCATTAGACTAGTTTTTTAATTCCAGATTTATTAATCAAATTTCATCTGCCATGGTGGGATTTAAACCCATGTCCCTGGAGCATTAGCCTGAACTGTGGATTACTAATCCAGTGACAATGTTACAATGCCACTGCCTCCCCGAGCATGAGGACTAATATAATAATACTGGACTTTACTATGATGATTCACATATATATTCATTTCATTATTGGTTAAGACTTGGTTTTATAATAAATGGTTAATTTCGTTGTTGATTAAACAAACCTGGTTGTTGTGCTTTATTCTGGGGACAAATAGAGTATCTAATTGGCTGTTTCAATAAGTGGGAAAATGTATTGATATGTTGTGACCTGTGGAGAAGTGGGACTGAATTAACAGTGCACTCCTCCCGCCTTGGTTATAACAATAGTCATACAAAGAACAAAGAACAGTACAGCACAGGAACAGGCCATTCGGCCCTCCAAGCCTGCGCCGATCTTGATGCCTGCCGAAACTAAAACCTTCTGCACTTCCGGGGCCCATATGCCTCTACTCCCTTCCTATTCATGCATTTGTCAAGATGTCTCTTAAACATCGCTATCGTATCTGCTTCCACCACCTCCCCTGGCAGCAAGTTCCAGGCACTCACCACCCTCTGTGTAAAAAACTGGCCTCGCACATCCCCTCTAAGCTTTGCCCCTCGCACTTTAAACCCATGTCCCCTAGTAACTGACTCTTCCACCCTGGGAAATAGCTTCTGACTATCCACTCTGTCCATGCCGCTCATAACTTTGTAAACCTCTATCATGTCGCCCCTCCACCTCCGTCGTTCCAGTGAAAACAATCCGAGTTTATCCAACCTCTCCTCATAGCTAATGCCCTCCAGACCAGGCAACATCCTGGTAAACCTCCTCTGCACCCGGGTTCAATTCTGGGTTCTGCCTGTGTGGAGTTTGCAAGTTCTCCCTGTGTCTGTGTGGGTTTCCTCCGGGTGCTCCGGTTTCCTCCCACATGCCAAAAGACTTGCAGGTTGATAGGTAAATTGACCTTTATAAATTGCCCCTAGTATAGGTAGGTGGTAGGGAAATATAGGGACAAGTGGGGATGTGGTAGGAATATGGAATTCGTGTAGGATTAGTAAAAATGAGTGGTTGATGGTCAGCACAGACTCGGTGGGCCGAAGGGCCTGTTTCAGTGCTGTATCTCTAAACTAAACTAAAATTATCCGCAACTCCACCAACCTTTGTGTCGTCCGCAAACTTACTAATCAGACCAGCTACATTTTCCTCCAAATCATTTATATATACTACAAAGAGCGAAGGTCCCAGCACTGATCCCTGCGGAACACCACTAGTCACATTCCTCCATTCAGAAAAACACCCTTCCACTGCTACCCTCTGTCTTCCATGACAGAGACAGTTCTGAATCCATCTTGCCAGCTCACCTCTGATCCCATGTGACTTCACCTTTTGTACCAGTCTGCCATGAGGGACCTTGTCAAAGGCTTTACTGAAGTCCATATAGATAACATCCACTGCCCTTCCTTCATCAATCATCTTCGTCACTTCCTCAAAAAACTCAATCAAATTAGTAAGACATGACCTCCCCTTCACAAAACCATGCTGTCTCTCGCTAATAAGTTCGTTTGTTTCCAAATGGGAGTAAATCCTGTCCCGAATAATCCTCTCTAATAGTTTCCCTACCACTGACGTAAGGCTCACCAGCCTATAATTTCCTGGATTATCCTTGCCACCGTTCTTAAACAAAGGAACAACATGGGCTATTCTCCAGTCCCCTGGGACCTCACCTGTAGCCAATGAGGATGCAAAGATTTCTGTCAAGGCCCCAGCAATTTCTTCCCTTGCCTCCCTCAGTATTCTAGGGTAGATCCCATCAGGCCCTGGGGACTTATCTACCTTAATGCTTTGCAAGACACCCAACACCACCTCCTTTTTGATAATGAGATGACTGAGACTATCTGCACTGCCTTCCCTAGGCTCATCATCCACCAAGTCCTTCTTCTTGGTGAATACTGATGCAAAGTACATCATGGGGCAGGACGTCAGAAATGCTCCATCCATCAATATTGGCGACCACGCTCTGGAAGTGGTTCAAGAGTTCACCTACCTAGGCTCAACTATCACCAGTAACCTGTCTCTAGATACAGAAATCAACAAGCGCATGGGAAAGGCTTCCACTGCTATGTCCAGACTGGCCAAGAGAGTGTGGGAAAATGGCGCACTGACACGGAACACAAAAGTCCGAGTGTATCAGGCCTGTGTCCTCAGTACCCCTTGCTCGATGGCAGCAAGGCCTGGACAACGTATGTCAGCCAAGAGCGACGTCTCAATTCATTCCATCTTCGCTGCCTCCGGAGAATACTTGGCATCAGGTGGCAGGACCGTATCTCCAACACAGAAGTCCTCGAGGCGGCCAACATTCCCAGCTTATACACACCACTGAGTCAGCGGCGCTTGAGATGGCTTGGCCATGTGAGCCGCATGGAAGATGGCAGGATCCCCAAAGACACATTGTACAGCGAGCTCGCCACTGGTATCAGACCCACCGGCCGTCCATGTCTCCGCTTTAAAGACGTCTGCAAACGCGACATGAAGTCCTGTGACATTGATCACAAGTCGTGGGAGTCAGTTGCCAGCGTTCGCCAGAGCTGGCGGGCAGCCATAAAGATGGGGCTAAAGTGTGGCGAGTCGAAGAGACGTAGCAGTTGGCAGGAAAAAAAAGACAGAGGCGCAAGGGGAGAGCCAACTGTGTAACAGCCCCGACAACCAATTTTATCTGCAGCACCTGTGGAAGAGCCTGTCACTCTAGAATTGGCCTTTATAGCCACTCCAAGCGCTGCTCCACAAACCACTGACCACCTCCAAGTGCTTACCCATTGTCTCTCGAGATAAGGAGGCCAAAGAAGATACTCATTTAGCACCTTGCCCATTTCCTCTGGCTCCACACATAGATTCCCATCTCTGTCCTTGAGTGGGCCAACCCTTTCCCTGGTTACCCTCTTGCTCTTTATATATGTATAAAAAGCCTTGGGATTTTCCTTAATCCTGTTTGCCAATGACTTTTCATGACCCCTTTTAGCCCTCCTAACTCCTTGCTTAAGTTCCTTCCTACTGTCCTTATATTCCTCAAGTGCTTCATCTGTTCCTAGCCTTCCAGCCCTTACAAATGCTTCCTTTTTCTTTTTGACGAGGCTCACAATATCCCGTGTTATCCAAGCTTCCCGAAACTTGCCAAACTTATCTTTCTTCCTCACAGGAACATGCTGGTCCTGGATTCTAATCAGCTGACGTTTGAAAGACTCCCACATGTCAAATGTTGATTTCCCCTCAAACAGCCGCCCCCAATCTAAATTCTTCACTTCCTGCCTAATATTGTTATAATTAGCCTTCCCCCAATTTAGCACCTTCACCCGAGGACTACTCTTATCCTTATCCACAAGTACCTTAAAACTTATGGAATTATGGTCACTGTTCCCGAAATGCTCCCCCACTGAAACTTCGACCACCTGGCCGGGCTCACTCCCCAATACCAGGTCCAGTACGGCCCCATCCCTTGTTGGACTATGTACATATTGTTTCAAGAAGCCCTCCTGGATGCTCCTCACAAATTCTGCCCCATCCAAGCCCCTAGCACTAAGTGAGTCCCAGTCAATATTGGGGAAGTTAAAATCCCCCACCACCACAACCCTATTACCTTTACATCTTTCCAAAATCTGTCTACATATCTGCTCCTCTACCTCCCGCTGGCTGTTAGGAGGCCTGTTGTAAACCCCCAACATCGTGACTGCACCCTTCCTATTCCTGAGCTCCACCCATATTGCCTCGCTGCATGACCCCTCCGAGGTGTCCTCCCGCAGTACAGCTGTGATATTCTCCTTAACCAGTAATGCAACTCCCCCACCCCTTTTACATCCCCCTCTATCCCGCCTGAAGCTTCTAAAGCCTGGAACATTTAGCTGCCAATCCTGTCCTTCCCTCAACCAAGTCTTTGTAATTGCAACAACATCATAGTTCCAAGTACTAATCCAAGCTCTAAGTTCATCTGCCTTACCTGTTATACTTCTCGCATTGAAACAAATGCACTTCAGACCACCAGTCCCGCTGTGCTCAGCAACATCTCCCTGCCTGCTCTTCCTCTTAGTCTTACTGGCCTTATTTACTAGTTCCCCTTCATTTATTTCACTTGCTGTCCTACTGCTCTGGTTCCCACCCCCCCGCCACACTAGTTTAAACCCTCCCGAGTGACGCTAGCAAACCTCGCAGCCAGGATATTTGTGCCCCTCCAGTTTAGATGCAACCCGTCCTTTTTGTACAGGTCCCATCTGTCCCTGAAGAGATCCCAATGGTCCAGATATCTGAAATCCTCCCTTCTACACCAGCTGCTCAGCCACGTGTTTAGCTGCACTGTCTTCCTATTTCTAGCCTCACTGGTACGTGGCACAGGGAGTAATCCCGAGATTACAACCCGAGAGGTCCTGTTTTTTAAACTTTCTACCTAACTCCCTAAACCCCTCCTGCAGGACCTCCTCCCTCTTCCTGCCTATGTTGTTGGTACCGATGTGTACCACAACCTCTGGCTGTTCACCCTCCCCCTTCAGAATGCCCCCTGTCCGTTCAGAGACATCCTTGACCCTGGCACCAGGGAGCAACATACCATCCTGGAGTCTCTTTCACGTCCACAGAAGCGCCTATCTGTGCCCCTGACTATAGAGTCCCCTATAACTATTGCACTTCTGCGCTTTGTCCCTCCCTGCTGAACAACAGTGCCAGCCGTGGTGCCACTGCTCTGGCTGCTGCTGTTTTCCCCTGATAGGCCATCCCCCCCAACAGTATCCAAAACGGTATACTTGTTGGAGAGGGGGATAGCCACAGGGAATTCCTGCACTGACTGCCTGCCCCTTCTAGCGGTCACCCATCTATCTGTCTGCACCTTGGGTGTAACCACTTCTCTAAAACTCGCTTTCCGCCACCTGCATGCTCCTAAGTGCATCTAGTTGCCGCTCCAACCGATCCATGCGGTCTGTGAGGAGTTGCAACTGGGTACACTTCCTGCAGATGTGGTCGTCCGGAATGCTGGAAGTGTCACGGACCTCCCACATCTCACAGGTGAAGCACTTCACCCCTCTAACTGACATTTCTAGCACTAATTAGTTAATTAATATAAAAGAAATAAATACTTATTAAATCCTTACTAAATTGTTATAATTCACAATATGGTCCCTAGTGCTAGATTTCTACAATAAATACTAAATGCTAACTAAATACAGTAATCTCCTCCCTCTGGTTTAGTAATTCTACTTATTAATTAGTTAATTAGGGTTTTAATCAAGTTTTATCAATGTTTTATTTTCAAATTCGGTACAGATTCCAGCCAATCAGGTCACAGCTTTCCTGTGACGTCACTTTTTCAGTTTTTTTCCCCACCCGAGGTAACCGCTCTGGAACTCCGCCCTCCGAGTCTGCTCCGAGAATCCCCGAGGTAAGTTTTTTATATTCACCGCCCTGGAACTCCGCCCTCCGAGTCTGCTCCGAGAATCCCCGAGGTAAGTTTTTTATATTCACCGCTCTGGAACTCCGCCCTCCGAGTCTGCTCCGAGAATCCCCGAGGTAAGTTTTTTATATTCACCGCCCTGGAACTCCGCCCTCAGAGTCTGCTCCGAGAATCCCCGAGGTAAGTTTTTTATACTTATTGCTCTGGAACTCCGCCCTCCGAGTCTGCTCCGAGAATCCCCGAGGTAAGTTTTTTATATTCACCGCTCTGGAACTCCGCCCTCCGAGTCTGCTCCGAGAATCCCCGAGGTAAGTTTTTTATACTTACCGCTCTGGAACTCCACCCTCCGAGTCTGCTCCGAGAATCCCCGAGGTAAGTTTTTTATACTTACCGCTCTGGAACTCCGCCGTCCGAGTCTGCTCCGAGAATCCCCGAGGTAAGTTTTTTATACTCACCGCTCTGGAACTCCACCCTCCGAGTCTGCTCCGAGAATCCCCGAGGTTAACTCCGCCCTCCGAGTCTGCTCCGAGAATCCCCGAGGTAAGTTTTTTATATTCACCGCTCTGGAACTCCGCCCTCCGAGTCTGCTCCGAGAATCCCCGAGGTAAGTTTTTTATACTCACCGATCTGGAACTCCGCCCTCCGAGTCTGCTCCGAGAATCCCCGAGGTAAGTTTTTTATACTTACCGCTCTGGAACTCCGCCCTCCGAGTCTGCTCCGAGAATCCCCGAGGTAAGTTTTTTATATTCACCGCTCTGGAACTCCGCCCTCCGAGTCTGCTCCGAGAATCCCCGAGGTAAGTTTTTTATATTCACCGCTCTGGAACTCCGCCCTCCGAGTCTGCTCCGAGAATCCCCGAGGTAAGTTTTTTATATTCACCGCTCTGGAACTCCGCCCTCCGAGTCTGCTCCGAGAATCCCCGAGGTAAGTTTTTTATACTTACCGCTCTGGAACTCCACCCTCCGAGTCTGCTCCGAGAATCCCCGAGGTAAGTTTTTTATATTCACCGCTCTGGAACTCCGCCCTCCGAGTCTGCTCCGAGAATCCCCGAGGTAAGTTTTTTATACTTACCGCTCTGGAACTCCACCCTCCGAGTCTGCTCCGAGAATCCCCGAGGTAAGTTTTTTATATTCACCGCTCTGGAACTCCGCCCTCCGAGTCTGCTCCGAGAATCCCCGAGGTAAGTTTTTTATACTTTCCGCTCTGGAACTCCGCCCTCCGAGTCTGCTCCGAGAATCCCCGAGGTAAGTTTTTTATACTTACCGCTCTGGAACTCCGCCCTCCGAGTCTGCTCCGAGAATCCCCGAGGTAAGTTTTTTATATTCACCGCTCTGGAACTCCGCCCTCCGAGTCTGCTCCGAGAATCCCCGAGGTAAGTTTTTTATATTCACCGCTCTGGAACTCCGCCCTCCGAGTCTGCTCCGAGAATCCCCGAGGTAAGTTTTTTATATTCACCGCTCTGGAACTCCACCCTCCGAGTCTGCTCCGAGAATCCCCGAGGTAAGTTTTTTATATTCACCGCTCTGGAACTCCGCCCTCCGAGTCTGCTCCGAGAATCCCCGAGGTACGTTTTTTATATTCACCGCTCTGGAACTCCGCCCTCCGAGTCTGCTCCGAGAATCCCCGAGGTACGTTTTTTATATTCACCGCTCTGGAACTCCGCCCTCCGAGTCTGCTCCGAGAATCCCCGAGGTAAGTTTTTTATATTCACCGCTCTGGAACTCCGCCCTCCGAGTCTGCTCCGAGAATCCCCGAGGTAAGTTTTTTATATTCACCGCTCTGGAACTCCACCCTCCGAGTCTGCTCCGAGAATCCCCGAGGTAAGTTTTTTATATTCACCGCTCTGGAACTCCGCCCTCCGAGTCTGCTCCGAGAATCCCCGAGGTAAGTTTTTTATACTTTCCGCTCTGGAACTCCGCCCTCCGAGTCTGCTCCGAGAATCCCCGAGGTAAGTTTTTTATACTTACCGCTCTGGAACTCCGCCCTCCGAGTCTGCTCCGAGAATCCCCGAGGTAAGTTTTTTATACTCACCGCTCTGGAACTCCGCCCTCCGAGTCTGCTCCGAGAATCCCCGAGGTTAACTCCGCCCTCCGAGTCTGCTCCGAGAATCCCCGAGGTAAGTTTTTTATATTCACCGCTCTGGAACTCCGCCCTCCGAGTCTGCTCTGAGAATCCCCGAGGTAAGTTTTTTATACTCACCGCTCTGGAACTCCGCCCTCCGAGTCTGCTCCGAGAATCCCCGAGGTTAACTCCGCCCTCCGAGTCTGCTCCGAGAATCCCCGAGGTTAACTCCGCCCTCCGAGTCTGCTCCGAGAATCCCCGAGGTAAGTTTTTTATATTCACCTCTCTGGAACTCCGCCCTCCGAGTCTGCTCCGAGAATCCCCGAGGTAAGTTTTTTATATTCACCGCTCTGGAACTCCGCCCTCCGAGTCTGCTCCGAGAATCCCCGAGGTAAGTTTTTTATATTCACCGCTCTGGAACTCCACCCTCCGAGTCTGCTCCGAGAATCCCCGAGGTAAGTTTTTTATATTTACCGCTCTGGAACTCCGCCCTCCGAGTCTGCTCCGAGAATCCCCGAGGTAAGTTTTTTATACTTCCCGCTCTGGAACTCCACCCTCCGAGTCTGCTCCGAGAATCCCCGAGGTAAGTTTTTTATATTCACCGCTCTGGAACTCCGCCCTCCGAGTCTGCTCCGAGAATCCCCGAGGTAAGTTTTTTATACTGACTGCTCTGGAACTCCGCCCTACGAGTCTGCTCCGAGAATCCCCGAGGTAAGTTTTTTATATTCACCGCTCTGGAACTCCACCCTCCGAGTCTGCTCCGAGAATCCCCGAGGTAAGTTTTTTATACTGACTGCTCTGGAACTCCGCCCTCCGAGTCTGCTCCGAGAATCCCCGAGGTAAGTTTTTTATATTCACCGCTCTGGAACTCCGCCCTCCGAGTCTGCTCCGAGAATCCCCGAGGTAAGTTTTTTATACTCACCGCTCTGGAACTCCGCCCTCCGAGTCTGCTCCGAGAATCCCCGAGGTAAGTTTTTTATACTCACCGCTCTGGAACTCCGCCCTCCGAGTCTGCTCCGAGAATCCCCGAGGTAAGTTTTTTATACTTACCGCTCTGGAACTCCGCCCTCCGAGTCTGCTCCGAGAATCCCCGAGGTAAGTTTTTTATACTCACCGCTCTGGAACTCCGCCCTCCGAGTCTGCTCCGAGAATCCCCGAGGTAAGTTTTTTATATTCAGCGCTCTGGAACTCCGCCCTCCGAGTCTGCTCCGAGAATCCCCGAGGTAAGTTTTTTATATTCACCGCTCTGGAACTCCACCCTCCGAGTCTGCTCCGAGAATCCCCGAGGTAAGTTTTTTATACTTACCGCTCTGGAACTCCACCCTCCGAGTCTGCTCCGAGAATCCCCGAGGTAAGTTTTTTATACTGACCGCTCTGGAACTCCACCCTCCGAGTCTGCTCCGAGAATCCCCGAGGTAAGTTTTTTATATTCACCGCTCTGGAACTCCGCCCTCCGAGTCTGCTCCGAGAATCCCCGAGGTAAGTTTTTTATATTCACCGCTCTGGAACTCCGCCCTCCGAGTCTGCTCCGAGAATCCCCGAGGTAAGTTTTTTATATTCACCGCTCTGGAACTCCACCCTCCGAGTCTGCTCCGAGAATCCCCGAGGTAAGTTTTTTATATTCACCGCTCTGGAACTCCACCCTCCGAGTCTGCTCCGAGAATCCCCGAGGTAAGTTTTTTATACTGACCGCTCTGGAACTCCACCCTCCGAGTCTGCTCCGAGAATCCCCGAGGTAAGTTTTTTATACTGACCGCTCTGGAACTCCACCCTCCGAGTCTGCTCCGAGAATCCCCGAGGTAAGTTTTTTATATTCACCACTCTGGAACTCCACCCTCCGAGTCTGCTCCGAGAATCCCCGAGGTAAGTTTTTTATATTCACCGCTCTGGAACTCCGCCCTCCGAGTCTGCTCCGAGAATCCCCGAGGTAAGTTTTTTATATTCACCGCTCTGGAACTCCACCCTCCGAGTCTGCTCCGAGAATCCCCGAGGTAAGTTTTTTATATTCACCGCTCTGGAACTCCACCCTCCGAGTCTGCTCCGAGAATCCCCGAGGTAAGTTTTTTATATTCACCGCTCTGGTACTCCGCCCTCCGAGTCTGCTCCGAGAATCCCCGAGGTAAGTTTTTTATATTCACCGCTCTGGAACTCCACCCTCCGAGTCTGCTCCGAGAATCCCCGAGGTAAGTTTTTTATACTGACCGCTCTGGAACTCCACCCTCCGAGTCTGCTCCGAGAATCCCCGAGGTAAGTTTTTTATACTGACCGCTCTGGAACTCCACCCTCCGAGTCTGCTCCGAGAATCCCCGAGGTAAGTTTTTTATATTCACCGCTCTGGAACTCCGCCCTCCGAGTCTGCTCCGAGAATCCCCGAGGTAAGTTTTTTATATTCACCGCTCTGGAACTCCACCCTCCGAGTCTGCTCCGAGAATCCCCGAGGTAAGTTTTTTATATTCACCGCTCTGGAACTCCACCCTCCGAGTCTGCTCCGAGAATCCCCGAGGTAAGTTTTTTATATTCACCGCTCTGGAACTCCACCCTCCGAGTCTGCTCCGAGAATCCCCGAGGTAAGTTTTTTATACTCACCGCTCTGGAACTCCGCCCTCCGAGTCTGCTCCGAGAATCCCCGAGGTAAGTTTTTTATATTCACCGCTCTGGAACTCCGCCCTCCGAGTCTGCTCCGAGAATCCCCGAGGTAAGTTTTTTATATTCAGCGCTCTGGAACTCCGCCCTCCGAGTCTGCTCCGAGAATCCCCGAGGTAAGTTTTTTATATTCACCGCTCTGGAACTCCACCCTCCGAGTCTGCTCCGAGAATCCCCGAGGTAAGTTTTTTATACTTACCGCTCTGGAACTCCGCCCTCCGAGTCTGCTCCGAGAATCCCCGAGGTAAGTTTTTTATATTCACCGCTCTGGAACTCCACCCTCCGAGTCTGCTCCGAGAATCCCCGAGGTAAGTTTTTTATATTCACCGCTCTGGAACTCCACCCTCCGAGTCTGCTCCGAGAATCCCCGAGGTAAGTTTTTTATATTCACCGCTCTGGAACTCCACCCTCCGAGTCTGCTCCGAGAATCCCCGAGGTAAGTTTTTTATATTCACCGCTCTGGAACTCCACCCTCGGAGTCTGCTCCGAGAATCCCCGAGGTAAGTTTTTTATACTGACCGCTCTGGAACTCCACCCTCCGAGTCTGCTCCGAGAATCCCCGAGGTAAGTTTTTTATATTCACCGCTCTGGAACTCCGCCCTCCGAGTCTGCTCCGAGAATCCCCGAGGTAAGTTTTTTATATTCACCGCTCTGGAACTCCACCCTCCGAGTCTGCTCCGAGAATCCCCGAGGTAAGTTTTTTATATTCACCGCTCTGGAACTCCACCCTCCGAGTCTGCTCCGAGAATCCCCGAGGTAAGTTTTTTATATTCACCGCTCTGGAACTCCGCCCTCGGAGTCTGCTCCGAGAATCCCCGAGGTAAGTTTTTTATACTCACCGCTCTGGAACTCCACCCTCCGAGTCTGCTCCGAGAATCCCCGAGGTAAGTTTTTTATATTCACCGCTCTGGAACTCCACCCTCCGAGTCTGCTCCGAGAATCCCCGAGGTAAGTTTTTTATACTGACCGCTCTGGAACTCCGCCCTCCGAGTCTGCTCCGAGAATCCCCGAGGTAAGTTTTTTATACTCACCACTCTGGAGCTCCGCCCTCCGAGTCTGCTCCGAGAATCCCCGAGGTAAGTTTTTTATATTCACCGCTCTGGAACTCCGCCCTCGGAGTCTGCTCCGAGAATCCCCGAGGTAAGTTTTTTATATTCACCGCTCTGGAACTCCACCCTCGGAGTCTGCTCCGAGAATCCCCGAGGTAAGTTTTTTATATTCACCGCTCTGGAACTCCACCCTCCGAGTCTGCTCCGAGAATCCCCGAGGTAAGTTTTTTATACTGACCGCTCTGGAACTCCGCCCTCCGAGTCTGCTCCGAGAATCCCCGAGGTAAGTTTTTTATATTCACCGCTCTGGAACTCCACCCTCCGAGTCTGCTCCGAGAATCCCCGAGGTAAGTTTTTTATACTGACCGCTCTGGAGCTCCGCCCTCCGAGTCTGCTCCGAGAATCCCCGAGGTAAGTTTTTTATATTCACCGCTCTGGAACTCCACCCTCGGAGTCTGCTCCGAGAATCCCCGAGGTAAGTTTTTTATATTCACCGCTCTGGAACTCCACCCTCGGAGTCTGCTCCGAGAATCCCCGAGGTAAGTTTTTTATACTGACCGCTCTGGAACTCCGCCCTCCGAGTCTGCTCCGAGAATCCCCGAGGTAAGTTTTTTATACTGACCGCTCTGGAACTCCACCCTCCGAGTCTGCTCCGAGAATCCCCGAGGTAAGTTTTTTATATTCACCGCTCTGGAACTCCACCCTCCGAGTCTGCTCCGAGAATCCCCGAGGTAAGTTTTTTATATTCACCGCTCTGGAACTCCACCCTCGGAGTCTGCTCCGAGAATCCCCGAGGTAAGTTTTTTATATTCACCGCTCTGGAACTCCACCCTCCGAGTCTGCTCCGAGAATCCCCGAGGTAAGTTTTTTATACTGACCGCTCTGGAGCTCCGCCCTCCGAGTCTGCTCCGAGAATCCCCGAGGTAAGTTTTTTATATTCACCGCTCTGGAACTCCGCCCTCGGAGTCTGCTCCGAGAATCCCCGAGGTAAGTTTTTTATACTGACCGCTCTGGAACTCCACCCTCCGAGTCTGCTCCGAGAATCCCCGAGGTAAGTTTTTTATATTCACCGCTCTGGAACTCCGCCCTCGGAGTCTGCTCCGAGAATCCCCGAGGTAAGTTTTTTATACTCACCGCTCTGGAACTCCGCCCTCCGAGTCTGCTCCGAGAATCCCCGAGGTAAGTTTTTTATATTCACCGCTCTGGAACTCCACCCTCGGAGTCTGCTCCGAGAATCCCCGAGGTAAGTTTTTTATATTCACCGCTCTGGAACTCCACCCTCGGAGTCTGCTCCGAGAATCCCCGAGGTAAGTTTTTTATATTCACCGCTCTGGAACTCCACCCTCGGAGTCTGCTCCGAGAATCCCCGAGGTAAGTTTTTTATATTCACCGCTCTGGAACTCCACCCTCCGAGTCTGCTCCGAGAATCCCCGAGGTAAGTTTTTTATATTCACCGCTCTGGAACTCCGCCCTCGGAGTCTGCTCCGAGAATCCCCGAGGTAAGTTTTTTATATTCACCGCTCTGGAACTCCGCCCTCGGAGTCTGCTCCGAGAATCCCCGAGGTAAGTTTTTTATACTCACCGCTCTGGAACTCCGCCCTCCGAGTCTGCTCCGAGAATCCCCGAGGTAAGTTTTTTATATTCACCGCTCTGGAACTCCACCCTCCGAGTCTGCTCCGAGAATCCCCGAGGTAAGTTTTTTATACTCACCACTCTGGAGCTCCGCCCTCCGAGTCTGCTCCGAGAATCCCCGAGGTAAGTTTTTTATATTCACCGCTCTGGAACTCCGCCCTCCGAGTCTGCTCCGAGAATCCCCGAGGTAAGTTTTTTATATTCACCGCTCTGGAACTCCGCCCTCCGAGTCTGCTCCGAGAATCCCCGAGGTAAGTTTTTTATACTGACCGCTCTGGAACTCCACCCTCCGAGTCTGCTCTGAGAATCCCCGAGGTAAGTTTTTTATACTGACCGCTCTGGAACTCCGCCCTCCGAGTCTGCTCCGAGAATCCCCGAGGTAAGTTTTTTATACTTACCGCTCTGGAACTCCGCCCTCCGAGTCTGCTCCGAGAATCCCCGAGGTAAGTTTTTTATACTCACCGCTCTGGAACTCCGCCCTCCGAGTCTGCTCCGAGAATCCCCGAGGTAAGTTTTTTATACTCACCACTCTGGAGCTCCGCCCTCCGAGTCTGCTCCGAGAATCCCCGAGGTAAGTTTTTTATATTCACCGCTCTGGAACTCCGCCCTCCGAGTCTGCTCCGAGAATCCCCGAGGTAAGTTTTTTATACTCACCACTCTGGAGCTCCGCCCTCCGAGTCTGCTCCGAGAATCCCCGAGGTAAGTTTTTTATATTCACCGCTCTGGAACTCCGCCCTCCGAGTCTGCTCCGAGAATCCCCGAGGTAAGTTTTTTATACTTCCCGCTCTGGAACTCCACCCTCCGAGTCTGCTCCGAGAATCCCCGAGGTAAGTTTTTTATATTCACCGCTCTGGAACTCCGCCCTCCGAGTCTGCTCCGAGAATCCCCGAGGTAAGTTTTTTATATTCACCGCTCTGGAACTCCGCCCTCCGAGTCTGCTCCGAGAATCCCCGAGGTAAGTTTTTTATACTTCCCGCTCTGGAACTCCGCCCTCCGAGTCTGCTCCGAGAATCCCCGAGGTAAGTTTTTTATACTCACCGCTCTGGAACTCCACCCTCCGAGTCTGCTCCGAGAATCCCCGAGGTAAGTTTTTTATACTTCCCGCTCTGGAACTCCGCCCTCCGAGTCTGCTCCGAGAATCCCCGAGGTAAGTTTTTTATACTGACCGCTCTGGAACTCCACCCTCCGAGTCTGCTCCGAGAATCCCCGAGGTAAGTTTTTTATATTCACCGCTCTGGAACTCCGCCCTCCGAGTCTGCTCCGAGAATCCCCGAGGTAAGTTTTTTATATTCACCGCTCTGGAACTCCGCCCTCCGAGTCTGCTCCGAGAATCCCCGAGGTAAGTTTTTTATATTCACCGCTCTGGAACTCCGCCCTCCGAGTCTGCTCCGAGAATCCCCGAGGTAAGTTTTTTATATTCACCGCTCTGGAACTCCGCCCTCCGAGTCTGCTCCGAGAATCCCCGAGGTAAGTTTTTTATATTCACCGCTCTGGAACTCCACCCTCGGAGTCTGCTCCGAGAATCCCCGAGGTAAGTTTTTTATATTCACCGCTCTGGAACTCCGCCCTCCGAGTCTGCTCCGAGAATCCCCGAGGTAAGTTTTTTATACTTCCCGCTCTGGAACTCCGCCCTCCGAGTCTGCTCCGAGAATCCCCGAGGTAAGTTTTTTATATTCACCGCTCTGGAACTCCACCCTCCGAGTCTGCTCCGAGAATCCCCGAGGTAAGTTTTTTATACTCACCGCTCTGGAACTCCACCCTCCGAGTCTGCTCCGAGAATCCCCGAGGTAAGTTTTTTATACTGACCGCTCTGGAACTCCACCCTCCGAGTCTGCTCCGAGAATCCCCGAGGTAAGTTTTTTATATTCACCGCTCTGGAACTCAGCCCTCCGAGTCAGCTCCGAGAATCCCCGAGGTAAGTTTTTTATATTCACCGCTCTGGAACTCAGCCCTCCGAGTCAGCTCCGAGAATCCCCGAGGTAAGTTTTTTATACTCACCGCTCTGGAACTCCACCCTCCGAGTCTGCTCCGAGAATCCCCGAGGTAAGTTTTTTATACTCACCGCTCTGGAACTCCACCCTCCGAGTCTGCTCCGAGAATCCCCGAGGTAAGTTTTTTATATTCAGCGCTCTGGAACTCCGCCCTCCGAGTCTGCTCCGAGAATCCCCGAGGTAAGTTTTTTATATTCACCGCTCTGGAACTCCACCCTCCGAGTCTGCTCCGAGAATCCCCGAGGTAAGTTTTTTATACTTCCCGCTCTGGAACTCCACCCTCCGAGTCTGCTCTGAGAATCCCCGAGGTAAGTTTTTTATACTCACCGATCTGGAACTCCGCCCTCCGAGTCTGCTCCGAGAATCCCCGAGGTAAGTTTTTTATACTTCCCGCTCTGGAACTCCACCCTCCGAGTCTGCTCCGAGAATCCCCGAGGTATGTTTTTTATACTTCCCGCTCTGGAACTCCGCCCTCCGAGTCTGCTCTGAGAATCCCCGAGGTAAGTTTTTTATACTTCCCGCTCTGGAACTCCACCCTCCGAGTCTGCTCCGAGAATCTCCGAGGTAAGTTTTTTATACTTCCCGCTCTGGAACTCCACCCTCCGAGTCTGCTCCGAGAATCCCCGAGGTAAGTTTTTTATATTCACCGCTCTGGAACTCCGCCCTCCGAGTCTGCTCCGAGAATCCCCGAGGTAAGTTTTTTATATTCACCGCTCTGGAACTCCGCCCTCCGAGTCTGCTCTGAGAATCCCCGAGGTAAGTTTTTTATATTCACCGCTCTGGAACTCCGCCCTCCGAGTCTGCTCCGAGAATCCCCGAGGTAAGTTTTTTATACTTCCCGCTCTGGAACTCCACCCTCCGAGTCTGCTCCGAGAATCCCCGAGGTATGTTTTTTATACTTCCCGCTCTGGAACTCCACCCTCCGAGTCTGCTCCGAGAATCCCCGAGGTAAGTTTTTTATACTTCCCGCTCTGGAACTCCACCCTCCGAGTCTGCTCCGAGAATCCCCGAGGTAAGTTTTTTATACTTCCCGCTCTGGAACTCCACCCTCCGAGTCTGCTCCGAGAATCCCCGAGGTAAGTTTTTTATATTCACCGCTCTGGAACTCCACCCTCCGAGTCTGCTCCGAGAATCCCCGAGGTAAGTTTTTTATACTTCCCGCTCTGGAACTCCACCCTCCGAGTCTGCTCCGAGAATCCCCGAGGTATGTTTTTTATACTTACCGCTCTGGAACTCCGCCCTCCGAGTCTGCTCCGAGAATTCCCGAGGTAAGTTTTTTATATTCACCGCTCTGGAACTCAGCCCTCCGAGTCAGCTCCGAGAATCCCCGAGGTAAGTTTTTTATACTCACCGCTCTGGAACTCCACCCTCCGAGTCTGCTCCGAGAATCCCCGAGGTAAGTTTTTTATACTCACCGCTCTGGAACTCCACCCTCCGAGTCTGCTCCGAGAATCCCCGAGGTAAGTTTTTTATATTCACCGCTCTGGAACTCAGCCCTCCGAGTCAGCTCCGAGAATCCCCGAGGTAAGTTTTTTATATTCACCGCTCTGGAACTCAGCCCTCCGAGTCAGCTCCGAGAATCCCCGAGGTAAGTTTTTTATACTCACTGCTCTGGAACTCCGCCCTCCGAGTCTGCTCCGAGAATCCCCGAGGTAAGTTTTTTATATTCAGCGCTCTGGAACTCCGCCCTCCGAGTCTGCTCCGAGAATCCCCGAGGTAAGTTTTTTATAGTTACCGATCTGGAACTCCGCCCTCCGAGTCTGCTCCGAGAATCCCCGAGGTAAGTTTTTTATAGTTACCGCTCTGGAACTCCACCCTCCGAGTCTGCTCCGAGAATCCCCGAGGTAAGTTTTTTATATTCACCGCTCTGGAACTCCGCCCTCTGAGTCTGCTCTGAGAATCCCCGAGGTAAGTTTTTTATAGTTACCGATCTGGAACTCCGCCCTCCGAGTCTGCTCCGAGAATCCCCGAGGTAAGTTTTTTATAGTTACCGCTCTGGAACTCCACCCTCCGAGTCTGCTCCGAGAATCCCCGAGGTAAGTTTTTTATATTCAGCGCTCTGGAACTCCGCCCTCCGAGTCTGCTCCGAGAATCCCCGAGGTAAGTTTTTTATAGTTACCGATCTGGAACTCCGCCCTCCGAGTCTGCTCCGAGAATCCCCGAGGTAAGTTTTTTATAGTTACCGCTCTGGAACTCCACCCTCCGAGTCTGCTCCGAGAATCCCCGAGGTAAGTTTTTTATATTCACCGCTCTGGAACTCCGCCCTCCGAGTCTGCTCCGAGAATCTCCGAGGTAAGTTTTTTATACTTCCCGCTCTGGAACTCCACCCTCCGAGTCTGCTCCGAGAATCCCCGAGGTATGTTTTTTATATTCACCGCTCTGGAACTCCGCCCTCTGAGTCTGCTCCGAGAATCCCCGAGGTATGTTTTTTATACTTCCCGCTCTGGAACTCCACCCTCCGAGTCTGCTCCGAGAATCCCCGAGGTATGTTTTTTATACTTCCCGCTCTGGAACTCCGCCCTCCGAGTCTGCTCTGAGAATCCCCGAGGTAAGTTTTTTATACTTCCCGCTCTGGAACTCCGCCCTCCGAGTCTGCTCCGAGAATCCCCGAGGTAAGTTTTTTATACTCACCGATCTGGAACTCCGCCCTCCGAGTCTGCTCCGAGAATCCCCGAGGTATGTTTTTTATACTTCCCGCTCTGGAACTCCACCCTCCGAGTCTGCTCCGAGAATCCCCGAGGTATGTTTTTTATACTTCCCGCTCTGGAACTCCGCCCTCCGAGTCTGCTCTGAGAATCCCCGAGGTAAGTTTTTTATACTCACCGATCTGGAACTCCGCCCTCCGAGTCTGCTCCGAGAATCCCCGAGGTAAGTTTTTTATACTTCCCGCTCTGGAACTCCACCCTCCGAGTCTGCTCCGAGAATCCCCGAGGTAAGTTTTTTATACTCACCGATCTGGAACTCCGCCCTCCGAGTCTGCTCCGAGAATCCCCGAGGTAAGTTTTTTATACTCACCGCTCTGGAACTCCGCCCTCCGAGTCTGCTCCGAGAATCCCCGAGGTAAGTTTTTTATACTCACCAATCTGGAACTCCACCCTCCGAGTCTGCTCCGAGAATCCCCGAGGTAAGTTTTTTATATTCACCGCTCTGGAACTCCACCCTCCGAGTCTGCTCCGAGAATCCCCGAGGTAAGTTTTTTATATTTACCGCTCTGGAACTCCGCCCTCCGAGTCTGCTCCGAGAATCCCCGAGGTAAGTTTTTTATACTTACCGCTCTGGAACTCCGCCCTCCGAGTCTGCTCCGAGAATTCCCGAGGTAAGTTTTTTATATTCACCGCTCTGGAACTCCGCCCTCCGAGTCTGCTCCGAGAATCCCCGAGGTAAGTTTTTTATACTTACCGCTCTGGAACTCCACCCTCCGAGTCTGCTCCGAGAATCCCCGAGGTAAGTTTTTTATACTTACCGCTCTGGAACTCCGCCCTCCGAGTCTGCTCCGAGAATCCCCGAGGTAAGTTTTTTATATTCACCGCTCTGGAACTCCGCCCTCCGAGTCTGCTCCGAGAATCCCCGAGGTAAGTTTTTTATACTTACCGCTCTGGAACTCCACCCTCCGAGTCTGCTCCGAGAATTCCCGAGGTAAGTTTTTTATATTCACCGCTCTGGAACTCCGCCCTCCGAGTCTGCTCCGAGAATCCCCGAGGTAAGTTTTTTATACTTACCGCTCTGGAACTCCACCCTCCGAGTCTGCTCCGAGAATCCCCGAGGTAAGTTTTTTATACTGACCGCTCTGGAACTCCGCCCTCCGAGTCTGCTCCGAGAATCCCCGAGGTAAGTTTTTTATATTCACCGCTCTGGAACTCCGCCCTCCGAGTCTGCTCCGAGAATCCCCGAGGTAAGTTTTTTATATTCACCGCTCTGGAACTCCGCCCTCCGAGTCTGCTCCGAGAATCCCCGAGGTAAGTTTTTTATATTCACCGCTCTGGAACTCCACCCTCCGAGTCTGCTCCGAGAATCCCCGAGGTAAGTTTTTTATACTTACCGCTCTGGAACTCCGCCCTCCGAGTCTGCTCCGAGAATCCCCGAGGTAAGTTTTTTATAGTTACCGATCTGGAACTCCGCCCTCCGAGTCTGCTCCGAGAATCCCCGAGGTAAGTTTTTTATATTCACCGCTCTGGAACTCCGCCCTCCGAGTCTGCTCCGAGTATCCCCGAGGTAAGTTTTTTATATTCACCGCTCTGGAACTCCGCCCTCCGAGTCTGCTCCGAGAATCCCCGAGGTAAGTTTTTTATACTGACCGCTCTGGAACTCCGCCCTCCGAGTCTGCTCCGAGAATCCCCGAGGTAAGTTTTTTATACTGACCGCTCTGGAACTCCGCCCTCCGAGTCTGCTCCGAGAATCCCCGAGGTAAGTTTTTTATACTTCCCGCTCTGGAACTCCACCCTCCGAGTCTGCTCCGAGAATCCCCGAGGTAAGTTTTTTATATTCACCGCTCTGGAACTCCACCCTCCGAGTCTGCTCCGAGAATCCCCGAGGTAAGTTTTTTATATTCACCGCTCTGGAACTCCGCCCTCCGAGTCTGCTCCGAGAATCCCCGAGGTAAGTTTTTTATATTCACCGCTCTGGAACTCCGCCCTCCGAGTCTGCTCCGAGAATCCCCGAGGTAAGTTTTTTATACTCACCGCTCTGGAACTCCGCCCTCCGAGTCTGCTCCGAGAATCCCCGAGGTAAGTTTTTTATATTCACCGCTCTGGAACTCCGCCCTCCGAGTCTGCTCCGAGAATCCCCGAGGTAAGTTTTTTATATTCACCGCTCTGGAACTCCACCCTCCGAGTCTGCTCCGAGAATCCCCGAGGTAAGTTTTTTATACTTACCGCTCTGGAACTCCGCCCTCCGAGTCTGCTCCGAGAATCCCCGAGGTAAGTTTTTTATATTCACCGCTCTGGAACTCCACCCTCCGAGTCTGCTCCGAGAATCCCCGAGGTAAGTTTTTTATATTCACCGCTCTGGAACTCCGCCCTCCGAGTCTGCTCCGAGAATCCCCGAGGTAAGTTTTTTATATTCACCGCTCTGGAACTCCACCCTCCGAGTCTGCTCCGAGAATCCCCGAGGTAAGTTTTTTATATTCACCGCTCTGGAACTCCGCCCTCCGAGTCTGCTCCGAGTATCCCCGAGGTAAGTTTTTTATATTCACCGCTCTGGAACTCCGCCCTCCGAGTCTGCTCCGAGAATCCCCGAGGTAAGTTTTTTATACTGACCGCTCTGGAACTCCGCCCTCCGAGTCTGCTCCGAGAATCCCCGAGGTAAGTTTTTTATACTGACCGCTCTGGAACTCCGCCCTCCGAGTCTGCTCCGAGAATCCCCGAGGTAAGTTTTTTATACTTCCCGCTCTGGAACTCCGCCCTCCGAGTCTGCTCCGAGAATCCCCGAGGTAAGTTTTTTATATTCACCGCTCTGGAACTCCACCCTCCGAGTCTGCTCCGAGAATCCCCGAGGTAAGTTTTTTATATTCACCGCTCTGGAACTCCGCCCTCCGAGTCTGCTCCGAGAATCCCCGAGGTAAGTTTTTTATATTCACCGCTCTGGAACTCCACCCTCCGAGTCTGCTCCGAGAATCCCCGAGGTAAGTTTTTTATACTGACCGCTCTGGAACTCCACCCTCCGAGTCTGCTCCGAGAATCCCCGAGGTAAGTTTTTTATACTTACCGCTCTGGAACTCCGCCCTCCGAGTCTGCTCCGAGAATCCCCGAGGTAAGTTTTTTATATTCACCGCTCTGGAACTCCACCCTCCGAGTCTGCTCCGAGAATCCCCGAGGTAAGTTTTTTATACTTACCGCTCTGGAACTCCACCCTCCGAGTCAGCTCCGAGAATCCCCGAGGTAAGTTTTTTATATTCACCGCTCTGGAACTCAGCCCTCCGAGTCTGCTCCGAGAATCCCCGAGGTAAGTTTTTTATATTCACCGCTCTGGAACTCCACCCTCCGAGTCTGCTCCGAGAATCCCCGAGGTAAGTTTTTTATATTCACCGCTCTGGAACTCCACCCTCGGAGTCTGCTCCGAGAATCCCCGAGGTAAGTTTTTTATATTCACCGCTCTGGAACTCCACCCTCCGAGTCTGCTCCGAGAATCCCCGAGGTAAGTTTTTTATACTTACCGCTCTGGAACTCCACCCTCCGAGTCTGCTCCGAGAATCCCCGAGGTAAGTTTTTTATAGTTACCGATCTGGAACTCCGCCCTCCGAGTCTGCTCCGAGAATCCCCGAGGTAAGTTTTTTATATTCACCGCTCTGGAACTCCACCCTCGGAGTCTGCTCCGAGAATCCCCGAGGTAAGTTTTTTATACTTCCCGCTCTGGAACTCCACCCTCGGAGTCTGCTCCGAGAATCCCCGAGGTAAGTTTTTTATATTCACCGCTCTGGAACTCCACCCTCCGAGTCTGCTCCGAGAATCCCCGAGGTAAGTTTTTTATAGTTACCGATCTGGAACTCCGCCCTCCGAGTCTGCTCCGGGAATCCCCGAGGTAAGTTTTTTATATTCACCGCTCTGGAACTCCGCCCTCCGAGTCTGCTCCGAGAATCCCCGAGGTAAGTTTTTTATACTCACCGCTCTGGAACTCCACCCTCCGAGTCTGCTCCGAGAATCCCCGAGGTAAGTTTTTTATACTCACCGCTCTGGAACTCCACCCTCCGAGTCTGCTCCGAGAATCCCCGAGGTAAGTTTTTTATATTCACCGCTCTGGAACTCCACCCTCCGAGTCTGCTCCGAGAATCCCCGAGGTAAGTTTTTTATATTCACCGCTCTGGAACTCCAACCTCCGAGTCTGCTCCGAGAATCCCCGAGGTAAGTTTTTTATACTGACCGCTCTGGAACTCCGCCCTCCGAGTCTGCTCCGAGAATCCCCGAGGTAAGTTTTTTATACTCACCGCTCTGGAACTCCACCCTCCGAGTCTGCTCCGAGAATCCCCGAGGTAAGTTTTTTATATTCACCGCTCTGGAACTCCACCCTCCGAGTCTGCTCCGAGAATCCCCGAGGTAAGTTTTTTATACTGACCGCTCTGGAACTCCACCCTCCGAGTCTGCTCCGAGAATCCCCGAGGTAAGTTTTTTATACTTACCGCTCTGGAACTCCGCCCTCCGAGTCTGCTCCGAGAATCCCCGAGGTAAGTTTTTTATATTCACCGCTCTGGAACTCCACCCTCCGAGTCTGCTCCGAGAATCCCCGAGGTAAGTTTTTTATACTTACCGCTCTGGAACTCCACCCTCCGAGTCAGCTCCGAGAATCCCCGAGGTAAGTTTTTTATATTCACCGCTCTGGAACTCAGCCCTCCGAGTCTGCTCCGAGAATCCCCGAGGTAAGTTTTTTATATTCACCGCTCTGGAACTCCACCCTCCGAGTCTGCTCCGAGAATCCCCGAGGTAAGTTTTTTATATTCACCGCTCTGGAACTCCACCCTCGGAGTCTGCTCCGAGAATCCCCGAGGTAAGTTTTTTATATTCACCGCTCTGGAACTCCACCCTCCGAGTCTGCTCCGAGAATCCCCGAGGTAAGTTTTTTATACTTACCGCTCTGGAACTCCACCCTCCGAGTCTGCTCCGAGAATCCCCGAGGTAAGTTTTTTATAGTTACCGATCTGGAACTCCGCCCTCCGAGTCTGCTCCGAGAATCCCCGAGGTAAGTTTTTTATATTCACCGCTCTGGAACTCCACCCTCGGAGTCTGCTCCGAGAATCCCCGAGGTAAGTTTTTTATACTTCCCGCTCTGGAACTCCACCCTCGGAGTCTGCTCCGAGAATCCCCGAGGTAAGTTTTTTATATTCACCGCTCTGGAACTCCACCCTCCGAGTCTGCTCCGAGAATCCCCGAGGTAAGTTTTTTATAGTTACCGATCTGGAACTCCGCCCTCCGAGTCTGCTCCGGGAATCCCCGAGGTAAGTTTTTTATATTCACCGCTCTGGAACTCCGCCCTCCGAGTCTGCTCCGAGAATCCCCGAGGTAAGTTTTTTATACTTACCGCTCTGGAACTCCACCCTCCGAGTCTGCTCCGAGAATCCCCGAGGTAAGTTTTTTATACTCACCGCTCTGGAACTCCGCCCTCCGAGTCTGCTCCGAGAATCCCCGAGGTAAGTTTTTTATACTTCCCGCTCTGGAACTCCACCCTCCGAGTCTGCTCCGAGAATCCCCGAGGTAAGTTTTTTATATTCACCGCTCTGGAACTCCACCCTCCGAGTCTGCTCCGAGAATCCCCGAGGTAAGTTTTTTATACTCACCGCTCTGGAACTCCACCCTCCGAGTCTGCTCCGAGAATCCCCGAGGTAAGTTTTTTATATTCACCGCTCTGGAACTCCGCCCTCCGAGTCTGCTCCGAGAATCCCCGAGGTAAGTTTTTTATACTTCCCGCTCTGGAACTCCACCCTCCGAGTCTGCTCCGAGAATCCCCGAGGTAAGTTTTTTATATTCACCGCTCTGGAACTCCACCCTCCGAGTCTGCTCCGAGAATCCCCGAGGTAAGTTTTTTATACTCACCGCTCTGGAACTCCGCCCTCCGAGTCTGCTCTGAGAATCCCCGAGGTAAGTTTTTTATACTTCCCGCTCTGGAACTCCACCCTCCGAGTCTGCTCCGAGAATCCCCGAGGTAAGTTTTTTATACTGACCGCTCTGGAACTCCGCCCTCCGAGTCTGCTCCGAGAATCCCCGAGGTAAGTTTTTTATACTGACCGCTCTGGAACTCCGCCCTCCGAGTCTGCTCCGAGAATCCCCGAGGTAAGTTTTTTATATTCACCGCTCTGGAACTCCACCCTCCGAGTCTGCTCCGAGAATCCCCGAGGTAAGTTTTTTATATTCACCGCTCTGGAACTCCGCCCTCCGAGTCTGCTCCGAGAATCCCCGAGGTAAGTTTTTTATATTCACCGCTCTGGAACTCCACCCTCGGAGTCTGCTCCGAGAATCCCCGAGGTAAGTTTTTTATACTGACCGCTCTGGAACTCCACCCTCCGAGTCTGCTCCGAGAATCCCCGAGGTAAGTTTTTTATATTCACCGCTCTGGAACTCCGCCCTCCGAGTCTGCTCCGAGAATCCCCGAGGTAAGTTTTTTATAGTTACCGAACTGGAACTCCGCCCTCCGAGTCTGCTCCGAGAATCCCCGAGGTAAGTTTTTTATACTTCCCGCTCTGGAACTCCACCCTCCGAGTCTGCTCCGAGAATCCCCGAGGTAAGTTTTTTATATTCACCGCTCTGGAACTCCGCCCTCCGAGTCTGCTCCGAGAATCCCCGAGGTAAGTTTTTTATACTGACCGCTCTGGAACTCCGCCCTCCGAGTCTGCTCCGAGAATCCCCGAGGTAAGTTTTTTATACTTACCGCTCTGGAACTCCGCCCTCCGAGTCTGCTCCGAGAATCCCCGAGGTAAGTTTTTTATACTTCCCGCTCTGGAACTCCACCCTCCGAGTCTGCTCCGAGAATCCCCGAGGTAAGTTTTTTATATTCACCGCTCTGGAACTCCACCCTCCGAGTCTGCTCCGAGAATCCCCGAGGTAAGTTTTTTATATTCACCGCTCTGGAACTCCGCCCTCCGAGTCTGCTCCGAGAATCCCCGAGGTAAGTTTTTTATACTTCCCGCTCTGGAACTCCACCCTCCGAGTCTGCTCCGAGAATCCCCGAGGTAAGTTTTTTATATTCACCGCTCTGGAACTCCACCCTCCGAGTCTGCTCCGAGAATCCCCGAGGTAAGTTTTTTATATTCACCGCTCTGGAACTCCGCCCTCCGAGTCTGCTCCGAGAATCCCCGAGGTAAGTTTTTTATATTCACCGCTCTGGAACTCCGCCCTCCGAGTCTGCTCCGAGAATCCCCGAGGTAAGTTTTTTATACTTACCGCTCTGGAACTCCGCCCTCCGAGTCTGCTCCGAGAATCCCCGAGGTAAGTTTTTTATATTCACCGCTCTGGAACTCCGCCCTCCGAGTCTGCTCCGAGAATCCCCGAGGTAAGTTTTTTATATTCACCGCTCTGGAACTCCACCCTCCGAGTCTGCTCCGAGAATCCCCGAGGTAAGTTTTTTATATTCACCGCTCTGGAACTCCGCCCTCCGAGTCTGCTCCGAGAATCCCCGAGGTAAGTTTTTTATACTCACTGCTCTGGAACTCCGCCCTCCGAGTCTGCTCCGAGAATCCCCGAGGTAAGTTTTTTATATTCACCGCTCTGGAACTCCGCCCTCCGAGTCTGCTCCGAGAATCCCCGAGGTAAGTTTTTTATACTCACTGCTCTGGAACTCCGCCCTCCGAGTCTGCTCCGAGAATCCCCGAGGTAAGTTTTTTATATTCACCGCTCTGGAACTCCGCCCTCCGAGTCTGCTCCGAGAATCCCCGAGGTAAGTTTTTTATACTTTCCGCTCTGGAACTCCGCCCTCCGAGTCTGCTCCGAGAATCCCCGAGGTAAGTTTTTTATACTTACCGCTCTGGAACTCCACCCTCCGAGTCTGCTCCGAGAATCCCCGAGGTAAGTTTTTTATACTGACCGCTCTGGAACTCCGCCCTCCGAGTCTGCTCCGAGAATCCCCGAGGTAAGTTTTTTATACTCACTGCTCTGGAACTCCGCCCTCCGAGTCTGCTCCGAGAATCACCGAGGTAAGTTTTTTATATTCACCGCTCTGGAACTCCGCCCTCCGAGTCTGCTCCGAGAATCCCCGAGGTAAGTTTTTTATACTCACCGCTCTGGAACTCCGCCCTCCGAGTCTGCTCCGAGAATCCCCGAGGTAAGTTTTTTATACTTTCCGCTCTGGAACTCCACCCTCCGAGTCTGCTCCGAGAATCCCCGAGGTAAGTTTTTTATACTTACCGCTCTGGAACTCCGCCCTCCGAGTCTGCTCCGAGAATCCCCGAGGTAAGTTTTTTATATTTACCGCTCTGGAACTCCGCCCTCCGAGTCTGCTCCGAGAATCCCCGAGGTAAGTTTTTTATATTCACCGCTCTGGAACTCCGCCCTCCGAGTCTGCTCCGAGAATCCCCGAGGTAAGTTTTTTATACTTACCGCTCTGGAACTCCGCCCTCCGAGTCTGCTCCGAGAATCCCCGAGGTAAGTTTTTTATATTCACCGCTCTGGAACTCCACCCTCCGAGTCTGCTCCGAGAATACCCGAGGTAAGTTTTTTATATTCACCGCTCTGGAACTCCGCCCTTCGAGTCTGCTCCGAGAATTCCCGAGGTAAGTTTTTTATACTTACCGCTCTGGAACTCCGCCCTTCGAGTCTGCTCCGAGAATCCCCGAGGTAAGTTTTTTATATTCACCGCTCTGGAACTCCACCCTCCGAGTCTGCTCCGAGAATCCCCGAGGTAAGTTTTTTATACTTACCGCTCTGGAACTCCACCCTCCGAGTCTGCTCCGAGAATCCCCGAGGTAAGTTTTTTATATTCACCGCTCTGGAACTCCGCCCTCCGAGTCTGCTCCGAGAATCCCCGAGGTAGGTTTTTTATACTTACCGCTCTGGAACTCCACCCTCCGAGTCTGCTCCGAGAATCCCCGAGGTAAGTTTTTTATATTCACCGCTCTGGAACTCCACCCTCCGAGTCTGCTCCGAGAATCCCCGAGGTAAGTTTTTTATATTCACCGCTCTGGAACTCCGCCCTCCGAGTCTGCTCCGAGAATCCCCGAGGTAGGTTTTTTATACTTACCGCTCTGGAACTCCACCCTCCGAGTCTGCTCCGAGAATCCCCGAGGTAGGTTTTTTATACTTACCGCTCTGGAACTCCACCCTCCGAGTCTGCTCCGAGAATCCCCGAGGTAAGTTTTTTATATTCACCGCTCTGGAACTCCACCCTCCGAGTCTGCTCCGAGAATCCCCGAGGTAAGTTTTTTATATTCAGCGCTCTGGAACTCCACCCTCCGAGTCTGCTCCGAGAATCCCCGAGGTAAGTTTTTTATACTCACCGCTCTGGAACTCCACCCTCCGAGTCTGCTCCGAGAATCCCCGAGGTAAGTTTTTTATACTTACCGCTCTGGAACTCCACCCTCCGAGTCTGCTCCGAGAATCCCCGAGGTAAGTTTTTTATATTCACCGCTCTGGAACTCCGCCCTCCGAGTCTGCTCCGAGAATTCCCGAGGTAAGTTTTTTATACTCACCACTCTGGAACTCCACCCTCCGAGTCTGCTCCGAGAATCCCCGAGGTAAGTTTTTTATATTTACCGCTCTGGAACTCCGCCCTCCGAGTCTGCTCCGAGAATCCCCGAGGTAAGTTTTTTATATTCACCGCTCTGGAACTCCACCCTCCGAGTCTGCTCCGAGAATCCCCGAGGTAAGTTTTTTATACTCACCGCTCTGGAACTCCGCCCTCCGAGTCTGCTCCGAGAATCCCCGAGGTAAGTTTTTTATACTCACCGCTCTGGAACTCCGCCCTCCGAGTCTGCTCCGAGAATCCCCGAGGTAAGTTTTTTATATTCACCGCTCTGGAACTCCGCCCTCCGAGTCTGCTCCGAGAATCCCCGAGGTAGGTTTTTTATACTTACCGCTCTGGAACTCCACCCTCCGAGTCTGCTCCGAGAATCCCCGAGGTAAGTTTTTTATATTCACCGCTCTGGAACTCCGCCCTCCGAGTCTGCTCCGAGAATCACCGAGGTAAGTTTTTTATATTCACCGCTCTGGAACTCCGCCCTCCGAGTCTGCTCCGAGAATCCCCGAGGTAAGTTTTTTATACTCACCGCTCTGGAACTCCGCCCTCCGAGTCTGCTCCGAGAATCCCCGAGGTAAGTTTTTTATATTCACCGCTCTGGAACTCCGCCCTCCGAGTCTGCTCCGAGAATCCCCGAGGTAAGTTTTTTATATTCACCGCTCTGGAACTCCGCCCTCCGAGTCTGCTCCGAGAATCCCCGAGGTAAGTTTTTTATATTCACCGCTCTGGAACTCCACCCTCCGAGTCTGCTCCGAGAATCCCCGAGGTAAGTTTTTTATACTTACCGCTCTGGAACTCCACCCTCCGAGTCTGCTCCGAGAATCCCCGAGGTAAGTTTTTTATACTTCCCGCACTGGAACTCCGCCCTCCGAGTCTGCTCCGAGAATCCCCGAGGTAAGTTTTTTATACTTACCGCTCTGGAACTCCGCCCTCCGAGTCTGCTCCGAGAATCCCCGAGGTAAGTTTTTTATATTCACCGCTCTGGAACTCCGCCCTCCGAGTCTGCTCCGAGAATCCCCGAGGTAAGTTTTTTATACTTCCCGCTCTGGAACTCCACCCTCCGAGTCTGCTCCGAGAATCCCCGAGGTAAGTTTTTTATCCTTTCCGCTCTGGAACTCCGCCCTCCGAGTCTGCTCCGAGAATCCCCGAGGTAAGTTTTTTATACTTACCGCTCTGGAACTCCACCCTCCGAGTCTGCTCCGAGAATCCCCGAGGTAAGTTTTTTATACTTACCGCTCTGGAACTCCACCCTCCGAGTCTGCTCCGAGAATCCCCGAATTAAGTTTTTTATATTCACCGCTCTGGAACTCCACCCTCCGAGTCTGCTCCGAGAATCCCCGAGGTAAGTTTTTTATACTTACCGCTCTGGAACTCCGCCCTCCGAGTCTGCTCCGAGAATCCCCGAGGTAAGTTTTTTATACTCACCGCTCTGGAACTCCACCCTCCGAGTCTGCTCCGAGAATCCCCGAGGTAAGTTTTTTATATTCACCGCTCTGGAACTCCACCCTCCGAGTCTGCTCCGAGAATCCCCGAAGTAAGTTTTTTATATTCACCGCTCTGGAACTCCGCCCTCCGAGTCTGCTCCGAGAATCCCCGAGGTAAGCTTTTTATACTCACCGCTCTGGAACTCCGCCCTCCGAGTCTGCTCCGAGAATCCCCGAGGTAAGTTTTTTATATTCACTGCTCTGGAACTCCGCCCTCCGAGTCTGCTCCGAGAATCCCCGAGGTAAGTTTTTTATATTCACCGCTCTGGAACTCCACCCTCCGAGTCTGCTCCGAGAATCCCCGAAGTAAGTTTTTTATATTCACCGCTCTGGAACTCCGCCCTCCGAGTCTGCTCCGAGAATCCCCGAGGTAAGCTTTTTATACTCACCGCTCTGGAACTCCGCCCTCCGAGTCTGCTCCGAGAATCCCCGAGGTAAGTTTTTTATACTCACCGCTCTGGAACACCACCCTCCGAGTCTGCTCCGAGAATCCCCGAGTTAAGTTTTTTATATTCACCGCTCTGGAACTCCGCCCTCCGAGTCTGCTCCGAGAATCCCCGAGGTAAGTTTTTTATACTCACCGCTCTGGAACTCCGCCCTCCGAGTCTGCTCCGAGAATCCCCGAGTTAAGTTTTTTATATTCACCGCTCTGGAACTCCGCCCTCCGAGTCTGCTCCGAGAATCCCCGAGGTAAGTTTTTTATATTCACCGCTCTGGAACTCCACCCTCCGAGTCTGCTCCGAGAATCCCCGAGGTAAGTTTTTTATATTCACCGCTCTGGAACTCCACCCTCCGAGTCTGCTCCGAGAATCCCCGAGGTAAGTTTTTTATATTCACCGCTCTGGAACTCCACCCTCCGAGTCTGCTCCGAGAATCCCCGAGGTAAGTTTTTTATATTCACCGCTCTGGAACTCCGCCCTCCGAGTCTGCTCCGAGAATCCCCGAGGTAAGTTTTTTATATTCACCGCTCTGGAACTCCACCCTCCGAGTCTGCTCCGAGAATCCCCGAGGTAAGTTTTTTATATTCACCGCTCTGGAACTCCGCCCTCCGAGTCTGCTCCGAGAATCCCCGAGGTAAGTTTTTTATATTCACCGCTCTGGAACTCCACCCTCCGAGTCTGCTCCGAGAATCCCCGAGGTAAGTTTTTTATACTTACCGCTCTGGAACTCCACCCTCCGAGTCTGCTCCGAGAATCCCCGAGGTAAGTTTTTTATACTTTCCGCTCTGGAACTCCGCCCTCCGAGTCTGCTCCGAGAATCCCCGAGGTAAGTTTTTTATACTTACCGCTCTGGAACTCCGCCCTCCGAGTCTGCTCCGAGAATCCCCGAGGTAAGTTTTTTATATTCACCGCTCTGGAACTCCGCCCTCCGAGTCTGCTCCGAGAATCCCCGAGGTAAGTTTTTTATACTCACCGCTCTGGAACTCCACCCTCCGAGTCTGCTCCGAGAATCCCCGAGGTAAGTTTTTTATATTCACCGCTCTGGAACTCCGCCCTCCGAGTCTGCTCCGAGAATCCCCGAGGTAAGTTTTTTATATTCACCGCTCTGGAACTCCACCCTCCGAGTCTGCTCCGAGAATCCCCGAGGTAAGTTTTTTATATTCACCGCTCTGGAACTCCACCCTCCGAGTCTGCTCCTAGAATCCCTGAGGTAAGTTTTTTATATTCACCGCTCTGGAACTCCACCCTCCGAGTCTGCTCCGAGAATCCCCGAGGTAAGTTTTTTGTATTCACCGCTCTGGAACTCCGCCCTCCGAGTCTGCTCCGAGAATCCCCGAGGTAAGTTTTTTAGTCTTCCCGCTCTGGAACTCCACCCTCCGAGTCTGCTCCGAGAATCCCCGAGGTAAGTTTTTTATACTCACCGCTCTGGAACTCCACCCTCCGAGTCTGCTCCGAGAATCCCCGAGGTAAGTTTTTTATACTTACCGCTCTGGAACTCCACCCTCCGAGTCTGCTCCGAGAATCCCCGAGCTAAGTTTTTTATATTCACCGCTCTGGAACTCCGCCCTCCGAGTCTGCTCCGAGAATCCCCGAGGTAAGTTTTTTATACTTACCGCTCTGGAACTCCGCCCTCCGAGTCTGCTCCGAGAATCCCCGAGGTAAGTTTTTTATATTCACCGCTCTGGAACTCCGCCCTCCGAGTCTGCTCCGAGAATCCCCGAGGTAAGTTTTTTATCCTTTCCGCTCTGGAACTCCGCCCTCCGAGTCTGCTCCGAGAATCCCCGAGGTAAGTTTTTTATACTTACCGCTCTGGAACTCCGCCCTCCGAGTCTGCTCCGAGAATCCCCGAGGTAAGTTTTTTATATTCACCGCTCTGGAACTCCGCCCTCCGAGTCTGCTCCGAGAATCCCCGAGGTAAGTTTTTTATACTTACCGCTCTGGAACTCCGCCCTCCGAGTCTGCTCCGAGAATCCCCGAGGTAAGTTTTTTATATTCACCGCTCTGGAACTCCGCCCTCCGAGTCTGCTCCGAGAATCCCCGAGGTAAGTTTTTTATACTTCCCGCTCTGGAACTCCACCCTCCGAGTCTGCGCCGAGAATCCCCGAGGTAAGTTTTTTATATTCACCGCTCTGGAACTCCGCCCTCCGAGTCTGCTCCGAGAATCCCCGAGGTAAGTTTTTTATATTCACCGCTCTGGAACTCCACCCTCCGAGTCTGCTCCGAGAATCCCCGAGGTAAGTTTTTTATATTCACCGCTCTGGAACTCCACCCTCCGAGTCTGCTCCGAGAATCCCCGAGGTAAGTTTTTTATATTCACCGCTCTGGAACTCCGCCCTCCGAGTCTGCTCAGAGAATCCCCGAGGTAAGTTTTTTATACTTCCCGCTCTGGAACTCCGCCTTCCGAGTCTGCTCCGAGAATCCCCGAGGTAAGTTTTTTATATTCACTGCTCTGGAACTCCACCCTCCGAGTCTGCTCCGAGAATCCCCGAGGTAAGTTTTTTATACTTACCGCTCTGGAACTCCACCCTCCGAGTCTGCTCCGAGAATCCCCGAATTAAGTTTTTTATATTCACCGCTCTGGAACTCCACCCTCCGAGTCTGCTCCGAGAATCCCCGAGGTAAGTTTTTTATACTTACCGCTCTGGAACTCCGCCCTCCGAGTCTGCTCCGAGAATCCCCGAGGTAAGTTTTTTATACTCACCGCTCTGGAACTCCACCCTCCGAGTCTGCTCCGAGAATCCCCGAGGTAAGTTTTTTATACTCACCGCTCTGGAACTCCACCCTCCGAGTCTGCTCCGAGAATCCCCGAGGTAAGTTTTTTATATTCACTGCTCTGGAACTCCGCCCTCCGAGTCTGCTCCGAGAATCCCCGAGGTAAGTTTTTTATATTCACCGCTCTGGAACTCCACCCTCCGAGTCTGCTCCGAGAATCCCCGAAGTAAGTTTTTTATATTCACCGCTCTGGAACTCCGCCCTCCGAGTCTGCTCCGAGAATCCCCGAGGTAAGCTTTTTATACTCACCGCTCTGGAACTCCACCCTCCGAGTCTGCTCCGAGAATCCCCGAGGTAAGTTTTTTATACTCACCGCTCTGGAACTCCACCCTCCGAGTCTGCTCCGAGAATCCCCGAGTTAAGTTTTTTATATTCACCGCTCTGGAACTCCGCCCTCCGAGTCTGCTCCGAGAATCCCCGAGGTAAGTTTTTTATATTCACCGCTCTGGAACTCCACCCTCCGAGTCTGCTCCGAGAATCCCCGAGGTAAGTTTTTTATATTCACCGCTCTGGAACTCCGCCCTCCGAGTCTGCTCCGAGAATCCCCGAGGTAAGTTTTTTATATTCACCGCTCTGGAACTCCACCCTCCGAGTCTGCTCCGAGAATCCCCGAGGTAAGTTTTTTATACTCACCGCTCTGGAACTCCGCCCTCCGAGTCTGCTCCGAGAATCCCCGAGGTAAGTTTTTTATATTCACCGCTCTGGAACTCCACCCTCCGAGTCTGCTCCGAGAATCCCCGAGGTAAGTTTTTTATATTTACCGCCCAGGAACTCCGCCCTCCGAGTCTGCTCCGAGAATCCCCGAGGTAAGTTTTTTATACTCACCGCTCTGGAACTCCACCCTCCGAGTCTGCTCCGAGAATCCCCGAGGTAAGTTTTTTATACTGACCATTCTGGAACTCCACCCTCCGAGTCTGCTCCGAGAATCCCCGAGGTAAGTTTTTTATACTCACCGCTCTGGAACTCCACCCTCCGAGTCTGCTCCGAGAATCCCCGAGGTAAGTTTTTTATACTTACCGCTCTGGAACTCCGCCCTCCGAGTCTGCTCCGAGAATCCCCGAGGTAAGTTTTTTATATTCACCGCTCTGGAACTCCACCCTCCGAGTCTGCTCCGAGAATCCCCGAGGTAAGTTTTTTATATTCACCGCTCTGGAACTCCGCCCTCCGAGTCTGCTCCTAGAATCCCCGAGGTAAGTTTTTTATATTCACCGCTCTGGAACTCCACCCTCCGAGTCTGCTCCGAGAATCCCCGAGGTAAGTTTTTTATATTCACCGCTCTGGAACTCCACCCTCCGAGTCTGCTCCGAGAATCCCCGAGGTAAGTTTTTTATATTCACCGCTCTGGAACTCCACCCTCCGAGTCTGCTCCGAGAATCCCCGAGGTAAGTTTTTTATATTCACCGCTCTGGAACTCCGCCCTCCGAGTCTGCTCCGAGAATCCCCGAGGTAAGTTTTTTATATTCACCGCTCTGGAACTCCGCCCTCCGAGTCTGCTCCGAGAATCCCCGAGGTAAGTTTTTTATACTTTCCGCTCTGGAACTCCACCCTCCGAGTCTGCTCCGAGAATCCCCGAGGTAAGTTTTTTTATACTTCCCGCTCTGGAACTCCGCCCTCCGATTCTGCTCCGAGAATCCCCGAGGTAAGTTTTTTAGTCTTCCCGCTCTGGAACTCCGCCCTCCGAGTCTGCTCCGAGAATCCCCGAGGTAAGTTTTTTATATTCACCGCTCTGGAACTCCGCCCTCCGAGTCTGCTCCGAGAATCACCGAGGTAAGTTTTTTATATTCACCGCTCTGGAACTCCGCCCTCCGAGTCTGCTCCGAGAATCCCAGAGGTAAGTTTTTTACACTCACCGCTCTGGAACTCCACCCTCCGAGTCTGCTCCGAGAATCCCCGAGGTAAGTTTTTTAGTCTTCCCGCTCTGGAACTCCACCCTCCGAGTCTGCTCCGAGAATCCCCGAGGTAAGTTTTTTATATTCACCGCTCTGGAACTCCGCCCTCCGAGTCTGCTCCGAGAATCCCCGAGGTAAGTTTTTTATATTCACCGCTCTGGAACTCCGCCCTCCGAGTCTGCTCCGAGAATCCCCGAGGTAAGTTTTTTATACTCACCGCTCTGGAACTCCACCCTCCGAGTCTGCTCCGAGAATCCCCGAGGTAAGTTTTTTATACTTACCGCTCTGGAACTCCACCCTCCGAGTCTGCTCCGAGAATCCCCGAGGTAAGTTTTTTATACTTACCGCTCTGGAACTCCACCCTCCGAGTCTGCTCCGAGAATCCCCGAGGTAAGTTTTTTATATTCACCGCTCTGGAACTCCACCCTCCGAGTCTGCTCCAAGAATCCCCGAGGTAAGTTTTTTAGTCTTCCCGCTCTGGAACTCCACCCTCCGAGTCTGCTCCGAGAATCCCCGAGGTAAGTTTTTTATACTTACCGCTCTGGAACTCCACCCTCCGAGTCTGCTCCGAGAATCCCCGAGGTAAGTTTTTTATACTTACCGCTCTGGAACTCCACCCTCCGAGTCTGCTCCGAGAATCCCCGAGGTAAGTTTTTTATATTCACCGCTCTGGAACTCCACCCTCCGAGTCTGCTCCGAGAATCCCCGAGGTAAGTTTTTTAGTCTTCCCGCTCTGGAACTCCAACCTCCGAGTCTGCTCCGAGAATCCCCGAGGTAAGTTTTTTATATTCACCGCTCTGGAACTCCACCCTCCGAGTCTGCTCCGAGAATCCCCGAGGTAAGTTTTTTATACTCACCGCTCTGGAACTCCGCCCTCCGAGTCTGCTCCGAGAATCCCCGAGGTAAGTTTTTTATATTCACCGCTCTGGAACTCCACCCTCCGAGTCTGCTCCGAGAATCCCCGAGGTAAGTTTTTTATATTTACCGCCCAGGAACTCCGCCCTCCGAGTCTGCTCCGAGAATCCCCGAGGTAAGTTTTTTATACTCACCGCTCTGGAACTCCACCCTCCGAGTCTGCTCCGAGAATCCCCGAGGTAAGTTTTTTATACTGACCATTCTGGAACTCCACCCTCCGAGTCTGCTCCGAGAATCCCCGAGGTAAGTTTTTTATACTCACCGCTCTGGAACTCCACCCTCCGAGTCTGCTCCGAGAATCCCCGAGGTAAGTTTTTTATACTTACCGCTCTGGAACTCCGCCCTCCGAGTCTGCTCCGAGAATCCCCGAGGTAAGTTTTTTATATTCACCGCTCTGGAACTCCACCCTCCGAGTCTGCTCCGAGAATCCCCGAGGTAAGTTTTTTATATTCACCGCTCTGGAACTCCGCCCTCCGAGTCTGCTCCTAGAATCCCCGAGGTAAGTTTTTTATATTCACCGCTCTGGAACTCCACCCTCCGAGTCTGCTCCGAGAATCCCCGAGGTAAGTTTTTTATATTCACCGCTCTGGAACTCCACCCTCCGAGTCTGCTCCGAGAATCCCCGAGGTAAGTTTTTTATATTCACCGCTCTGGAACTCCACCCTCCGAGTCTGCTCCGAGAATCCCCGAGGTAAGTTTTTTATATTCACCGCTCTGGAACTCCGCCCTCCGAGTCTGCTCCGAGAATCCCCGAGGTAAGTTTTTTATATTCACCGCTCTGGAACTCCGCCCTCCGAGTCTGCTCCGAGAATCCCCGAGGTAAGTTTTTTATACTTTCCGCTCTGGAACTCCACCCTCCGAGTCTGCTCCGAGAATCCCCGAGGTAAGTTTTTTTATACTTCCCGCTCTGGAACTCCGCCCTCCGATTCTGCTCCGAGAATCCCCGAGGTAAGTTTTTTAGTCTTCCCGCTCTGGAACTCCGCCCTCCGAGTCTGCTCCGAGAATCCCCGAGGTAAGTTTTTTATATTCACCGCTCTGGAACTCCGCCCTCCGAGTCTGCTCCGAGAATCACCGAGGTAAGTTTTTTATATTCACCGCTCTGGAACTCCGCCCTCCGAGTCTGCTCCGAGAATCCCAGAGGTAAGTTTTTTACACTCACCGCTCTGGAACTCCACCCTCCGAGTCTGCTCCGAGAATCCCCGAGGTAAGTTTTTTAGTCTTCCCGCTCTGGAACTCCACCCTCCGAGTCTGCTCCGAGAATCCCCGAGGTAAGTTTTTTATATTCACCGCTCTGGAACTCCGCCCTCCGAGTCTGCTCCGAGAATCCCCGAGGTAAGTTTTTTATATTCACCGCTCTGGAACTCCGCCCTCCGAGTCTGCTCCGAGAATCCCCGAGGTAAGTTTTTTATACTCACCGCTCTGGAACTCCACCCTCCGAGTCTGCTCCGAGAATCCCCGAGGTAAGTTTTTTTATACTTACCGCTCTGGAACTCCACCCTCCGAGTCTGCTCCGAGAATCCCCGAGGTAAGTTTTTTATACTTACCGCTCTGGAACTCCACCCTCCGAGTCTGCTCCGAGAATCCCCGAGGTAAGTTTTTTATATTCACCGCTCTGGAACTCCACCCTCCGAGTCTGCTCCAAGAATCCCCGAGGTAAGTTTTTTATACTTACCGCTCTGGAACTCCACCCTCCGAGTCTGCTCCGAGAATCCCCGAGGTAAGTTTTTTATACTTACCGCTCTGGAACTCCACCCTCCGAGTCTGCTCCGAGAATCCCCGAGGTAAGTTTTTTATATTCACCGCTCTGGAACTCCACCCTCCGAGTCTGCTCCGAGAATCCCCGAGGTAAGTTTTTTAGTCTTCCCGCTCTGGAACTCCAACCTCCGAGTCTGCTCCGAGAATCCCCGAGGTAAGTTTTTTATATTCACCGCTCTGGAACTCCGCCCTCCGAGTCTGCTCCGAGAATCCCCGAGGTAAGTTTTTTATATTCACCGCTCTGGAACTCCACCCTCCGAGTCTGCTCCGAGAATCCCCGAGGTAAGTTTTTTATACTCACCGCTCTGGAACTCCACCCTCCGAGTCTGCTCCGAGAATCCCCGAGGTACGTTTTTTATACTCACCGCTCTGGAACTCCACCCTCCGAGTCTGCTCCGAGAATCCCCGAGGTAAGTTTTTTATACTTACCGCTCTGGAACTCCACCCTCCGAGTCTGCTCCGAGAATCCCCGAGGTAAGTTTTTTATACTCACCGCTCTGGAACTCCACCCTCCGAGTCTGCTCCGAGAATCCCCGAGGTAAGTTTTTTTCACTTACTGCTCTGGAACTCCGCCCTCCGAGTCTGCTCCGAGAATCCCCGAGGTAAGTTTTTTATACTCACCGCTCTGGAACTCCACCCTCCGAGTCTGCTCCGAGAATCCCCGAGGTAAGTTTTTTATACTCACCGCTCTGGAACTCCGCCCTCCGAGTCTGCTCCGAGAATCCCCGAGGTAAGTTTTTTATATTCACCGCTCTGGAACTCCGCCCTCCGAGTCTGCTCTGAGAATCCCCGAGGTAAGTTTTTTATACTTACCGCTCTGGAACTCCGCCCTCCGAGTCTGCTCCGAGAATCCCCGAGGTAAGTTTTTTATACTTACCGCTCTGGAACTCCGCCCTCCGAGTCTGCTCCGAGAATCCCCGAGGTAAGTTTTTTATACTTACCGCTCTGGAACTCCGCCCTCCGAGTCTGCTCCGAGAATCCCCGAGGTAAGTTTTTTATATTCACCGCTCTGGAACTCCGCCCTCCGAGTCTGCTCCGAGAATCCCCGAGGTAAGTTTTTTATATTTACCGCTCTGGCACTCCACCCTCCGAGTCTGCTCCGAGAATCCCCGAGGTAAGTTTTTTATACTTACCCCTCTGGAACTCCGCCCTCCGAGTCTGCTCCGAGAATTCCCGAGGTAAGTTTTTTATGCTTTCCGCTCTGGAACTCCGCCCTCCGAGTCTGCTCCGAGAAGCCCCGAGGTAAGTTTTTTATATTTACCGCTCTGGAACTCCGCCCTCCGAGTCTGCTCCGAGAATCCCCGAGGTAAGTTTTTTATACTTACCCCTCTGGAACTCCGCCCTCCGAGTCTGCTCCGAGAATCCCCGAGGTAAGTTTTTTATACTGACCGCTCTGGCACTCCACCCTCCGAGTCTGCTCCGAGAATCCCCGAGGTAAGTTTTTTATACTTACCCCTCTGGAACTCCGCCCTCCGAGTCTGCTCCGAGAATCCCCGAGGTAAGTTTTTTATATTCACCGCTCTGGAACTCCACCCTCCGAGTCTGCTCCGAGAATCCCCGAGGTAAGTTTTTTATACTTACCGCTCTGGAACTCCGCCCTCCGAGTCTGCTCCGAGAATCCCCGAGGTAAGTTTGTTATATTCACCGCTCTGGAACTCCACCCTCCGAGTCTGCTCCGAGAATCCCCGAGGTAAGTTTTTTATACTTACCGCTCTGGAACTCCACCCTCCGAGTCTGCTCCGAGAATCCCCGAGGTAAGTTTTTTATACTCACCGCTCTGGAACTCCACCCTCCGAGTCTGCTCCGAGAATCCCCGAGGTAAGTTTTTTATATTCACCGCTCTGGAACTCCGCCCTCCGAGTCTGCTCCGAGAATCCCCGAGGTAAGTTTTTTATACTGACCGCTCTGGAACTCCACCCTCCGAGTCTGCTCCGAGAATCCCCGAGGTAAGTTTTTTATACTCACCGCTCTGGAACTCCGCCCTCCGAGTCTGCTCCGAGAATCCCCGAGGTAAGTTTTTTATATTCACCGCTCTGGAACTCCACCGTCCGAGTCTGCTCCGAGAATCCCCGAGGTAAGTTTTTTATATTCACCGCTCTGGAACTCCGCCCTCCGAGTCTGCTCCGAGAATCCCCGAGGTAAGTTTTTTATACTCACCGCTCTGGAACTCCGCCCTCCGAGTCTGCTCCGAGAATCCCCGAGGTAAGTTTGTTATATTCACCGCTCTGGAACTCCGCCCTCCGAGTCTGCTCCGAGAATCCCCGAGGTAAGTTTTTTATACTTTCCGCTCTGGAACTCCGCCCTCCGAGTCTGCTCCGAGAATCCCCGAGGTAAGTTTTTTATATTCACCGCTCTGGAACTCCACCCTCCGAGTCTGCTCCGAGAATCCCCGAGGTAAGTTTTTTTCACTTACTGCTCTGGAACTCCGCCCTCCGAGTCTGCTCCGAGAATCCCCGAGGTAAGTTTTTTATACTCACCGCTCTGGAACTCCACCCTCCGAGTCTGCTCCGAGAATCCCCGAGGTAAGTTTTTTATACTCACCGCTCTGGAACTCCGCCCTCCGAGTCTGCTCCGAGAATCCCCGAGGTAAGTTTTTTATATTCACCGCTCTGGAACTCCGCCCTCCGAGTCTGCTCCGAGAATCCCCGAGGTAAGTTTTTTATACTTACCGCTCTGGAACTCCGCCCTCCGAGTCTGCTCCGAGAATCCCCGAGGTAAGTTTTTTATACTTACCGCTCTGGAACTCCGCCCTCCGAGTCTGCTCCGAGAATCCCCGAGGTAAGTTTTTTATACTTACCGCTCTGGAACTCCGCCCTCCGAGTCTGCTCCGAGAATCCCCGAGGTAAGTTTTTTATATTCACCGCTCTGGAACTCCGCCCTCCGAGTCTGCTCCGAGAATCCCCGAGGTAAGTTTTTTATATTTACCGCTCTGGCACTCCACCCTCCGAGTCTGCTCCGAGAATCCCCGAGGTAAGTTTTTTATACTTACCCCTCTGGAACTCCGCCCTCCGAGTCTGCTCCGAGAATTCCCGAGGTAAGTTTTTTATGCTTTCCGCTCTGGAACTCCGCCCTCCGAGTCTGCTCCGAGAAGCCCCGAGGTAAGTTTTTTATATTTACCGCTCTGGAACTCCGCCCTCCGAGTCTGCTCCGAGAATCCCCGAGGTAAGTTTTTTATACTTACCCCTCTGGAACTCCGCACTCCGAGTCTGCTCCGAGAATCCCCGAGGTAAGTTTTTTATACTGACCGCTCTGGCACTCCACCCTCCGAGTCTGCTCCGAGAATCCCCGAGGTAAGTTTTTTATACTTACCCCTCTGGAACTCCGCCCTCCGAGTCTGCTCCGAGAATCCCCGAGGTAAGTTTTTTATATTCACCGCTCTGGAACTCCACCCTCCGAGTCTGCTCCGAGAATCCCCGAGGTAAGTTTTTTATACTTACCGCTCTGGAACTCCGCCCTCCGAGTCTGCTCCGAGAATCCCCGAGGTAAGTTTGTTATATTCACCGCTCTGGAACTCCACCCTCCGAGTCTGCTCCGAGAATCCCCGAGGTAAGTTTTTTATACTTACCGCTCTGGAACTCCACCCTCCGAGTCTGCTCCGAGAATCCCCGAGGTAAGTTTTTTATACTCACCGCTCTGGAACTCCACCCTCCGAGTCTGCTCCGAGAATCCCCGAGGTAAGTTTTTTATATTCACCGCTCTGGAACTCCGCCCTCCGAGTCTGCTCCGAGAATCCCCGAGGTAAGTTTTTTATACTGACCGCTCTGGAACTCCACCCTCCGAGTCTGCTCCGAGAATCCCCGAGGTAAGTTTTTTATACTCACCGCTCTGGAACTCCGCCCTCCGAGTCTGCTCCGAGAATCCCCGAGGTAAGTTTTTTATATTCACCGCTCTGGAACTCCACCGTCCGAGTCTGCTCCGAGAATCCCCGAGGTAAGTTTTTTATATTCACCGCTCTGGAACTCCGCCCTCCGAGTCTGCTCCGAGAATCCCCGAGGTAAGTTTTTTATACTCACCGCTCTGGAACTCCGCCCTCCGAGTCTGCTCCGAGAATCCCCGAGGTAAGTTTGTTATATTCACCGCTCTGGAACTCCGCCCTCCGAGTCTGCTCCGAGAATCCCCGAGGTAAGTTTTTTATACTTTCCGCTCTGGAACTCCGCCCTCCGAGTCTGCTCCGAGAATCCCCGAGGTAAGTTTTTTATATTCACCGCTCTGGAACTCCACCCTCCGAGTCTGCTCCGAGAATCCCCGAGGTAAGTTTTTTATATTCACCGCTCTGGAACTCCACCCTCCGAGTCTGCTCCGAGAATCCCCGAGGTAAGTTTTTTATATTCACCGCTGTGGAACTCCGCCCTCCGAGTCTGCTCCGAGAATCCCCGAGGTAAGTTTTTTATATTCACCGCTCTGGAACTCCACCCTCCGAGTCTGCTCCGAGAATCCCCGAGGTAAGTTTTTTATATTCACCGCTCTGGAACTCCGCCCTCCGAGTCTGCTCCGAGAATCCCCGAGCTAAGCTTTTTTATACTTAACCCTCTGGAACTCCGCCCTCCGAGTCTGCTCCGAGAATCCCCGAGGTAAGTTTTTTATACTCACTGCGCTGGAACTCCGCCCTCCGAGTCTGCTCCGAGAATCCCCGAGGTAAGTTTTTTATATTCACCGCTCTGGAACTCTGCCCTCCGAGTCTGCTCCGAGAATCCCCGAGGTAAGTTTTTTATACTGACCGCTCTGGAACTCCGCCCTCCGAGTCTGCTCCGAGAATCCCCGAGGTAAGTTTTTTATACTTTCCGCACTGGAACTCCACCCTCCGAGTCTGCTCCGAGAATCCCCGAGGTAAGTTTTTTATACTGACCGCTCTGGAACTCCGCCCTCCGAGTCTGCTCCGAGAATCCCCGAGGTAAGTTTTTTATACTTTCCGCTCTGGAACTCCGCCCTCCGAGTCTGCTCCGAGAATCCCCGAGGTAAGTTTTTTATACTCACCGCTCTGGAACTCCGCCCTCCGAGTCTGCTCCGAGAATCCCCGAGGTAAGTTTTTTATATTCACCGCTCTGGAACTCCGCCCTCCGAGTCTGCTCCGAGAATCCCCGAGGTAAGTTTTTTATACTCACCGCTCTGGAACTCCACCCTCCGAGTCTGCTCCGAGAATCCCCGAGGTAAGTTTTTTATATTCACCGCTCTGGAACTCCACCCTCCGAGTCTGCTCCGAGAATCCCCGAGGTAAGTTTTTTATACTCACCGCTCTGGAACTCCACCCTCCGAGTCTGCTCCGAGAATCCCCGAGGTAAGTTTTTTATACTGACCGCTCTGGAACTCCGCCCTCCGAGTCTGCTCCGAGAATCCCCGAGGTAAGTTTTTTATACTTTCCGCTCTGGAACTCCGCCCTCCGAGTCTGCTCCGAGAATCCCCGAGGTAAGTTTTTTATACTTACCGCTCTGGAACTCCGCCCTCCGAGTCTGCTACGAGAATTCCCGAGGTAAGTTTTTTATACTCACCGCTCTGGAACTCCACCCTCCGAGTCTGCTCCGAGAATCCCCGAGGTAAGTTTTTTATATTCACCGCTCTGGAACTCCACCCTCCGAGTCTGCTCCGAGAATCCCCGAGGTAAGTTTTTTATACTCACCGCTCTGGAACTCCACCCTCCGAGTCTGCTCCGAGAATCCCCGAGGTAAGTTTTTTATACTCACCGCTCTGGAACTCCACCCTCCGAGTCTGCTCCGAGAATCCCCGAGGTAAGTTTTTTATACTTTCCGCTCTGGAACTCCACCCTCCGAGTCTGCTCCGAGAATCCCCGAGGTAAGTTTTTTATACTTACCGCTCTGGAACTCCGCCCTCCGAGTCTGCTCCGAGAATCCCCGAGGTAAGTTTTTTATACTCTCCGCTCTGGAACTCCGCCCTCCGAGTCTGCTCCGAGAATCCCCGAGGTAAGTTTTTTATACTCACCGCTCTGGAACTCCGCCCTCCGAGTCTGCTCCGAGAATCCCCGAGGTAAGTTTTTTATATTCACCGCTCTGGAACTCCGCCCTCCGAGTCTGCTCCGAGAATCCCCGAGGTAAGTTTTTTATACTCACCGCTCTGGAACTCCGCCCTCCGAGTCTGCTCCGAGAATCCCCGAGGTAAGTTTTTTATATTCACCGCTCTGGAACTCCGCCCTCCGAGTCTGCTCCGAGAATCCCCGAGGTAAGTTTTTTATACTGACCGCTCTGGAACTCCGCCCTCCGAGTCTGCTCCGAGAATCCCCGAGGTAAGTTTTTTATACTTTCCGCACTGGAACTCCACCCTCCGAGTCTGCTCCGAGAATCCCCGAGGTAAGTTTTTTATACTGACCGCTCTGGAACTCCGCCCTCCGAGTCTGCTCCGAGAATCCCCGAGGTAAGTTTTTTATACTTTCCGCTCTGGAACTCCGCCCTCCGAGTCTGCTCCGAGAATCCCCGAGGTAAGTTTTTTATACTCACCGCTCTGGAACTCCGCCCTCCGAGTCTGCTCCGAGAATCCCCGAGGTAAGTTTTTTATATTCACCGCTCTGGAACTCCGCCCTCCGAGTCTGCTCCGAGAATCCCCGAGGTAAGTTTTTTATACTCACCGCTCTGGAACTCCACCCTCCGAGTCTGCTCCGAGAATCCCCGAGGTAAGTTTTTTATATTCACCGCTCTGGAACTCCACCCTCCGAGTCTGCTCCGAGAATCCCCGAGGTAAGTTTTTTATACTCACCGCTCTGGAACTCCACCCTCCGAGTCTGCTCCGAGAATCCCCGAGGTAAGTTTTTTATACTGACCGCTCTGGAACTCCGCCCTCCGAGTCTGCTCGGAGAATCCCCGAGGTAAGTTTTTTATACTTTCCGCTCTGGAACTCCGCCCTCCGAGTCTGCTCCGAGAATCCCCGAGGTAAGTTTTTTATACTTACCGCTCTGGAACTCCGCCCTCCGAGTCTGCTCCGAGAATCCCCGAGCTAAGTTTTTTATACTCACCGCTCTGGAACTCCACCCTCCGAGTCTGCTCCGAGAATCCCCGAGGTAAGTTTTTTATATTCACCGCTCTGGAACTCCACCCTCCGAGTCTGCTCCGAGAATCCCCGAGGTAAGTTTTTTATACTCACCGCTCTGGAACTCCACCCTCCGAGTCTGCTCCGAGAATCCCCGAGGTAAGTTTTTTATACTCACCGCTCTGGAACTCCACCCTCCGAGTCTGCTCCGAGAATCCCCGAGGTAAGTTTTTTATACTTTCCGCTCTGGAACTCCACCCTCCGAGTCTGCTCCGAGAATCCCCGAGGTAAGTTTTTTATACTTACCGCTCTGGAACTCCGCCCTCCGAGTCTGCTCCGAGAATCCCCGAGGTAAGTTTTTTATACTCTCCGCTCTGGAACTCCGCCCTCCGAGTCTGCTCCGAGAATCCCCGAGGTAAGTTTTTTATACTCACCGCTCTGGAACTCCGCCCTCCGAGTCTGCTCCGAGAATCCCCGAGGTAAGTTTTTTATATTCACCGCTCTGGAACTCCGCCCTCCGAGTCTGCTCCGAGAATCCCCGAGGTAAGTTTTTTATACTCACCGCTCTGGAACTCCACCCTCCGAGTCTGCTCCGAGAATCCCCGAGGTAAGTTTTTTATATTCACCGCTCTGGAACTCCACCCTCCGAGTCTGCTCCGAGAATCCCCGAGGTAAGTTTTTTATACTCACCGCTCTGGAACTCCACCCTCCGAGTCTGCTCCGAGAATCCCCGAGGTAAGTTTTTTATACTGACCGCTCTGGAACTCCGCCCTCCGAGTCTGCTCCGAGAATCCCCGAGGTAAGTTTTTTATACTTTCCGCTCTGGAACTCCACCCTCCGAGTCTGCTCCGAGAATCCCCGAGGTAAGTTTTTTATATTCACCGCTCTGGAACTCCACCCTCCGAGTCTGCTCCGAGAATCCCCGAGGTAAGTTTTTTATATTCACCGCTCTGGAACTCCACCCTCCGAGTCTGCTCCGAGAATCCCCGAGGTAAGTTTTTTATATTCACCGCTCTGGAACTCCGCCCTCCGAGTCTGCTCCGAGAATCCCCGAGGTAAGTTTTTTATACTGACCGCTCTGGAACTCCGCCCTCCGAGTCTGCTCCGAGAATCCCCGAGGTAAGTTTTTTATATTCACCGCTCTGGCACTCCGCCCTCCGAGTCTGCTCCGAGAATCCCCGAGGTAAGTTTTTTATACTTTCCGCTCTGGAACTCCGCCCTCCGAGTCTGCTCCGAGAATCCCCGAGGTAAGTTTTTTTCACTTACTGCTCTGGAACTCCGCCCTCCGAGTCTGCTCCGAGAATCCCCGAGGTAAGTTTTTTATATTCACCGCTCTGGAACTCCACCCTCCGTGTCTGCTCCGAGAATCCCCGAGGTAAGTTTTTTATACTGACCGCTCTGGAACTCCGCCCTCCGAGTCTGCTCCGAGAATCCCCGAGGTAAGTTTTTTATATTTACCGCTCTGGAACTCCGCCCTCCGAGTCTGCTCCGAGAATCCCCGAGGTAAGTTTTTTATACTTTCCGCTCTGGAACTCCGCCCTCCGAGTCTGCTCCGAGAATCCCCGAGGTAAGTTTTTTTCACTTACTGCTCTGGAACTCCGCCCTCCGAGTCTGCTCCGAGAATCCCCGAGGTAAGTTTTTTATATTCACCGCTCTGGAACTCCACCCTCCGAGTCTGCTCCGAGAATCCCCGAGGTAAGTTTTTTATACTGACCGCTCTGGAACTCCGCCCTCCGAGTCTGCTCCGAGAATCCCCGAGGTAAGTTTTTTATACTTACCGCTCTGGAACTCCGCCCTCCGAGTCTGCTCCGAGAATCCCCGAGGTAAGTTTTTTTATACTCACCGCTCTGGAACTCCGCCCTCCGAGTCTGCTCCGAGAATCCCCGAGGTAAGTTTTTTATATTTACCCCTCTGGAACTCCGCCCTCCGAGTCTGCTCCGAGAATCTCCTAGGTAAGTTTTTTATACTGACCGCTCTGGAACTCCGCCCTCCGAGTCTGCTCCGAGAATCCCCGAGGTAAGTTTTTTATATTCACCGCTCTGGAACTCCGCCCTCCGAGTCTGCTCCGAGAATCCCCGAGGTAAGTTTTTTTATACTCACCGCTCTGGAACTCCGCCCTCCGAGTCTGCTCCGAGAATCCCCGAGGTACGTTTTTTATATTCACCGCTCTGGAACTCCGCCCTCCGAGTCTGCTCCGAGAATCCCCGAGGTAAGTTTTTTATATTCACCGCTCTGGAACTCCGCCCTCCGAGTCTGCTCCGAGAATCCCCGAGGTAAGTTTTTTATATTTACCGCTCTGGAACTCCGCCCTCCGAGTCTGCTCCGAGAATCCCAGAGGTAAGTTTTTTATGTTCACCGCTCTGGAACTCCACCCTCCGAGTCTGCTCCGAGAATCCCCGAGGTAAGTTTTTTATATTTACCGCTCTGGAACTCCGCCCTCCGAGTCTGCTCCGAGAATCCCCGAGGTAAGTTTTTTATATTCACCGCTCTGGAACTCCGCCCTCCGAGTCTGCTCCGAGAATCCCCGAGGTAAGTTTTTTATATTCACCGCTCTGGAACTCCGCCCTCCGAGTCTGCTCCGAGAATCCCCGAGGTAAGTTTTTTATATTCACCGCTCTGGAACTCCGCCCTCCGAGTCTGCTCCGAGAATCCCCGAGGTAAGTTTTTTATACTGACCGCTCTGGAACTCCGCCCTCCGAGTCTGCTCCGAGAATCCCCGAGGTAAGTTTTTTATATTCACCGCTCTGGAACTCCGCCCTCAGAGTCTGCTCCGAGAATCCCCGAGGTAAGTTTTTTATATTTACCGCTCTGGAACTCCGCCCTCCGAGTCTGCTCCGAGAATCCCCGAGGTAAGTTTTTTATATTCACCGCTCTGGAACTCCGCCCTCCGGGTCTGCTCCGAGAATCCCCGAGGTAAGTTTTTTATATTCACCGCTCTGGAACTCCGCCCTCCGAGTCTGCTCCGAGAATCCCCGAGGTAAGTTTTTTATATTCACCGCTCTGGAACTCCGCCCTCCGAGTCTGCTCCGAGAATCCCCGAGGTAAGTTTTTTATACTGACCGCTCTGGAACTCCGCCCTCCGAGTCTGCTCCGAGAATCCCCGAGGTAAGTTTTTTATATTCACCGCTCTGGAACTCCGCCCTCCGAGTCTGCTCCGAGAATCCCCGAGGTAAGTTTTTTATATTTACCGCTCTGGAACTCCGCCCTCCGAGTCTGCTCCGAGAATCCCCGAGGTAAGTTTTTTATATTCACCGCTCTGGAACTCCACCCTCCGAGTCTGCTCCGAGAATCCCCGAGGTAAGTTTTTTATATTCACCGCTCTGGAACTCCGCCCTCCGAGTCTGCTCCGAGAATCCCCGAGGTAAGTTTTTTATATTTACCGCTCTGGAACTCCACCCTCCGAGTCTGCTCCGAGAATCCCCGAGGTAAGTTTTTTATATTTACCGCTCTGGAACTCCACCCTCCGAGTCTGCTCCGAGAATCCCCGAGGTAAGTTTTTATTATTCACCGCTCTGGAACTCCGCCCTCCGAGTCTGCTCCGAGAATCCCCGAGGTAAGTTTTTTTCACTTACTGCTTTGGAACTCCGCCCTCCGAGTCTGCTCCGAGAATCCCCGAGGTAAGTTTTTTATACTCACCGCTCTGGAACTCCACCCTCCGAGTCTGCTCCGAGAATCCCCGAGGTAAGTTTTTTATACTTACCGCACTGGAACTCCGCCCTCCGAGTCTGCTCCGAGAATCCCCGAGGTAAGTTTTTTATACTTACCGCTCTGGAACTCCGCCCTCCGAGTCTGCTCCGAGAATCCCCGAGGTAAGTTTTTTATACTTTCCGCTCTGGAACTCCGCCCTCCGAGTCTGCTCCGAGAATCCCCGAGGTAAGTTTTTTATATTCACCACTCTGGAACTCCGCCCTCCGAGTCTCCTCCGAGAATCCCCGAGGTAAGTTTTTTATATTCACCGATCTGGAACTCCGCCCTCCGAGTCTGCTCCGAGAATCCCCGAGGTAAGTTTTTTATATTCACCGATCTGGAACTCCGCCCTCCGAGTCTGCTCCGAGAATCTCCGAGGTAAGTTTTTTATACTTACCGCTCTGGAACTCCACCCTCCGAGTCTGCTCCGAGAATCCCCGAGGTAAGTTTTTTATACTCACCGCTCTGGAACTCCGCCCTCCGAGTCTGCTCCGAGAATCCCCGAGGTAAGTTTTTTATATTCACCGCTCTGGAACTCCGCCCTCCGAGTCTGCTCCGAGAATCCCCGAGGTAAGTTTTTTATATTCACCGATCTGGAACTCTGCCCTCCGAGTCTGCTCCGAGAATCCCTGAGGTAAGTTTTTTATACTGACCGCTCTGGAACTCCACCCTCCGAGTCTGCTCCGAGAATCCCCGAGGTAAGTTTTTTATACTTACCGCTCTGGAACTCTGCCCTCTGAGTCTGCTCCGAGAATCCCCGAGGTAAGTTTTTTATACTTACCGCTCTGGAACTCCGCCCTCCGAGTCTGCTCCGAGAATCCCCGAGGTAAGTTTTTTATACTTACCGCTCTGGAACTCCGCCCTCCGAGTCTGCTCCGAGAATCCCCGAGGTAAGTTTTTTATATTCACCGCTCTGGAACTCCGCCCTCCGAGTCTGCTCCGAGAATCCCCGAGGTAAGTTTTTTATACTTTCCGCTCTGGAACTCCGCCCTCCGAGTCTGCTCCGAGAATCCCCGAGGTAAGTTTTTTATCTTCACCGCTCTGGAATTCCGCCCTCCGAGTCTGCTCCGAGAATCCCCGAGGTAAGTTTTTTATATTCACCGCTCTGGAACTCCACCCTCCGAGTCTGCTCCGAGAATCCCCGAGGTAAGTTTTTTATACTCACCGCTCTGGAACTCCACCCTCCGAGTCTGCTCCGAGAATCCCCGAGGTAAGTTTTTTTCACTTACTGCTCTGGAACTCCGCCCTCCGAGTCTGCTCCGAGAATCCCCGAGGTAAGTTTTTTATACTCACCGCTCTGGAACTCCACCCTCCGAGTCTGCTCCGAGAATCCCCGAGGTAAGTTTTTTATACTCACCGCTCTGGAACTCCGCCCTCCGAGTCTGCTCCGAGAATCCCCGAGGTACGTTTTTTATATTCACCGCTCTGGAACTCCGCCCTCCGAGTCTGCTCAGAGAATCCCCGAGGTAAGTTTTTTATACTTACCGCTCTGGAACTCCGCCCTCCGAGTCTGCTCCGAGAATCCCAGAGGTAAGTTTTTTATACTTACCGCTCTGGAACTCCGCCCTCCGAGTCTGCTCCGAGAATCCCCGAGGTAAGTTTTTTATACTTACCGCTCTGGAACTCCGCCCTCCGAGTCTGCTCCGAGAATCCCCGAGGTAAGTTTTTTATATTCACCGCTCTGGAACTCCGCCCTCCGAGTCTGCTCCGAGAATCCCCGAGGTAAGTTTTTTATATTTACCGCTCTGGCACTCCACCCTCCGAGTCTGCTCCGAGAATCCCCGAGGTAAGTTTTTTATACTTACCCCTCTGGAACTCCGCCCTCCGAGTCTGCTCCGAGAATTCCCGAGGTAAGTTTTTTATGCTTTCCGCTCTGGAACTCCGCCCTCCGAGTCTGCTCCGAGAAGCCCCGAGGTAAGTTTTTTATATTTACCGCTCTGGAACTCCGCCCTCCGAGTCTGCTCCGAGAATCCCCGAGGTAAGTTTTTTATACTTACCCCTCTGGAACTCCGCCCTCCGAGTCTGCTCCGAGAATCCCCGAGGTAAGTTTTTTATACTGACCGCTCTGGCACTCCGCCCTCCGAGTCTGCTCCGAGAATCCCCGAGGTAAGTTTTTTATACTTACCCCTCTGGAACTCCGCCCTCCGAGTCTGCTCCGAGAATCCCCGAGGTAAGTTTTTTATATTCACCGCTCTGGAACTCCACCCTCCGAGTCTGCTCCGAGAATCCCCGAGGTAAGTTTTTTATACTTACCGCTCTGGAACTCCGCCCTCCGAGTCTGCTCCGAGAATCCCCGAGGTAAGTTTGTTATATTCACCGCTCTGGAACTCCACCCTCCGAGTCTGCTCCGAGAATCCCCGAGGTAAGTTTTTTATACTTACCGCTCTGGAACTCCACCCTCCGAGTCTGCTCCGAGAATCCCCGAGGTAAGTTTTTTATACTCACCGCTCTGGAACTCCACCCTCCGAGTCTGCTCCGAGAATCCCCGAGGTAAGTTTTTTATATTCACCGCTCTGGAACTCCGCCCTCCGAGTCTGCTCCGAGAATCCCCGAGGTAAGTTTTTTATACTGACCGCTCTGGAACTCCACCCTCCGAGTCTGCTCCGAGAATCCCCGAGGTAAGTTTTTTATACTTACCGCTCTGGAACTCCGCCCTCCGAGTCTGCTCCGAGAATCCCCGAGGTAAGTTTTTTATATTCACCGCTCTGGAACTCCACCGTCCGAGTCTGCTCCGAGAATCCCCGAGGTAAGTTTTTTATATTCACCGCTCTGGAACTCCACCCTCCGAGTCTGCTCCGAGAATCCCTGAGGTAAGTTTTTTATACTCACCGCTCTGGAACTCCGCCCTCCGAGTCTGCTCCGAGAATCCCCGAGGTAAGTTTGTTATATTCACCGCTCTGGAACTCCGCCCTCCGAGTCTGCTCCGAGAATCCCCGAGGTAAGTTTTTTATACTTTCCGCTCTGGAACTCCGCCCTCCGAGTCTGCTCCGAGAATCCCCGAGGTAAGTTTTTTATATTCACCGCTCTGGAACTCCACCCTCCGAGTCTGCTCCGAGAATCCCCGAGGTAAGTTTTTTATATTCACCGCTCTGGAACTCCACCCTCCGAGTCTGCTCCGAGAATCCCCGAGGTAAGTTTTTTATATTCACCGCTCTGGAACTCCGCCCTCCGAGTCTGCTCCGAGAATCCCCGAGGTAAGTTTTTTATATTCACCGCTCTGGAACTCCACCCTCCGAGTCTGCTCCGAGAATCCCCGAGGTAAGTTTTTTATATTCACCGCTCTGGAACTCCGCCCTCCGAGTCTGCTCCGAGAATCCCCGAGCTAAGCTTTTTTATACTTACCCCTCTGGAACTCCGCCCTCCGAGTCTGCTCCGAGAATCCCCGAGGTAAGTTTTTTATACTCACTGCGCTGGAACTCCGCCCTCCGAGTCTGCTCCGAGAATCCCCGAGGTAAGTTTTTTATATTCACCGCTCTGGAACTCCGCCCTCCGAGTCTGCTCCGAGAATCCCCGAGGTAAGTTTTTTATACTGACCGCTCTGGAACTCCGCCCTCCGAGTCTGCTCCGAGAATCCCCGAGGTAAGTTTTTTATACTTTCCGCACTGAAACTCCACCCTCCGAGTCTGCTCCGAGAATCCCCGAGGTAAGTTTTTTATACTGACCGCTCTGGAACTCCGCCCTCCGAGTCTGCTCCGAGAATCCCCGAGGTAAGTTTTTTATACTTTCCGCTCTGGAACTCCGCCCTCCGAGTCTGCTCCGAGAATCCCCGAGGTAAGTTTTTTATACTCACCGCTCTGGAACTCCGCCCTCCGAGTCTGCTCCGAGAATCCCCGAGGTAAGTTTTTTATATTCACCGCTCTGGAACTCCGCCCTCCGAGTCTGCTCCGAGAATCCCCGAGGTAAGTTTTTTATACTCACCGCTCTGGAACTCCACCCTCCGAGTCTGCTCCGAGAATCCCCGAGGTAAGTTTTTTATATTCACCGCTCTGGAACTCCACCCTCCGAGTCTGCTCCGAGAATCCCCGAGGTAAGTTTTTTATACTCACCGCTCTGGAACTCCACCCTCCGAGTCTGCTCCGAGAATCCCCGAGGTAAGTTTTTTATACTGACCGCTCTGGAACTCCGCCCTCCGAGTCTGCTCCGAGAATCCCCGAGGTAAGTTTTTTATACTTTCCGCTCTGGAACTCCGCCCTCCGAGTCTGCTCCGAGAATCCCCGAGGTAAGTTTTTTATACTCACCGCTCTGGAACTCCACCCTCCGAGTCTGCTCCGAGAATCCCCGAGGTAAGTTTTTTATACTGACCGCTCTGGAACTCCGCCCTCCGAGTCTGCTCCGAGAATCCCCGAGGTAAGTTTTTTAGTCTTCCCGCTCTGGAACTCCACCCTCCGAGTCTGCTCCGAGAATCCCCGAGGTAAGTTTTTTATACTTCCCGCTCTGGAACTCCGCCCTCCGAGACTGCTCCGAGAATCCCCGAGGTAAGTTTTTTAGTCTTCCCGCTCTGGAACTCCACCCTCCGAGTCTGCTCCGAGAATCCCCGAGGTAAGTTTTTTATACTCACCGCTCTGGAACTCCACCCTCCGAGTCTGCTCCGAGAATCCCCGAGGTAAGTTTTTTAGTCTTCCCGCTCTGGAACTCCACCCTCCGAGTCTGCTCCGAGAATCCCCGAGGTAAGTTTTTTATACTTCCCGCTCTGGAACTCCACCCTCCGAGTCTGCTCCGAGAATCCCCGAGGTAAGTTTTTTATATTCACCGCTCTGGAACTCCGCCCTCCGAGTCTGCTCCGAGAATCCCCGAGGTAAGTTTTTTATATTCACCGCTCTGGAACTCCGCCCTCCGAGCCTGCTCCGAGAATCCCCGAGGTAAGTTTTTTATACTTTCCGCTCTGGAACTCCACCCTCCGAGTCTGCTCCGAGAATCCCCGAGGTAAGTTTTTTATATTCACCGCTCTGGAACTCCGCCCTCCGAGTCTGCTCCGAGAATCCCCGAGGTAAGTTTATTATATTCACCGCTCTGGAACTCCGCCCTCCGAGTCTGCTCCGAGAATCCCCGAGGTAAGTTTTTTATATTCACCGCTCTGGAACTCCGCCCTCCGAGTCTGCTCCGAGAATCCCCGAGGTAAGTTTTTTATACTTTCCGCTCTGGAACTCCACCCTCCGAGTCTGCTCCGAGAATCCCCGAGGTAAGTTTTTTATACTTTCCGCTCTGGAACTCCGCCCTCCGAGTCTGCTCCGAGAATCCCCGAGGTAAGTTTTTTATACTTTCCGCTCTGGAACTCCACCCTCCGAGTCTGCTCCGAGAATCCCCGAGGTAAGTTTTTTATATTCACCGCTCTGGAACTCCGCCCTCCGAGTCTGCTCCGAGAATCCCCGAGGTAAGTTTTTTATATTCACCGCTCTGGAACTCCGCCCTCCGAGTCTGCTCCGAGAATCCCCGAGGTAAGTTTTTTATACTTCCCGCTCTGGAACTCCGCCCTCCGAGTCTGCTCCGAGAATCCCCGAGGTAAGTTTTTTATATTCACCGCTCTGGAACTCCGCCCTCCGAGTCTGCTCCGAGAATCCCCGAGGTAAGTTTTTTATACTTTCCGCTCTGGAACTCCACCCTCCGAGTCTGCTCCGAGAATCCCCGAGGTAAGTTTTTTATATTCACCGCTCTGGAACTCCGCCCTCCGAGTCTGCTCCGAGAATCCCCGAGGTAAGTTTTTTATATTCACCGCTCTGGAACTCCGCCCTCCGAGTCTGCTCCGAGAATCCCCGAGGTAAGTTTTTTATATTCACCGCTCTGGAACTCCGCCCTCCGAGTCTGCTCCGAGAATCCCCGAGGTAAGTTTTTTATATTCACCGCTCTGGAACTCCGCCCTCCGAGTCTGCTCCGAGAATCCCCGAGGTAAGTTTTTTATATTCACCGCTCTGGAACTCCGCCCTCCGAGTCTGCTCCGAGAATCCCCGAGGTAAGTTTTTTATATTCACCGCTCTGGAACTCCGCCCTCCGAGTCTGCTCCGAGAATCCCCGAGGTAAGTTTTTTATACTGACCGCTCTGGAACTCCGCCCTCCGAGTCTGCTCCGAGAATCCCCGAGGTAAGTTTTTTATACTGACCGCTCTGGAACTCCGCCCTCCGAGTCTGCTCCGAGAATCCCCGAGGTAAGTTTTTTTATACTGACCGCTCTGGAACTCCGCCCTCCGAGTCTGCTCCGAGAATCCCCGAGGTAAGTTTTTTATACTGACCGCTCTGGAACTCCGCCCTCCGAGTCTGCTCCGAGAATCCCCGAGGTAAGTTTTTTATATTCACCGCTCTGGAACTCCACCCTCCGAGTCTGCTCCGAGAATCCCCGAGGTAAGTTTTTTATACTTTCCGCTCTGGAACTCCGCCCTCCGAGTCTGCTCCGAGAATCCCCGAGGTAAGTTTTTTATATTCACCGCTCTGGAACTCCGCCCTCCGAGTCTGCTCCGAGAATCCCCGAGGTAAGTTTTTTATACTTTCCGCTCTGGAACTCCACCCTCCGAGTCTGCTCCGAGAATCCCCGAGGTAAGTTTTTTATATTCACCGCTCTGGAACTCCGCCCTCCGAGTCTGCTCCGAGAATCCCCGAGGTAAGTTTTTTATACTTTCCGCTCTGGAACTCCACCCTCCGAGTCTGCTCCGAGAATCCCCGAGGTAAGTTTTTTATACTTTCCGCTCTGGAACTCCACCCTCCGAGTCTGCTCCGAGAATCCCCGAGGTAAGTTTTTTATATTCACCGCTCTGGAACTCCGCCCTCCGAGTCTGCTCCGAGAATCCCCGAGGTAAGTTTTTTATACTTTCCGCTCTGGAACTCCGCCCTCCGAGTCTGCTCCGAGAATCCCCGAGGTAAGTTTTTTATACTTTCCGCTCTGGAACTCCACCCTCCGAGTCTGCTCCGAGAATCCCCGAGGTAAGTTTTTTATATTCACCGCTCTGGAACTCCGCCCTCCGAGTCTGCTCCGAGAATCCCCGAGGTAAGTTTTTTATACTTTCCGCTCTGGAACTCCACCCTCCGAGTCTGCTCCGAGAATCCCCGAGGTAAGTTTTTTATACTTTCCGCTCTGGAACTCCACCCTCCGAGTCTGCTCCGAGAATCCCCGAGGTAAGTTTTTTATATTCACCGCTCTGGAACTCCGCCCTCCGAGTCTGCTCCGAGAATCCCCGAGGTAAGTTTTTTATATTCACCGCTCTGGAACTCCGCCCTCCGAGTCTGCTCCGAGAATCCCCGAGGTAAGTTTTTTATATTCACCGCTCTGGAACTCCGCCCTCCGAGTCTGCTCCGAGAATCCCCGAGGTAAGTTTTTTATATTCACCGCTCTGGAACTCCGCCCTCCGAGTCTGCTCCGAGAATCCCCGAGGTAAGTTTTTTATATTCACCGCTCTGGAACTCCGCCCTCCGAGTCTGCTCCGAGAATCCCCGAGGTAAGTTTTTTATATTCACCGCTCTGGAACTCCGCCCTCCGAGTCTGCTCCGAGAATCCCCGAGGTAAGTTTTTTATACTTTCCGCTCTGGAACTCCACCCTCCGAGTCTGCTCCGAGAATCCCCGAGGTAAGTTTTTTATATTCACCGCTCTGGAACTCCGCCCTCCGAGTCTGCTCCGAGAATCCCCGAGGTAAGTTTTTTATATTCACCGCTCTGGAACTCCGCCCTCCGAGTCTGCTCCGAGAATCCCCGAGGTAAGTTTTTTATATTCACCGCTCTGGAACTCCGCCCTCCGAGTCTGCTCCGAGAATCCCCGAGGTAAGTTTTTTATACTTTCCGCTCTGGAACTCCGCCCTCCGAGTCTGCTCCGAGAATCCCCGAGGTAAGTTTTTTATACTGACCGCTCTGGAACTCCGCCCTCCGAGTCTGCTCTGAGAATCCCCGAGGTAAGTTTTTTATATTCACCGCTCTGGAACTCCGCCCTCCGAGTCTGCTCCGAGAATCCCCGAGGTAAGTTTTTTATACTTACCGCTCTGGAACTCCGCCCTCCGAGTCTGCTCCGAGAATCCCCGAGGTAAGTTTTTTATACTTACCGCTCTGGAACTCCGCCCTCCGAGTCTGCTCTGAGAATCCCCGAGGTAAGTTTTTTATACTTACCGCTCTGGAACTCCGCCCTCCGAGTCTGCTCCGAGAATCCCCGAGGTAAGTTTTTTATACTTACCGCTCTGGAACTCCGCCCTCCGAGTCTGCTCCGAGAATCCCCGAGGTAAGTTTTTTATACTTACCGCTCTGGAACTCCGCCCTCCGAGTCTGCTCCGAGAATCCCCGAGGTAAGTTTTTTATATTCACCGCTCTGGAACTCCGCCCTCCGAGTCTGCTCCGAGAATCCCCGAGGTAAGTTTTTTATATTCACCGCTCTGGAACTCCACCCTCCGAGTCTGCTCCGAGAATCCCCGAGGTAAGTTTTTTATATTCACCGCTCTGGAACTCCACCCTCCGAGTCTGCTCCGAGAATCCCCGAGGTAAGTTTTTTATATTCACCGCTCTGGAACTCCACCCTCCGAGTCTGCTCCGAGAATCCCCGAGGTAAGTTTTTTATACTTACCGCTCTGGAACTCCACCCTCCGAGTCTGCTCCGAGAATCCCCGAGGTAAGTTTTTTATATTCACCGCTCTGGAACTCCGCCCTCCGAGTCTGCTCCGAGAATCCCCGAGGTAAGTTTTTTATATTCACCGCTCTGGAACTCCACCCTCCGAGTCTGCTCCGAGAATCCCCGAGGTAAGTTTTTTATATTCACCGCTCTGGAACTCCACCCTCCGAGTCTGCTCCGAGAATCCCCGAGGTAAGTTTTTTATATTCACTGCTCTGGAACTCCACCCTCCGAGTCTGCTCCGAGAATCCCCGAGGTAAGTTTTTTATATTCACCGCTCTGGAACTCCGCCCTCCGAGTCTGCTCCGAGAATCCCCGAGGTAAGTTTTTTATATTCACCGCTCTGGAACTCCACCCTCCGAGTCTGCTCCGAGAATCCCCGAGGTAAGTTTTTTATACTTTCCGCTCTGGAACTCCGCCCTCCGAGTCTGCTCCGAGAATCCCCGAGGTAAGTTTTTTATACTTTCCGCTCTGGAACTCCGCCCTCCGAGTCTGCTCCGAGAATCCCCGAGGTAAGTTTTTTATATTCACCGCTCTGGAACTCCACCCTCCGAGTCTGCTCCGAGAATCCCCGAGGTAAGTTTTTTATATTCACCGCTCTGGAACTCCACCCTCCGAGTCTGCTCCGAGAATCCCCGAGGTAAGTTTTTTATATTCACCGCTCTGGAACTCCGCCCTCCGAGTCTGCTCCGAGAATCCCCGAGGTAAGTTTTTTATACTTTCCGCTCTGGAACTCCACCCTCCGAGTCTGCTCCGAGAATCCCCGAGGTAAGTTTTTTATACTTTCCGCTCTGGAACTCCACCCTCCGAGTCTGCTCCGAGAATCCCCGAGGTAAGTTTTTTATACTTTCCGCTCTGGAACTCCACCCTCCGAGTCTGCTCCGAGAATCCCCGAGGTAAGTTTTTTATATTCACCGCTCTGGAACTCCGCCCTCCGAGTCTGCTCCGAGAATCCCCGAGGTAAGTTTTTTATACTCACCGCTCTGGAACTCCGCCCTCCGAGTCTGCTCCGAGAATCCCCGAGGTAAGTTTTTTATACTTACCGCTCTGGAACTCCGCCCTCCGAGTCTGCTCCGAGAATCCCCGAGGTAAGTTTTTTATATTCACCGCTCTGGAACTCCGCCCTCCGAGTCTGCTCCGAGAATCCCCGAGGTAAGTTTTTTATATTCACCGATCTGGAACTCCGCCCTCCGAGTCTGCTCCGAGAATCCCCGAGGTAAGTTTTTTATACTTTCCGCTCTGGAACTCCACCCTCCGAGTCTGCTCCGAGAATCCCCGAGGTAAGTTTTTTATACTTACCGCTCTGGAACTCCGCCCTCCGAGTCTGCTCCGAGAATCCCCGAGGTAAGTTTTTTATATTCACCGCTCTGGAACTCCGCCCTCCGAGTCTGCTCCGAGAATCCCCGAGGTAAGTTTGTTATATTCACCGCTCTGGAACTCCGCCCTCCGAGTCTGCTCCGAGAATCCCCGAGGTAAGTTTTTTATATTCACCGATCTGGAACTCCGCCCTCCGAGTCTGCTCCGAGAATCCCCGAGGTAAGTTTTTTATATTCACCGCTCTGGAACTCCGCCCTCCGAGTCTGCTCCGTGAATCCCCGAGGTAAGTTTTTTATACTTTCCGCTCTGGAACTCCACCCTCCGAGTCTGCTCCGAGAATCCCCGAGGTAAGTTTTTTATACTTTCCGCTCTGGAACTCCACCCTCCGAGTCTGCTCCGAGAATCCCCGAGGTAAGTTTTTTATATTCACCGCTCTGGAACTCCGCCCTCCGAGTCTGCTCCGAGAATCCCCGAGGTAAGTTTTTTATACTCACCGCTCTGGAACTCCGCCCTCCGAGTCTGCTCCGAGAATCCCCGAGGTAAGTTTTTTATACTTACCGCTCTGGAACTCCGCCCTCCGAGTCTGCTCCGAGAATCCCCGAGGTAAGTTTTTTATATTCACCGCTCTGGAACTCCGCCCTCCGAGTCTGCTCCGAGAATCCCCGAGGTAAGTTTTTTATACTGACTGCTCTGGAACTCCACCCTCCGAGTCTGCTCCGAGAATCCCCGAGGTAAGTTTTTTATATTCACCGCTCTGGAACTCCACCCTCCGAGTCTGCTCCGAGAATCCCCGAGGTAAGTTTTTTATATTCACCGCTCTGGAACTCCGCCCTCCGAGTCTGCTCCGAGAATCCCCGAGGTAAGTTTTTTATATTCACCGCTCTGGAACTCCGCCCTCCGAGTCTGCTCCGAGAATCCCCGAGGTAAGTTTTTTATATTCACCGATCTGGAACTCCGCCCTCCGAGTCTGCTCCGAGAATCCCCGAGGTAAGTTTTTTATATTCACCGCTCTGGAACTCCGCCCTCCGAGTCTGCTCCGAGAATCCCCGAGGTAAGTTTTTTATACTTTCCGCTCTGGAACTCCACCCTCCGAGTCTGCTCCGAGAATCCCCGAGGTAAGTTTTTTATATTCACCACTCTGGAACTCCACCCTCCGAGTCTGCTCCGAGAATCCCCGAGGTAAGTTTTTTATACTTTCCGCTCTGGAACTCCACCCTCCGAGTCTGCTCCGAGAATCCCCGAGGTAAGTTTTTTATATTCACCGCTCTGGAACTCCGCCCTCCGAGTCTGCTCCGAGAATCCCCGAGGTAAGTTTTTTATACTCACCGCTCTGGAACTCCGCCCTCCGAGTCTGCTCCGAGAATCCCCGAGGTAAGTTTTTTACATTCACCGCTCTGGAACTCCGCCCTCCGAGTCTGCTCCGAGAATCCCCGAGGTAAGTTTTTTATACTCACCGCTCTGGAACTCCACCCTCCGAGTCTGCTCCGAGAATCCCCGAGGTAAGTTTTTTACATTCACCGCTCTGGAACTCCGCCCTCCGAGTCTGCTCCGAGAATCCCCGAGGTAAGTTTTTTATACTCACCGCTCTGGAACTCCACTCTCCGAGTCTGCTCCGAGAATCCCCGAGGTAAGTTTTTTATATTCACCACTCTGGAACTCCGCCCTCCGAGTCTGCTCCGAGAATCCCCGAGATAAGTTTTTTATATTCACCGCTCTGGAACTCCGCCCTCCGAGTCTGCTCCGAGAATCCCCGAGGTAAGTTTTTTATATTCACCGCTCTGGAACTCCGCCCTCCGAGTCTGCTCCGAGAATCCCCGAGGTAAGTTTTTTATATTCACCGCTCTGGAACTCCGCCCTCCGAGTCTGCTCCGAGAATCCCCGAGGTAAGTTTTTTATATTCACCGCTCTGGAACTCCGCCCTCCGAGTCTGCTCCGAGAATCCCCGAGGTAAGTTTTTTATATTCACCGCTCTGGAACTCCGCCCTCCGAGTCTGCTCCGAGAATCCCCGAGGTAAGTTTTTTATACTTTCCGCTCTGGAACTCCGCCCTCCGAGTCTGCTCCGAGAATCCCCGAGGTAAGTTTTTTATACTTTCCGCTCTGGAACTCCACCCTCCGAGTCTGCTCCGAGAATCCCCGAGGTAAGTTTTTTATATTCACCGCTCTGGAACTCCGCCCTCCGAGTCTGCTCCGAGAATCCCCGAGGTAAGTTTTTTATACTCACCGCTCTGGAACTCCGCCCTCCGAGTCTGCTCCGAGAATCCCCGAGGTAAGTTTTTTATATTCACCGCTCTGGAACTCCGCCCTCCGAGTCTGCTCCGAGAATCCCCGAGGTAAGTTTGTTATATTCACCGCTCTGGAACTCCGCCCTCCGAGTCTGCTCCGAGAATCCCCGAGGTAAGTTTTTTATATTCACCGCTCTGGAACTCCACCCTCCGAGTCTGCTCCGAGAATCCCCGAGGTAAGTTTTTTATACTTACCGCTCTGGAACTCCGCCCTCCGAGTCTGCTCCGAGAATCCCCGAGGTAAGTTTTTTATACTTTCCGCTCTGGAACTCCACCCTCCGAGTCTGCTCCGAGAATCCCCGAGGTAAGTTTTTTATACTTTCCGCTCTGGAACTCCACCCTCCGAGTCTGCTCCGAGAATCCCCGAGGTAAGTTTTTTATATTCACCGCTCTGGAACTCCGCCCTCCGAGTCTGCTCCGAGAATCCCCGAGGTAAGTTTTTTATATTCACCGCTCTGGAACTCCGCCCTCCGAGTCTGCTCCGAGAATCCCCGAGGTAAGTTTTTTATATTCACCGCTCTGGAACTCCACCCTCCGAGTCTGCTCCGAGAATCCCCGAGGTAAGTTTTTTATACTTACCGCTCTGGAACTCCGCCCTCCGAGTCTGCTCCGAGAATCCCCGAGGTAAGTTTTTTATATTCACCCCTCTGGAACTCCGCCCTTCGAGTCTGCTCCGAGAATCCCCGAGGTAAGTTTTTTATATTCACCGCTCTGGAACTCCGCCCTCCGAGTCTGCTCCGAGAATCCCCGAGGTAAGTTTTTTATATTCACCGCTCTGGAACTCCACCCTCCGAGTCTGCTCCGAGAATCCCCGAGGTAAGTTTTTTATATTCACCGCTCTGGAACTCCACCCTCCGAGTCTGCTCCGAGAATCCCCGAGGTAAGTTTTTTAAACTCACCCCTCTGGAACTCCGCCCTCCGAGTCTGCTCCGAGAATCCCCGAGGTAAGTTTTTTATACTTACCGCTCTGGAACTCCGCCCTTCGAGTCTGCTCCGAGAATCCCCGAGGTAAGTTTTTTATATTCACCGCTCTGGAACTCCGCCCTCCGAGTCTGCTCCGAGAATCCCCGAGGTAAGTTTTTTATATTCACCGCTCTGGAACTCCGCCCTCCGAGTCTGCTCCGAGAATCCCCGAGGTAAGTTTTTTATATTCACCGCTCTGGAACTCCGCCCTCCGAGTCTGCTCCGAGAATCCCCGAGGTAAGTTTTTTATATTCACCGCTCTGGAACTCCGCCCTCCGAGTCTGCTCCAAGAATCCCCGAGGTAAGTTTTTTATACTTTCCGCTCTGGAACTCCACCCTCCGAGTCTGCTCCGAGAATCCCCGAGGTAAGTTTTTTATATTCACCGCTCTGGAACTCCGCCCTCCGAGTCTGCTCCGAGAATCCCCGAGGTAAGTTTTTTATATTCACCGCTCTGGAACTCCGCCCTCCGAGTCTGCTCCGAGAATCCCCGAGGTAAGTTTTTTATACTTTCCGCTCTGGAACTCCGCCCTCCGAGTCTGCTCCGAGAATCCCCGAGGTAAGTTTTTTATACTTTCCGCTCTGGAACTCCGCCCTCCGAGTCTGCTCCGAGAATCCCCGAGGTAAGTTTTTTATATTCACCGCTCTGGAACTCCGCCCTCCGAGTCTGCTCCGAGAATCCCCGAGGTAAGGTTTTTATATTCACCGCTCTGGAACTCCGCCCTCCGAGTCTGCTCCGAGAATCCCCGAGGTAAGTTTTTTATATTCACCGCTCTGGAACTCCGCCCTCCGAGTCTGCTCCGAGAATCCCCGAGGTAAGTTTTTTATATTCACCGCTCTGGAACTCCGCCCTCCGAGTCTGCTCCGAGAATCCCCGAGGTAAGTTTTTTATATTCACCGCTCTGGAACTCCGCCCTCCGAGTCTGCTCCGAGAATCCCCGAGGTAAGTTTTTTATATTCACCGCTCTGGAACTCCGCCCTCCGAGTCTGCTCCGAGAATCCCCGAGGTAAGTTTTTTATATTCACCGCTCTGGAACTCCGCCCTCCGAGTCTGCTCCGAGAATCCCCGAGGTAAGTTTTTTATACTCACCGCTCTGGAACTCCGCCCTCCGAGTCTGCTCCGAGAATCCCCGAGGTAAGTTTTTTATATTCACCTCTCTGGAACTCCACCCTCCGAGTCTGCTCCGAGAATCCCCGAGGTAAGTTTTTTATATTCACCGCTCTGGAACTCCGCCCTCCGAGTCTCCTCCGAGAATCCCCGAGGTAAGTTTTTTATACTGACCGCTCTGGAACTCCGCCCTCCGAGTCTGCTCCGAGAATCCCCGAGGTAAGTTTTTTATATTCACCGCTCTGGAACTCCGCCCTCCGAGTCTGCTCCGAGAATCCCCGAGGTAAGTTTTTTATATTCACCGCTCTGGAACTCCGCCCTCCGAGTCTGCTCCGAGAATCCCCGAGGTAAGTTTTTTATATTCACCGCTCTGGAACTCCGCCCTCCGAGTCTGCTCCGAGAATCCCCGAGGTAAGTTTTTTATATTCACCGCTCTGGAACTCCGCCCTCCGAGTCTGCTCCGAGAATCCCCGAGGTAAGTTTTTTATATTCACCGCTCTGGAACTCCGCCCTCCGAGTCTGCTCCGAGAATCCCCGAGGTAAGTTTTTTATATTCACCGCTCTGGAACTCCGCCCTCCGAGTCTGCTCCGAGAATCCCCGAGGTAAGTTTTTTATATTCACCGCTCTGGAACTCCGCCCTCCGAGTCTGCTCCGAGAATCCCCGAGGTAAGTTTTTTATACTCACCACTCTGGAACTCCACCCTCCGAGTCTGCTCCGAGAATCCCCGAGGTAAGTTTTTTATACTCACCGCTCTGGAACTCCGCCCTCCGAGTCTGCTCCGAGAATCCCCGAGGTAAGTTTTTTATATTCACCGCTCTGGAACTCCGCCCTCCGAGTCTGCTCCGAGAATCCCCGAGGTAAGTTTTTTATACTGACCGCTCTGGAACTCCGCCCTCCGAGTCTGCTCCGAGAATCCCCGAGGTAAGTTTTTTATATTCACCGCTCTGGAACTCCGCCCTCCGAGTCTGCTCCGAGAATCCCCGAGGTAAGTTTTTTATATTCACCGCTCTGGAACTCCGCCCTCCGAGTCTGCTCCGAGAATCCCCGAGGTAAGTTTTTTATACTGACCGCTCTGGAACTCCACCCTCCGAGTCTGCTCCGAGAATCCCCGAGGTAAGTTTTTTATATTTACCGCTCTGGAACTCCACCCTCCGAGTCTGCTCCGAGAATCCCCGAGGTAAGTTTTTTATATTCAGCGCTCTGGAACTCCACCCTCCGAGTCTGCTCCGAGAATCCCCGAGGTAAGTTTTTTATATTCAGCGCTCTGGAACTCCACCCTCCGAGTCTGCTCCGAGAATCCCCGAGGTAAGTTTTTTATATTCACCGCTCTGGAACTCCACCCTCCGAGTCTGCTCCGAGAATCCCCGAGGTAAGTTTTTTATATTCACCGCTCTGGAACTCCGCCCTCCGAGTCTGCTCCGAGAATCCCCGAGGTAAGTTTTTTATATTTACCGCTCTGGAACTCCACCCTCCGAGTCTGCTCCGAGAATCCCCGAGGTAAGTTTTTTATATTCAGCGCTCTGGAACTCCACCCTCCGAGTCTGCTCCGAGAATCCCCGAGGTAAGTTTTTTATATTCACCGCTCTGGAACTCCGCCCTCCGAGTCTGCTCCGAGAATCCCCGAGGTAAGTTTTTTATACTCACCGCTCTGGAACTCCACCCTCCGAGTCTGCTCCGAGAATCCCCGAGGTAAGTTTTTTATATTCACCGCTCTGGAACTCCGCCCTCCGAGTCTGCTCCGAGAATCCCCGAGGTAAGTTTTTTATACTGACCGCTCTGGAACTCCGCCCTCCGAGTCTGCTCCGAGAATCCCCGAGGTAAGTTTTTTATATTCACCGCTCTGGAACTCCGCCCTCCGAGTCTGCTCCGAGAATCCCCGAGGTAAGTTTTTTATATTCACCGCTCTGGAACTCCGCCCTCCGAGTCTGCTCCGAGAATCCCCGAGGTAAGTTTTTTATACTGACCGCTCTGGAACTCCACCCTCCGAGTCTGCTCCGAGAATCCCCGAGGTAAGTTTTTTATATTCACCGCTCTGGAACTCCACCCTCCGAGTCTGCTCCGAGAATCCCCGAGGTAAGTTTTTTATATTCACCGCTCTGGAACTCCACCCTCCGAGTCTGCTCCGAGAATCCCCGAGGTAAGTTTTTTATATTCACCGCTCTGGAACTCCGCCCTCCGAGTCTGCTCCGAGAATCCCCGAGGTAAGTTTTTTATATTCACCGCTCTGGAACTCCGCCCTCCGAGTCTGCTCCGAGAATCCCCGAGGTAAGTTTTTTATACTGACCGCTCTGGAACTCCACCCTCCGAGTCTGCTCCGAGAATCCCCGAGGTAAGTTTTTTATATTCACCGCTCTGGAACTCCGCCCTCCGAGTCTGCTCCGAGAATCCCCGAGGTAAGTTTTTTATACTGACCGCTCTGGAACTCCGCCCTCCGAGTCTGCTCCGAGAATCCCCGAGGTAAGTTTTTTATATTCACCGCTCTGGAACTCCGCCCTCCGAGTCTGCTCCGAGAATCCCCGAGGTAAGTTTTTTATATTCACCGCTCTGGAACTCCGCCCTCCGAGTCTGCTCCGAGAATCCCCGAGGTAAGTTTTTTATATTCACCGCTCTGGAACTCCGCCCTCCGAGTCTGCTCCGAGAATCCCCGAGGTAAGTTTTTTATATTCACCGCTCTGGAACTCCGCCCTCCGAGTCTGCTCCAAGAATCCCCGAGGTAAGTTTTTTATACTTTCCGCTCTGGAACTCCACCCTCCGAGTCTGCTCCGAGAATCCCCGAGGTAAGTTTTTTATATTCACCGCTCTGGAACTCCGCCCTCCGAGTCTGCTCCGAGAATCCCCGAGGTAAGTTTTTTATATTCACCGCTCTGGAACTCCGCCCTCCGAGTCTGCTCCGAGAATCCCCGAGGTAAGTTTTTTATATTCACCGCTCTGGAACTCCGCCCTCCGAGTCTGCTCCAAGAATCCCCGAGGTAAGTTTTTTATACTTTCCGCTCTGGAACTCCGCCCTCCGAGTCTGCTCCGAGAATCCCCGAGGTAAGTTTTTTATATTCACCGCTCTGGAACTCCGCCCTCCGAGTCTGCTCCGAGAATCCCCGAGGTAAGTTTTTTATACTGTCCGCTCTGGAACTCCACCCTCCGAGTCTGCTCCGAGAATCCCCGAGGTAAGTTTTTTATACTTTCCGCTCTGGAACTCCACCCTCCGAGTCTGCTCCGAGAATCCCCGAGGTAAGTTTTTTATACTTTCCGCTCTGGAACTCCACCCTCCGAGTCTGCTCCGAGAATCCCCGAGGTAAGTTTTTTATACTTTCCGCTCTGGAACTCCACCCTCCGAGTCTGCTCCGAGAATCCCCGAGGTAAGTTTTTTATATTCACCGCTCTGGAACTCCACCCTCCGAGTCTGCTCCGAGAATCCCCGAGGTAAGTTTTTTATATTCACCGCTCTGGAACTCCGCCCTCCGAGTCTGCTCCGAGAATCCCCGAGGTAAGTTTTTTATATTTACCGCTCTGGAACTCCACCCTCCGAGTCTGCTCCGAGAATCCCCGAGGTAAGTTTTTTATATTCAGCGCTCTGGAACTCCACCCTCCGAGTCTGCTCCGAGAATCCCCGAGGTAAGTTTTTTATATTCACCGCTCTGGAACTCCGCCCTCCGAGTCTGCTCCGAGAATCCCCGAGGTAAGTTTTTTATACTCACCGCTCTGGAACTCCACCCTCCGAGTCTGCTCCGAGAATCCCCGAGGTAAGTTTTTTATATTCACCGCTCTGGAACTCCGCCCTCTGAGTCTGCTCCGAGAATCCCCGAGGTAAGTTTTTTATACTGACCGCTCTGGAACTCCGCCCTCCGAGTCTGCTCCGAGAATCCCCGAGGTAAGTTTTTTATATTCACCGCTCTGGAACTCCGCCCTCCGAGTCTGCTCCGAGAATCCCCGAGGTAAGTTTTTTATATTCACCGCTCTGGAACTCCGCCCTCCGAGTCTGCTCCGAGAATCCCCGAGGTAAGTTTTTTATACTGACCGCTCTGGAACTCCACCCTCCGAGTCTGCTCCGAGAATCCCCGAGGTAAGTTTTTTATATTCACCGCTCTGGAACTCCACCCTCCGAGTCTGCTCCGAGAATCCCCGAGGTAAGTTTTTTATATTCACCGCTCTGGAACTCCACCCTCCGAGTCTGCTCCGAGAATCCCCGAGGTAAGTTTTTTATATTCACCGCTCTGGAACTCCGCCCTCCGAGTCTGCTCCGAGAATCCCCGAGGTAAGTTTTTTATATTCACCGCTCTGGAACTCCGCCCTCCGAGTCTGCTCCGAGAATCCCCGAGGTAAGTTTTTTATACTGACCGCTCTGGAACTCCACCCTCCGAGTCTGCTCCGAGAATCCCCGAGGTAAGTTTTTTATATTCACCGCTCTGGAACTCCGCCCTCCGAGTCTGCTCCGAGAATCCCCGAGGTAAGTTTTTTATACTGACCGCTCTGGAACTCCGCCCTCCGAGTCTGCTCCGAGAATCCCCGAGGTAAGTTTTTTATATTCACCGCTCTGGAACTCCGCCCTCCGAGTCTGCTCCGAGAATCCCCGAGGTAAGTTTTTTATATTCACCGCTCTGGAACTCCGCCCTCCGAGTCTGCTCCGAGAATCCCCGAGGTAAGTTTTTTATATTCACCGCTCTGGAACTCCACCCTCCGAGTCTGCTCCGAGAATCCCCGAGGTAAGTTTTTTATACTTACCGCTCTGGAACTCCGCCCTCCGAGTCTGCTCCGAGAATCCCCGAGGTAAGTTTTTTATATTCACCGCTCTGGAACTCCACCCTCCGAGTCTGCTCCGAGAATCCCCGAGGTAAGTTTTTTATATTCACCGCTCTGGAACTCCGCCCTCCGAGTCTGCTCCGAGAATCCCCGAGGTAAGTTTTTTATATTCACCGCTCTGGAACTCCGCCCTCCGAGTCTGCTCCGAGAATCCCCGAGGTAAGTTTTTTATACTTTCCGCTCTGGAACTCCACCCTCTGAGTCTGCTCCGAGAATCCCCGAGGTAAGTTTTTTATACTTTCCGCTCTGGAACTCCACCCTCTGAGTCTGCTCCGAGAATCCCCGAGGTAAGTTTTTTATACTTTCCGCTCTGGAACTCCACCCTCTGAGTCTGCTCCGAGAATCCCCGAGGTAAGTTTTTTATATTCACCGCTCTGGAACTCCGCCCTCCGAGTCTGCTCCGAGAATCCCCGAGGTAAGTTTTTTATATTCACCGCTCTGGAACTCCGCCCTCCGAGTCTGCTCCGAGAATCCCCGAGGTAAGTTTTTTATATTCACCGCTCTGGAACTCCACCCTCCGAGTCTGCTCCGAGAATCCCCGAGGTAAGTTTTTTATACTTTCCGCTCTGGAACTCCACCCTCCGAGTCTGCTCCGAGAATCCCCGAGGTAAGTTTTTTATATTCACCGCTCTGGAACTCCGCCCTCCGAGTCTGCTCCGAGAATCCCCGAGGTAAGTTTTTTATATTCACCGCTCTGGAACTCCACCCTCCGAGTCTGCTCCGAGAATCCCCGAGGTAAGTTTTTTATACTGACCGCTCTGGAACTCCACCCTCCGAGTCTGCTCCGAGAATCCCCGAGGTAAGTTTTTTATATTCACCACTCTGGAACTCCACCCTCCGAGTCTGCTCCGAGAATCCCCGAGGTAAGTTTTTTATATTCACCGCTCTGGAACTCCGCCCTCCGAGTCTGCTCCGAGAATCCCCGAGGTAAGTTTTTTATATTCAGCGCTCTGGAACTCCACCCTCCGAGTCTGCTCCGAGAATCCCCGAGGTAAGTTTTTTATATTCACCGCTCTGGAACTCCGCCCTCCGAGTCTGCTCCGAGAATCCCCGAGGTAAGTTTTTTATATTTACCGCTCTGGAACTCCACCCTCCGAGTCTGCTCCGAGAATCCCCGAGGTAAGTTTTTTATATTCACCGCTCTGGAACTCCGCCCTCCGAGTCTGCTCCGAGAATCCCCGAGGTAAGTTTTTTATATTCACCGCTCTGGAACTCCACCCTCCGAGTCTGCTCCGAGAATCCCCGAGGTAAGTTTTTTATACTGACCGCTCTGGAACTCCGCCCTCCGAGTCTGCTCCGAGAATCCCCGAGGTAAGTTTTTTATATTCACCGCACTGGAACTCCACCCTCCGAGTCTGCTCCGAGAATCCCCGAGGTAAGTTTTTTATACTGACCGCTCTGGAACTCCACCCTCCGAGTCTGCTCCGAGAATCCCCGAGGTAAGTTTTTTATATTCACCGCTCTGGAACTCCGCCCTCCGAGTCTGCTCCGAGAATTCCCGAGGTAAGTTTTTTATATTCACCGCTCTGGAACTCCACCCTCCGAGTCTGCTCCGAGAATCCCCGAGGTAAGTTTTTTATATTCACCGCTCTGGAACTCCACCCTCCGAGTCTGCTCCGAGAATCCCCGAGGTAAGTTTTTTATATTCACCGCTCTGGAACTCCGCCCTCCGAGTCTGCTCCGTGAAACCCCGAGATAAATGTTTTTATATACTCACCGCTCTGGAACTCCGCCCTCCGAGTCTGCTCCGAGAATTCCCGAGGTAAGTTTTTTATATTCACCGCTCTGGAACTCCACCCTCCGAGTCTGCTCCGAGAATCCCCGAGGTAAGTTTTTTATACTCACCGCTCTGGAACTCCACCCTCCGAGTCTGCTCCGAGAATCCCCGAGGTAAGTTTTTTATACTTACCGCTCTGGAACTCCGCCCTCCGAGTCTGCTCCGAGAATCCCCGAGGTAAGTTTTTTATACTTACCGCTCTGGAACTCCGCCCTCCGAGTCTGCTCCGAGAATCCCCGAGGTAAGTTTTTTATACTTACCGCTCTGGAACTCCGCCCTCCGAGTCTGCTCCGAGAATCCCCGAGGTAAGTTTTTTATACTTACCGCTCTGGAACTCCACCCTCCGAGTCTGCTCCGAGAATCCCCGAGGTAAGTTTTTTATACTCACCGCTCTGGAACTCCGCCCTCCGAGTCTGCTCCGAGAATCCCCGAGGTAAGTTTTTTATATTCACCGCTCTGGAACTCCGCCCTCCGAGTCTGCTCCGAGAATCCCCGAGGTAAGTTTTTTATATTCACCGCTCTGGAACTCCACCCTCCGAGTCTGCTCCGAGAATCCCCGAGGTAAGTTTTTTATATTCACCGCTCTGGAACTCCACCCTCTGAGTCTGCTCCGAGAATCCCCGAGGTAAGTTTTTTATATTCACCGCTCTGGAACTCCACCCTCTGAGTCTGCTCCGAGAATCCCCGAGGTAAGTTTTTTATATTCACCGCTCTGGAACTCCACCCTCTGAGTCTGCTCCGAGAATCCCCGAGGTAAGTTTTTTATATTCACCGCTCTGGAACTCCACCCTCTGAGTCTGCTCCGAGAATCCCCGAGGTAAGTTTTTTATATTCACCGCTCTGGAACTCCACCCTCTGAGTCTGCTCCGAGAATCCCCGAGGTAAGTTTTTTATATTCACCGCTCTGGAACTCCACCCTCTGAGTCTGCTCCGAGAATCCCCGAGGTAAGTTTTTTATATTCACCGCTCTGGAACTCCACCCTCTGAGTCTGCTCCGAGAATCCCCGAGGTAAGTTTTTTATATTCACCGCTCTGGAACTCCACCCTCTGAGTCTGCTCCGAGAATCCCCGAGGTAAGTTTTTTATATTCACCGCTCTGGAACTCCACCCTCTGAGTCTGCTCCGAGAATCCCCGAGGTAAGTTTTTTATATTCACCGCTCTGGAACTCCGCCCTCCGAGTCTGCTCCGAGAATTCCCGAGGTAAGTTTTTTATATTCACCGCTCTGGAACTCCACCCTCCGAGTCTGCTCCGAGAATCCCCGAGGTAAGTTTTTTATACTGACCGCTCTGGAACTCCACCCTCCGAGTCTGCTCCGAGAATCCCCGAGGTAAGTTTTTTATATTCACCGCTCTGGAACTCCGCCCTCCGAGTCTGCTCCGAGAATTCCCGAGGTAAGTTTTTTATATTCACCGCTCTGGAACTCCACCCTCCGAGTCTGCTCCGAGAATCCCCGAGGTAAGTTTTTTATATTCACCGCTCTGGAACTCCGCCCTCCGAGTCTGCTCCGTGAAACCCCGAGATAAATGTTTTTATATACTCACCGCTCTGGAACTCCGCCCTCCGAGTCTGCTCCGAGAATTCCCGAGGTAAGTTTTTTATATTCACCGCTCTGGAACTCCACCCTCCGAGTCTGCTCCGAGAATCCCCGAGGTAAGTTTTTTATACTTACCGCTCTGGAACTCCGCCCTCCGAGTCTGCTCCGAGAATCCCCGAGGTAAGTTTTTTATACTTACCGCTCTGGAACTCCGCCCTCCGAGTCTGCTCCGAGAATCCCCGAGGTAAGTTTTTTATACTTACCGCTCTGGAACTCCACCCTCCGAGTCTGCTCCGAGAATCCCCGAGGTAAGTTTTTTATACTCACCGCTCTGGAACTCCGCCCTCCGAGTCTGCTCCGAGAATCCCCGAGGTAAGTTTTTTATATTCACCGCTCTGGAACTCCGCCCTCCGAGTCTGCTCCGAGAATCCCCGAGGTAAGTTTTTTATATTCACCGCTCTGGAACTCCACCCTCTGAGTCTGCTCCGAGAATCCCCGAGGTAAGTTTTTTATATTCACCGCTCTGGAACTCCGCCCTCCGAGTCTGCTCCGAGAATCCCCGAGGTAAGTTTTTTATATTCACCGCTCTGGAACTCCACCCTCTGAGTCTGCTCCGAGAATCCCCGAGGTAAGTTTTTTATATTCACCGCTCTGGAACTCCGCCCTCCGAGTCTGCTCCGAGAATCCCCGAGGTAAGTTTTTTATATTCACCGCTCTGGAACTCCACCCTCTGAGTCTGCTCCGAGAATCCCCGAGGTAAGTTTTTTATATTTACCGCTCTGGAACTCCACCCTCCGAGTCTGCTCCGAGAATCCCCGAGGTAAGTTTTTTATATTTACCGCTCTGGAACTCCACCCTCCGAGTCTGCTCCGAGAATCCCCGAGGTAAGTTTTTTATACTTACCGCTCTGGAACTCCGCCCTCCGAGTCTGCTCCGAGAATTCCCGAGGTAAGTTTTTTATATTCACCGCTCTGGAACTCCACCCTCCGAGTCTGCTCCGAGAATCCCCGAGGTAAGTTTTTTATACTCACCGCTCTGGAACTCCACCCTCTGAGTCTGCTCCGAGAATCCCCGAGGTAAGTTTTTTATACTTATTGCTCTGGAACTCCACCCTCCGAGTCTGCTCCGAGAATCCCCGAGGTAAGTTTTTTATACTCACCGCTCTGGAACTCCACCCTCTGAGTCTGCTCCGAGAATCCCCGAGGTAAGTTTTTTATACTTACCGCTCTGGAACTCCGCCCTCCGAGTCTGCTCCGAGAATCCCCGAGGTAAGTTTTTTATACTTACCGCTCTGGAACTCCGCCCTCCGAGTCTGCTCCGAGAATCCCCGAGGTAAGTTTTTTATACTTACCGCTCTGGAACTCCACCCTCCGAGTCTGCTCCGAGAATCCCCGAGGTAAGTTTTTTATACTCACCGCTCTGGAACTCCGCCCTCCGAGTCTGCTCCGAGAATCCCCGAGGTAAGTTTTTTATATTCACCGCTCTGGAACTCCGCCCTCCGAGTCTGCTCCGAGAATCCCCGAGGTAAGTTTTTTATATTCACCGCTCTGGAACTCCGCCCTCCGAGTCTGCTCCGAGAATTCCCGAGGTAAGTTTTTTATATTCACCGCTCTGGAACTCCGCCCTCCGAGTCTGCTCCGAGAATCCCCGAGGTAAGTTTTTTATATTCACCGCTCTGGAACTCCGCCCTCCGAGTCTGCTCCGAGAATCCCCGAGGTAAGTTTTTTACATTCACCGCTCTGGAACTCCGCCCTCCGAGTCTGCTCCGAGAATCCCCGAGGTAAGTTTTTTATATTCACCGCTCTGGAACTCCGCCCTCCGAGTCTGCTCCGAGAATCCCCGAGGTAAGTTTTTTATATTCACCGCTCTGGAACTCCGCCCTCCGAGTCTGCTCCGAGAATCCCCGAGGTAAGTTTTTTACATTCACCGCTCTGGAACTCCGCCCTCCGAGTCTGCTCCGAGAATCCCCGAGGTAAGTTTTTTATATTCACCGCTCTGGAACTCCGCCCTCCGAGTCTGCTCCGAGAATCCCCGAGGTAAGTTTTTTATATTCACCGCTCTGGAACTCCGCCCTCCGAGTCTGCTCCGAGAATCCCCGAGGTAAGTTTTTTATATTCACCGCTCTGGAACTCCGCCCTCCGAGTCTGCTCCGAGAATCCCCGAGGTAAGTTTTTTTATACTTACCGCTCTGGAACTCCACCCTCCGAGTCTGCTCCGAGAATCCCCGAGGTAAGTTTTTTATATTCACCGCTCTGGAACTCCGCCCTCCGAGTCTGCTCCGAGAATCCCCGAGGTAAGTTTTTTACATTCACCGCTCTGGAACTCCGCCCTCCGAGTCTGCTCCGAGAATCCCCGAGGTAAGTTTTTTATATTCACCGCTCTGGAACTCCGCCCTCCGAGTCTGCTCCGAGAATCCCCGAGGTAAGTTTTTTATACTTACCGCTCTGGAACTCCACCCTCCGAGTCTGCTCCGAGAATCCCCGAGGTAAGTTTTTTATATTCACCGGTCTGGAACTCCACCCTCCGAGTCTGCTCCGAGAATCCCCGAGGTAAGTTTTTTATATTCACCGCTCTGGAACTCCGCACACCGAGTCTGCTCCGAGAATCCCCGAGGTAAGTTTTTTATATTCACCGCTGTGGAACTCCGCCCTCCGAGTCTGCTCCGAGAATCCCCGAGGTAAGTTTTTTATACTCACCGCTCTGGAACTCCGCCCTCCGAGTCTGCTCCGAGAATCCCCGAGGTAAGTTTTTTATATTTACCGCTCTGGAACTCCGCCCTCCGAGTCTGCTCCGAGAATCCCCGAGGTAAGTTTTTTATATTCACCGCTCTGGAACTCCGCCCTCCGAGTCTGCTCCGAGAATCCCCGAGGTAAGTTTTTTATATTCACCGCTCTGGAACTCCACCCTCCGAGTCTGCTCCGAGAATCCCCGAGGTAAGTTTTTTATATTCACCGCTCTGGAACTCCGCCCTCCGAGTCTGCTCCGAGAATCCCCGAGGTAAGTTTTTTATATTCACCGCTCTGGAACTCCACCCTCCGAGTCTGCTCCGAGAATCCCCGAGGTAAGTTTTTTATATTCACCGCTCTGGAACTCCGCACACCGAGTCTGCTCCGAGAATCCCCGAGGTAAGTTTTTTATATTCACCGCTCTGGAACTCCGCCCTCCGAGTCTGCTCCGAGAATCCCCGAGGTAAGTTTTTTATACTTTCCGCTCTGGAACTCCACCCTCCGAGTCTGCTCCGAGAATCCCCGAGGTAAGTTTTTTATATTTACCGCTCTGGAACTCCGCCCTCCGAGTCTGCTCCGAGAATCCCCGAGGTAAGTTTTTTATACTTACCGCTCTGGAACTCCGCCCTCCGAGTCTGCTCCGAGAATCCCCGAGGTAAGTTTTTTATATTCACCGCTCTGGAACTCCGCCCTCCGAGTCTGCTCCGAGAATCCCCGAGGTAAGTTTTTTATATTCACCGCTCTGGAACTCCGCCCTCCGAGTCTGCTCCGAGAATCCCCGAGGTAAGTTTTTTATACTTTCCGCTCTGGAACTCCGCCCTCCGAGTCTGCTCCGAGAATCCCCGAGGTAAGTTTTTTATATTCACCGCTCTGGAACTCCACCCTCCGAGTCTGCTCCGAGAATCCCCGAGGTAAGTTTTTTATACTCACCGCTCTGGAACTCCGCCCTCCGAGTCTGCTCCGAGAATCCCCGAGGTAAGTTTTTTATATTCACCGCTCTGGAACTCCACCCTCCGAGTCTGCTCCGAGAATCCCCGAGGTAAGTTTTTTATATTCACCGCTCTGGAACTCCGCCCTCCGAGTCTGCTCCGAGAATCCCCGAGGTAAGTTTTTTATATTCACCGCTCTGGAACTCCACCCTCCGAGTCTGCTCCGAGAATCCCCGAGGTAAGTTTTTTATACTCACCGCTCTGGAACTCCACCCTCCGAGTCTGCTCCGAGAATCCCCGAGGTAAGTTTTTTATATTCACCGCTCTGGAACTCCGCCCTCCGAGTCTGCTCCGAGAATCCCCGAGGTAAGTTTTTTATATTTACCGCTCTGGAACTCCGCCCTCCGAGTCTGCTCCGAGAATCCCCGAGGTAAGTTTTTTATATTCACCGCTCTGGAACTCCGCCCTCCGAGTCTGCTCCGAGAATCCCCGAGGTAAGTTTTTTATACTCACCGCTCTGGAACTCCACCCTCCGAGTCTGCTCCGAGAATCCCCGAGGTAAGTTTTTTATACTCACCGCTCTGGAACTCCACCCTCCGAGTCTGCTCCGAGAATCCCCGAGGTAAGTTTTTTATATTCACCGCTCTGGAACTCCGCCCTCCGAGTCTGCTCCGAGAATCCCAGAGGTAAGTTTTTTATATTTACCGCTCTGGAACTCCACCCTCCGAGTCTGCTCCGAGAATCCCCGAGGTAAGTTTTTTATATTTACCGCTCTGGAACTCCGCCCTCCGAGTCTGCTCCGAGAATCCCCGAGGTAAGTTTTTTATATTCACCGCTCTGGAACTCCACCCTCCGAGTCTGCTCCGAGAATCCCCGAGGTAAGTTTTTTATATTTACCGCTCTGGAACTCCGCCCTCCGAGTCTGCTCCGAGAATCCCCGAGGTAAGTTTTTTATATTCACCGCTCTGGAACTCCGCCCTCCCGAGTCTGCTCCGAGAATCTCCCAGATAAGTTTTTTATACTTAGTGGTCTGGAACTCCACCCTCCGAGTCTGCTCCGAGAATCTCCCAGATAAGTTTTTTATACTTCCCGCTCTGGAACTCCACCCTCCGAGTCTGCTCCGAGAATCCCCGAGGTAAGTTTTTTATACTTACCGCTCTGGAACTCCGCCCTCCGAGTCTGCTCCGAGAATCCCCGAGGTAAGTTTTTTATACTGCCCGGTCTGGAACTCCACCCTCCGAGTCTGCTCCGAGAATCCCCGAGGTAAGTTTTTTATATTCACCGCTCTGGAACTCCGCCCTCCGAGTCTGCTCCGAGAATCCCCGAGGTAAGTTTTTTATATTCACCGCTCTGGAACTCCGCCCTCCGAGTCTGCTCCGAGAATCCCCGAGGTAAGTTTTTTATATTCACCGCTCTGGAACTCCGCCCTCCGAGTCTGCTCCGAGAATCCCCGAGGTAAGTTTTTTATATTCACCGCTCTGGAACTCCGCCCTCCGAGTCTGCTCCGAGAATCCCCGAGGTAAGTTTTTTATATTCACCGCTCTGGAACTCCGCCCTCCGAGTCTGCTCCGAGAATCCCCGAGGTAAGTTTTTTATATTCACCGCTCTGGAACTCCACCCTCTGAGTCTGCTCCGAGAATCCCCGAGGTAAGTTTTTTATATTTACCGCTCTGGAACTCCACCCTCCGAGTCTGCTCCGAGAATCCCCGAGGTAAGTTTTTTATATTTACCGCTCTGGAACTCCACCCTCCGAGTCTGCTCCGAGAATCCCCGAGGTAAGTTTTTTATACTTACCGCTCTGGAACTCCACCCTCCGAGTCTGCTCCGAGAATCCCCGAGGTAAGTTTTTTATATTCACCGCTCTGGAACTCCGCCCTCCGAGTCTGCTCCGAGAATCCCCGAGGTAAGTTTTTTATATTCACCGCTCTGGAACTCCGCCCTCCGAGTCTGCTCCGAGAATCCCCGAGGTAAGTTTTTTATATTCACCGCTCTGGAACTCCGCCCTCCGAGTCTGCTCCGAGAATCCCCGAGGTAAGTTTTTTATATTCACCGCTCTGGAACTCCACCCTCCGAGTCTGCTCCGAGAATCCCCGAGGTAAGTTTTTTATATTCACCGCTCTGGAACTCCACCCTCCGAGTCTGCTCCGAGAATCCCCGAGGTAAGTTTTTTATATTTACCGCTCTGGAACTCCACCCTCCGAGTCTGCTCCGAGAATCCCCGAGGTAAGTTTTTTATATTTACCGCTCTGGAACTCCACCCTCCGAGTCTGCTCCGAGAATCCCCGAGGTAAGTTTTTTATACTTACCGCTCTGGAACTCCGCCCTCCGAGTCTGCTCCGAGAATCCCCGAGGTAAGTTTTTTATATTTACCGCTCTGGAACTCCGCCCTCCGAGTCTGCTCCGAGAATCCCCGAGGTAAGTTTTTTATATTTACCGCTCTGGAACTCCGCCCTCCGAGTCTGCTCCGAGAATCCCCGAGGTAAGTTTTTTATATTCACCGCTCTGGAACTCCGCCCTCCGAGTCTGCTCCGAGAATCCCCGAGGTAAGTTTTTTATATTCACCGCTCTGGAACTCCGCCCTCCGAGTCTGCTCCGAGAATCCCCGAGGTAAGTTTTTTACATTCACCGCTCTGGAACTCCGCCCTCCGAGTCTGCTCCGAGAATCCCCGAGGTAAGTTTTTTATACTTACCGCTCTGGAACTCCGCCCTCCGAGTCTGCTCCGAGAATCCCCGAGGTAAGTTTTTTATATTCACCGCTCTGGAACTCCGCCCTCCGAGTCTGCTCCGAGAATCCCCGAGGTAAGTTTTTTATACTTACCGCTCTGGAACTCCACCCTCCGAGTCTGCTCCGAGAATCCCCGAGGTAAGTTTTTTATATTTACCGCTCTGGAACTCCGCCCTCCGAGTCTGCTCCGAGAATCCCCGAGGTAAGTTTTTTATATTCACCGCTCTGGAACTCCGCCCTCCGAGTCTGCTCCGAGAATCCCCGAGGTAAGTTTTTTATATTCACCGCTCTGGAACTCCGCCCTCCGAGTCTGCTCCGAGAATCCCCGAGGTAAGTTTTTTACATTCACCGCTCTGGAACTCCGCCCTCCGAGTCTGCTCCGAGAATCCCCGAGGTAAGTTTTTTATACTTACCGCTCTGGAACTCCGCCCTCCGAGTCTGCTCCGAGAATCCCCGAGGTAAGTTTTTTATATTCACCGCTCTGGAACTCCGCCCTCCGAGTCTGCTCCGAGAATCCCCGAGGTAAGTTTTTTATACTTACCGCTCTGGAACTCCACCCTCCGAGTCTGCTCCGAGAATCCCCGAGGTAAGTTTTTTATACTTACCGCTCTGGAACTCCACCCTCCGAGTCTGCTCCGAGAATCCCCGAGGTAAGTTTTTTATATTCACCGCTCTGGAACTCCACCCTCCGAGTCTGCTCCGAGAATCCCCGAGGTAAGTTTTTTATACTTACCGCTCTGGAACTCCACCCTCCGAGTCTGCTCCGAGAATCCCCGAGGTAAGTTTTTTATATTCACCGCTCTGGAACTCCGCCCTCCGAGTCTGCTCCGAGAATCCCCGAGGTAAGTTTTTTATATTCACCGCTCTGGAACTCCGCCCTCCGAGTCTGCTCCGAGAATCCCCGAGGTAAGTTTTTTATATTCACCGCTCTGGAACTCCACCCTCCGAGTCTGCTCCGAGAATCCCCGAGGTAAGTTTTTTATATTCACCGCTCTGGAACTCCGCCCTCCGAGTCTGCTCCGAGAATCCCCGAGGTAAGTTTTTTATATTCACCGCTCTGGAACTCCGCCCTCCGAGTCTGCTCCGAGAATCCCCGAGGTAAGTTTTTTATATTCACCGCTCTGGAACTCCGCCCTCCGAGTCTGCTCCGAGAATCCCCGAGGTAAGTTTTTTATATTCACCGCTCTGGAACTCCGCCCTCCGAGTCTGCTCCGAGAATCCCCGAGGTAAGTTTTTTACATTCACCGCTCTGGAACTCCGCCCTCCGAGTCTGCTCCGAGAATCCCCGAGGTAAGTTTTTTATACTTACCGCTCTGGAACTCCGCCCTCCGAGTCTGCTCCGAGAATCCCCGAGGTAAGTTTTTTATATTCACCGCTCTGGAACTCCGCCCTCCGAGTCTGCTCCGAGAATCCCCGAGGTAAGTTTTTTATACTTACCGCTCTGGAACTCCACCCTCCGAGTCTGCTCCGAGAATCCCCGAGGTAAGTTTTTTATACTTACCGCTCTGGAACTCCACCCTCCGAGTCTGCTCCGAGAATCCCCGAGGTAAGTTTTTTATATTCACCGCTCTGGAACTCCACCCTCCGAGTCTGCTCCGAGAATCCCCGAGGTAAGTTTTTTATACTTACCGCTCTGGAACTCCACCCTCCGAGTCTGCTCCGAGAATCCCCGAGGTAAGTTTTTTATATTCAGCGCTCTGGAACTCCACCCTCCGAGTCTGCTCCGAGAATCCCCGAGGTAAGTTTTTTATACTTTCCGCTCTGGAACTCCACCCTCCGAGTCTGCTCCGAGAATCCCCGAGGTAAGTTTTTTATACTTACCGCTCTGGAACTCCACCCTCCGAGTCTGCTCCGAGAATCCCCGAGGTAAGTTTTTTATATTCACCGCTCTGGAACTCCGCCCTCCGAGTCTGCTCCGAGAATCCCCGAGGTAAGTTTTTTATATTCACCGCTCTGGAACTCCACCCTCCGAGTCTGCTCCGAGAATCCCCGAGGTAAGTTTTTTATACTGACCGCTCTGGAACTCCGCCCTCCGAGTCTGCTCCGAGAATCCCCGAGGTAAGTTTTTTATACTTACCGCTCTGGAACTCCGCCCTCCGAGTCTGCTCCGAGAATCCCCGAGGTAAGTTTTTTATATTCACCGCTCTGGAACTCCACCCTCCGAGTCTGCTCCGAGAATCCCCGAGGTAAGTTTTTTATATTCACCGCTCTGGAACTCCACCCTCCGAGTCTGCTCCGAGAATCCCCGAGGTAAGTTTTTTATACTTACCGCTCTGGAACTCCACCCTCCGAGTCTCCTCCGAGAATCCCCGAGGTAAGTTTTTTATATTCACCGCTCTGGAACTCCACCCTCCGAGTCTGCTCCGAGAATCCCCGAGGTAAGTTTTTTATATTCACCGCTCTGGAACTCCACCCTCCGAGTCTGCTCCGAGAATCCCCGAGGTAAGTTTTTTATATTCACCGCTCTGGAACTCCACCCTCCGAGTCTGCTCCGAGAATCCCCGAGGTAAGTTTTTTATATTCACCGCTCTGGAACTCCACCCTCCGAGTCTGCTCCGAGAATCCCCGAGGTAAGTTTTTTATATTCACCGCTCTGGAACTCCACCCTCCGAGTCTGCTCCGAGAATCCCCGAGGTAAGTTTTTTATATTCACCGCTCTGGAACTCCACCCTCCGAGTCTGCTCCGAGAATCCCCGAGGTAAGTTTTTTATACTTACCGCTCTGGAACTCCACCCTCCGAGTCTGCTCCGAGAATCCCCGAGGTAAGTTTTTTATATTCACCGCTCTGGAACTCCACCCTCCGAGTCTGCTCCGAGAATCCCCGAGGTAAGTTTTTTATATTCACCGCTCTGGAACTCCGCCCTCCGAGTCTGCTCCGAGAATCCCCGAGGTAAGTTTTTTATACTTACCGCTCTGGAACTCCGCCCTCCGAGTCTGCTCCGAGAATCCCCGAGGTAAGTTTTTTATATTCACCGCTCTGGAACTCCACCCTCCGAGTCTGCTCCGAGAATCCCCGAGGTAAGTTTTTTATATTCACCGCTCTGGAACTCCACCCTCCGAGTCTGCTCCGAGAATCCCCGAGGTAAGTTTTTTATATTCACCGCTCTGGAACTCCGCCCTCCGAGTCTGCTCCGAGAATCCCCGAGGTAAGTTTTTTATACTTACCGCTCTGGAACTCCACCCTCCGAGTCTGCTCCGAGAATCCCCGAGGTAAGTTTTTTATACTTACTGCTCTGGAACTCCACCCTCCGAGTCTGCTCCGAGAATCCCCGAGGTAAGTTTTTTATACTCACCGCTCTGGAACTCCACCCTCCGAGTCTGCTCCGAGAATCCCCGAGGTAAGTTTTTTATATTCACCGCTCTGGAACTCCACCCTCCGAGTCTGCTCCGAGAATCCCCGAGGTAAGTTTTTTATATTCACCGCTCTGGAACTCCACCCTCCGAGTCTGCTCCGAGAATCCCCGAGGTAAGTTTTTTATATTCACCGCTCTGGAACTCCGCCCTCCGAGTCTGCTCCGAGAATCCCCGAGGTAAGTTTTTTATATTCACCGCTCTGGAACTCCACCCTCCGAGTCTGCTCCGAGAATCCCCGAGGTAAGTTTTTTATATTCACCGCTCTGGAACTCCGCCCTCCGAGTCTGCTCCGAGAATCCCCGAGGTAAGTTTTTTATACTTACCGCTCTGGAACTCCGCCCTCCGAGTCTGCTCCGAGAATCCCCGAGGTAAGTTTTTTATATTCACCGCTCTGGAACTCCACCCTCCGAGTCTGCTCCGAGAATCCCCGAGGTAAGTTTTTTATATTCACCGCTCTGGAACTCCACCCTCCGAGTCTGCTCCGAGAATCCCCGAGGTAAGTTTTTTATACTTACCGCTCTGGAACTCCGCCCTCCGAGTCTGCTCCGAGAATCCCCGAGGTAAGTTTTTTATATTCACCGCTCTGGAACTCCACCCTCCGAGTCTGCTCCGAGAATCCCCGAGGTAAGTTTTTTATATTCACCACTCTGGAACTCCACCCTCCGAGTCTGCTCCGAGAATCCCCGAGGTAAGTTTTTTATACTTACTGCTCTGGAACTCCACCCTCCGAGTCTGCTCCGAGAATCCCCGAGGTAAGTTTTTTATACTCACCGCTCTGGAACTCCACCCTCCGAGTCTGCTCCGAGAATCCCCGAGGTAAGTTTTTTATATTCACCGCTCTGGAACTCCACCCTCCGAGTCTGCTCCGAGAATCCCCGAGGTAAGTTTTTTATATTCACCGCTCTGGAACTCCACCCTCCGAGTCTGCTCCGAGAATCCCCGAGGTAAGTTTTTTATACTGACCGCTCTGGAACTCCACCCTCCGAGTCTGCTCCGAGAATCCCCGAGGTAAGTTTTTTATACTGACCGCTCTGGAACTCCGCCCTCCGAGTCTGCTCCGAGAATCCCCGAGGTAAGTTTTTTATATTCACCGCTCTGGAACTCCGCCCTCCGAGTCTGCTCCGAGAATCCCCGAGGTAAGTTTTTTATATTCACCGCTCTGGAACTCCGCCCTCCGAGTCTGCTCCGAGAATCCCCGAGGTAAGTTTTTTATACTGACCGCTCTGGAACTCCGCCCTCCGAGTCTGCTCCGAGAATCCCCGAGGTAAGTTTTTTATATTCACCGCTCTGGAACTCCGCCCTCCGAGTCTGCTCCGAGAATCCCCGAGGTAAGTTTTTTATATTCACCGCTCTGGAACTCCACCCTCCGAGTCTGCTCCGAGAATCCCCGAGGTAAGTTTTTTATACTGACCGCTCTGGAACTCCGCCCTCCGAGTCTGCTCCGAGAATCCCCGAGGTAAGTTTTTTATATTCACCGCTCTGGAACTCCGCCCTCCGAGTCTGCTCCGAGAATCCCCGAGGTAAGTTTTTTATATTCACCGCTCTGGAACTCCGCCCTCCGAGTCTGCTCCGAGAATCCCCGAGGTAAGTTTGTTATATTCACCGCTCTGGAACTCCACCCTCCGAGTCTGCTCCGAGAATCCCCGAGGTAAGTTTTTTATATTCACCGCTCTGGAACTCCACCCTCCGAGTCTGCTCCGAGAATCCCCGAGGTAAGTTTTTTATACTTACCGCTCTGGAACTCCGCCCTCCGAGTCTGCTCCGAGAATCCCCGAGGTAAGTTTTTTATACTCACCGCTCTGGAACTCCACCCTCCGAGTCTGCTCCGAGAATCCCCGAGGTAAGTTTTTTATACTCACCGCTCTGGAACTCCGCCCTCCGAGTCTGCTCCGAGAATCCCCGAGGTAAGTTTTTTATATTCACCGCTCTGGAACTCCACCCTCCGAGTCTGCTCCGGGAATCCCCGAGGTAAGTTTTTTATACTTACCGCTCTGGAACTCCGCCCTCCGAGTCTGCTCCGAGAATCCCCGAGGTAAGTTTTTTATATTCACCGCTCTGGAACTCCGCCCTCCGAGTCTGCTCCGAGAATCCCCGAGGTAAGTTTTTTATATTTACCGCTCTGGAACTCCACCCTCCGAGTCTGCTCCGAGAATCCCCGAGGTAAGTTTTTTATATTCACCGCTCTGGAACTCCGCCCTCCGAGTCTGCTCCGAGAATCCCCGAGGTAAGTTTTTTATATTCACCGCTCTGGAACTCCGCCCTCCGAGTCTGCTCCGAGAATCCCCGAGGTAAGTTTTTTATATTCACCGCTCTGGAACTCCGCCCTCCGAGTCTGCTCCGAGAATCCCCGAGGTAAGTTTTTTATATTCACCGCTCTGGAACTCCGCCCTCCGAGTCTGCTCCGAGAATCCCCGAGGTAAGTTTTTTATATTCACCGCTCTGGAACTCCGCCCTCCGAGTCTGCTCCGAGAATCCCCGAGGTAAGTTTTTTATATTCACCGCTCTGGAACTCCGCCCTCCGAGTCTGCTCCGAGAATCCCCGAGGTAAGTTTTTTATATTCACCACTCTGGAACTCCGCCCTCCGAGTCTGCTCCGAGAATCCCCGAGGTAAGTTTTTTATATTCACCGCTCTGGAACTCCACCCTCCGAGTCTGCTCCGAGAATCCCCGAGGTAAGTTTTTTATACTTACCGCTCTGGAACTCCACCCTCCGAGTCTGCTCCGAGAATCCCCGAGGTAAGTTTTTTATATTCACCGCTCTGGAACTCCGCCCTCCGAGTCTGCTCCGAGAATCCCCGAGGTAAGTTTTTTATATTCACCGCTCTGGAACTCCACCCTCCGAGTCTGCTCCGAGAATCCCCGAGGTAAGTTTTTTATATTCACCGCTCTGGAACTCCGCCCTCCGAGTCTGCTCCGAGAATCCCCGAGGTAAGTTTTTTATATTCACCGCTCTGGAACTCCGCCCTCCGAGTCTGCTCCGAGAATCCCCGAGGTAAGTTTTTTATATTCACCGCTCTGGAACTCCACCCTCCGAGTCTGCTCCGAGAATCCCCGAGGTAAGTTTTTTATATTCACCACTCTGGAACTCCGCCCTCCGAGTCTGCTCCGAGAATCCCCGAGGTAGGTTTTTTATACTTTCCGCTCTGGAACTCCACCCTCCGAGTCTGCTCCGAGAATCCCCGAGGTAAGTTTTTTATATTCACCAATCTGGAACTCCGCCCTCCGAGTCTGCTCCGAGAATCCCCGAGGTAAGTTTTTTATATTCACCGCTCTGGAACTCCGCCCTCCGAGTCTGCTCCGAGAATCCCCGAGGTAAGTTTTTTATATTCACCGCTCTGGAACTCCACCCTCCGAGTCTGCTCCGAGAATCCCCGAGGTAAGTTTTTTATACTTTCCGCTCTGGAACTCCGCCCTCCGAGTCTGCTCCGAGAATCCCCGAGGTAAGTTTTTTATACTTACCGCTCTGGAACTCCACCCTCCGAGTCTGCTCCGAGAATCCCCGAGGTAAGTTTTTTATATTCACCGCTCTGGAACTCCGCCCTCCGAGTCTGCTCCGAGAATCCCCGAGGTAAGTTTTTTATATTCACCGCTCTGGAACTCCACCCTCCGAGTCTGCTCCGAGAATCCCCGAGGTAAGTTTTTTATATTCACCGCTCTGGAACTCCGCCCTCCGAGTCTGCTCCGAGAATCCCCGAGGTAAGTTTTTTATATTCACCGCTCTGGAACTCCGCCCTCCGAGTCTGCTCCGAGAATCCCCGAGGTAAGTTTTTTATATTCACCGCTCTGGAACTCCGCCCTCCGAGTCTGCTCCGAGAATCCCCGAGGTAAGTTTTTTATACTTTGCGCTCTGGAACTCCACCCTCCGAGTCTGCTCCGAGAATCCCCGAGGTAAGTTTTTTATATTCACCACTCTGGAACTCCACCCTCCGAGTCTGCTCCGAGAATCCCCGAGGTAAGTTTTTTATATTCACCGCTCTGGAACTCCACCCTCCGAGTCTGCTCCGAGAATCCCCGAGGTAAGTTTTTTATACTTTCCGCTCTGGAACTCCACCCTCCGAGTCTGCTCCGAGAATCCCCGAGGTAAGTTTTTTATATTCACCGCTCTGGAACTCCGCCCTCCGAGTCTGCTCCGAGAATCCCCGAGGTAAGTTTTTTATATTCACCGCTCTGGAACTCCACCCTCCGAGTCTGCTCCGAGAATCCCCGAGGTAAGTTTTTTATATTCACCGCTCTGGAACTCCGCCCTCCGAGTCTGCTCCGAGAATCCCCGAGGTAAGTTTTTTATATTCACCGCTCTGGAACTCCACCCTCCGAGTCTGCTCCGAGAATCCCCGAGGTAAGTTTTTTATATTCACCGCTCTGGAACTCCACTCTCCGAGTCTGCTCCGAGAATCCCCGAGGTAAGTTTTTTATATTCACCGCTCCGGAACTCCGCCCTCCGAGTCTGCTCCGGGAATCCCCGAGGTAAGTTTTTTTCACTTACTGCTCTGGAACTCCGCCCTCCGAGTCTGCTCCGAGAATCCCCGAGGTAAGTTTTTTATACTTTCCGCTCTGGAACTCCACCCTCCGAGTCTGCTCCGAGAATCCCCGAGGTAAGTTTTTTATATTCAGCGCTCTGGAACTCCACCCTCCGAGTCTGCTCCGAGAATCCCCGAGGTAAGTTTTTTATACTTACCGCTCTGGAACTCCGCCCTCCGAGTCTGCTCCGAGAATCCCCGAGGTAAGTTTTTTATATTCACCGCTCTGGAACTCCGCCCTCCGAGTCTGCTCCGAGAATCCCCGAGGTAAGTTTTTTATATTCACCGCTCTGGAACTCCGCCCTCCGAGTCTGCTCCGAGAATCCCCGAGGTAAGTTTTTTATACTTACCGCTCTGGAATTCCGCCCTCCGAGTCTGCTCCGAGAATCCCCGAGGTAAGTTTTTTATATTCACCGCTCTGGAACTCCACCCTCCGAGTCTGCTCCGAGAATCCCCGAGGTAAGTTTTTTATACTCACCGCTCTGGAACTCCGCCCTCCGAGTCTGCTCCGAGAATCCCCGAGGTAAGTTTTTTATATTCACCGCTCTGGAACTCCGCCCTCCGAGTCTGCTCCGAGAATCCCCGAGGTAAGTTTTTTTCACTTACTGCTCTGGAACTCCGCCCTCCGAGTCTGCTCCGAGAATCCCCGAGGTAAGTTTTTTATATTCACCGCTCTGGAACTCCGCCCTCCGAGTCTGCTCCGAGAATCCCCGAGGTAAGTTTTTTATATTCACCGCTCTGGAACTCCGCCCTCCGAGTCTGCTCCGAGAATCCCCGAGGTAAGTTTTTTATATTTACCGCTCTGGAACTCCGCCCTCCGAGTCTGCTCCGAGAATTCCCGAGGTAAGTTTTTTATATTCACCGCTCTGGAACTCCACCCTCCGAGTCTGCTCCGAGAATCCCCGAGGTAAGTTTTTTATATTCACCGCTCTGGAACTCCGCCCTCCGAGTCTGCTCCGAGAATCCCCGAGGTAAGTTTTTTATATTTACCGCTCTGGAACTCCGCCCTCCGAGTCTGCTCCGAGAATTCCCGAGGTATGTTTTTTATATTCACCGCTCTGGAACTCCACCCTCCGAGTCTGCTCCGAGAATCCCCGAGGTAAGTTTTTTATATTCACCGCTCTGGAACTCCGCCCTCCGAGTCTGCTCCGAGAATCCCCGAGGTAAGTTTTTTATACTCACCGCTCTGGAACTCCGCCCTCCGAGTCTGCTCCGAGAATCCCCGAGGTAAGTTTTTTATATTTACCGCTCTGGAACTCCACCCTCCGAGTCTGCTCCGAGAATCCCCGAGGTAAGTTTTTTATACTTACCGCTCTGGAACTCCGCCCTCCGAGTCTGCTCCGAGAATCCCCGAGGTAAGTTTTTTATATTCACCGCTCTGGAACTCCACCCTCCGAGTCTGCTCCGAGAATCCCCGAGGTAAGTTTTTTATATTCACCGCTCTGGAACTCCGCCCTCCGAGTCTGCTCCGAGAATCCCAGAGGTAAGTTTTTTATATTTACCGCTCTGGAACTCCACCCTCCGAGTCTGCTCCGAGAATCCCCGAGGTAAGTTTTTTATATTTACCGCTCTGGAACTCCGCCCTCCGAGTCTGCTCCGAGAATCCCCGAGGTAAGTTTTTTATATTCACCGCTCTGGAACTCCACCCTCCGAGTCTGCTCCGAGAATCCCCGAGGTAAGTTTTTTATATTTACCGCTCTGGAACTTCGCCCTCCGAGTCTGCTCCGAGAATCCCCGAGGTAAGTTTTTTATATTCACCGCTCTGGAACTCCGCCCTCCGAGTCTGCTCCGAGAATCCCCGAGGTAAGTTTTTTATACTCACCGCTCTGGAACTCCGCCCTCCGAGTCTGCTCCGAGAATCCCCGAGGTAAGTTTTTTATACTTACCGCTCTGGAACTCCGCCCTCCGAGTCTGCTCCGAGAATCCCCGAGGTAAGTTTTTTATACTGCCCGGTCTGGAACTCCACCCTCCGAGTCTGCTCCGAGAATCCCCGAGGTAAGTTTTTTATATTCACCGCTCTGGAACTCCGCCCTCCGAGTCTGCTCCGAGAATCCCCGAGGTAAGTTTTTTATATTCACCGCTCTGGAACTCCACCCTCCGAGTCTGCTCCGAGAATCCCCGAGGTAAGTTTTTTATATTTACCGCTCTGGAACTCCACCCTCCGAGTCTGCTCCGAGAATCCCCGAGGTAAGTTTTTTATACTTACCGCTCTGGAACTCCGCCCTCCGAGTCTGCTCCGAGAATCCCCGAGGTAAGTTTTTTATATTCACCGCTCTGGAACTCCGCCCTCCGAGTCTGCTCCGAGAATCCCCGAGGTAAGTTTTTTATATTCACCGCTCTGGAACTCCGCCCTCCGAGTCTGCTCCGAGAATCCCCGAGGTAAGTTTTTTATATTCACCGCTCTGGAACTCCACCCTCCGAGTCTGCTCCGAGAATCCCCGAGGTAAGTTTTTTATATTTACCGCTCTGGAACTCCACCCTCCGAGTCTGCTCCGAGAATCCCCGAGGTAAGTTTTTTATACTTACCGCTCTGGAACTCCACCCTCCGAGTCTGCTCCGAGAATCCCCGAGGTAAGTTTTTTATACTTACCGCTCTGGAACTCCGCCCTCCGAGTCTGCTCCGAGAATCCCCGAGGTAAGTTTTTTATACTTTCCGCTCTGGAACTCCACCCTCCGAGTCTGCTCCGAGAATCCCCGAGGTAAGTTTTTTATATTTACCGCTCTGGAACTCCACCCTCCGAGTCTGCTCCGAGAATCCCCGAGGTAAGTTTTTTATATTCACCGCTCTGGAACTCCGCCCTCCGAGTCTGCTCCGAGAATCCCCGAGGTAAGTTTTTTATATTCACCGCTCTGGAACTCCGCCCTCCGAGTCTGCTCCGAGAATCCCCGAGGTAAGTTTTTTATACTTACCGCTCTGGAACTCCACCCTCCGAGTCTGCTCCGAGAATCCCCGAGGTAAGTTTTTTATATTCACCGCTCTGGAACTCCACCCTCCGAGTCTGCTCCGAGAATCCCCGAGGTAAGTTTTTTATACTTACCGCTCTGGAACTCCACCCTCCGAGTCTGCTCCGAGAATCCCCGAGGTAAGTTTTTTATACTTTCCGCTCTGGAACTCCACCCTCCGAGTCTGCTCCGAGAATCCCCGAGGTAAGTTTTTTATACTTACCGCTCTGGAACTCCACCCTCCGAGTCTGCTCCGAGAATCCCCGAGGTAAGTTTTTTATACTTACCGCTCTGGAACTCCACCCTCCGAGTCTGCTCCGAGAATCCCCGAGGTAAGTTTTTTATACTTTCCGCTCTGGAACTCCACCCTCCGAGTCTGCTCCGAGAATCCCCGAGGTAAGTTTTTTATATTCAGCGCTCTGGAACTCCACCCTCCGAGTCTGCTCCGAGAATCCCCGAGGTAAGTTTTTTATACTTACCGCTCTGGAACTCCACCCTCCGAGTCTGCTCCGAGAATCCCCGAGGTAAGTTTTTTATATTCACCGCTCTGGAACTCCACCCTCCGAGTCTGCTCCGAGAATCCCCGAGGTAAGTTTTTTATACTTACCGCTCTGGAACTCCACCCTCCGAGTCTGCTCCGAGAATCCCCGAGGTAAGTTTTTTATATTCACCGCTCTGGAACTCCGCCCTCCGAGTCTGCTCCGAGAATCCCCGAGGTAAGTTTTTTATATTCACCGCTCTGGAACTCCGCCCTCCGAGTCTGCTCCGAGAATCCCCGAGGTAAGTTTTTTATATTCACCGCTCTGGAACTCCGCCCTCCGAGTCTGCTCCGAGAATCCCCGAGGTAAGTTTTTTATATTCACCGCTCTGGAACTCCACCCTCCGAGTCTGCTCCGAGAATCCCCGAGGTAAGTTTTTTATACTTACCGCTCTGGAACTCCGCCCTCCGAGTCTGCTCCGAGAATCCCCGAGGTAAGTTTTTTATATTCACCGCTCTGGAACTCCACCCTCCGAGTCTGCTCCGAGAATCCCCGAGGTCAGTTTTTTATACTGACCGCTCTGGAACTCCACCCTCTGAGTCTGCTCCGAGAATCCCCGAGGTAAGTTTTTTATATTCACCGCTCTGGAACTCCACCCTCCGAGTCTGCTCCGAGAATCCCCGAGGTAAGTTTTTTATACTTACCGCTCTGGAACTCCACCCTCCGAGTCTGCTCCGAGAATCCCCGAGGTAAGTTTTTTATATTCACCGCTCTGGAACTCCGCCCTCCGAGTCTGCTCCGAGAATCCCCGAGGTAAGTTTTTTATATTCACCGCTCTGGAACTCCGCCCTCCGAGCCTGCTCCGAGAATCCCCGAGGTAAGTTTTTTATATTCACCGCTCTGGAACTCCGCCCTCCGAGTCTGCTCCGAGAATCCCCGAGGTAAGTTTTTTATATTCACCGCTCTGGAACTCCACCCTCCGAGTCTGCTCCGAGAATCCCCGAGGTAAGTTTTTTATACTCACCGCTCTGGAACTCCACCCTCCGAGTCTGCTCCGAGAATCCCCGAGGTAAGTTTTTTATACTTACCGCTCTGGAACTCCGCCCTCCGAGTCTGCTCCGAGAATCCCCGAGGTAAGTTTTTTATATTCACCGCTCTGGAACTCCGCCCTCCGAGTCTGCTCCGAGAATCCCCGAGGTAAGTTTTTTATACTTACCGCTCTGGAACTCCACCCTCCGAGTCTGCTCCGAGAATCCCCGAGGTAAGTTTTTTATATTCACCGCTCTGGAACTCCGCCCTCCGAGTCTGCTCCGAGAATCCCCGAGGTAAGTTTTTTATATTCACCGCTCTGGAACTCCGCCCTCCGAGTCTGCTCCGAGAATCCCCGAGGTAAGTTTTTTATATTCACCGCTCTGGAACTCCGCCCTCCGAGTCTGCTCCGAGAATCCCCGAGGTAAGTTTTTTATATTCACCGCTCTGGAACTCCGCCCTCCGAGTCTGCTCCGAGAATCCCCGAGGTAAGTTTTTTATACTCACCGCTCTGGAACTCCACCCTCCGAGTCTGCTCCGAGAATCCCCGAGGTAAGTTTTTTATATTCACCGCTCTGGAACTCCGCCCTCCGAGTCTGCTCCGAGAATCCCCGAGGTAAGTTTTTTATATTCACCGCTCTGGAACTCCGCCCTCCGAGTCTGCTCCGAGAATCCCCGAGGTAAGTTTTTTATATTCACCGCTCTGGAACTCCGCCCTCCGAGTCTGCTCCGAGAATCCCCGAGGTAAGTTTTTTATATTCACCGCTCTGGAACTCCGCCCTCCGAGTCTGCTCCGAGAATCCCCGAGGTAAGTTTTTTATATTCACCGCTCTGGAACTCCGCCCTCCGAGTCTGCTCCGAGAATCCCCGAGGTAAGTTTTTTATACTCACCGCTCTGGAACTCCGCCCTCCGAGTCTGCTCCGAGAATCCCCGAGGTAAGTTTTTTACATTCACCGCTCTGGAACTCCACCCTCCGAGTCTGCTCCGAGAATCCCCGAGGTAAGTTTTTTATACTTACCGCTCTGGAACTCCGCCCTCCGAGTCTGCTCCGAGAATCCCCGAGGTAAGTTTTTTATATTCACCGCTCTGGAACTCCACCCTCCGAGTCTGCTCCGAGAATCCCCGAGGTAAGTTTTTTATATTCACCGCTCTGGAACTCCGCCCTCCGAGTCTGCTCCGAGAATCCCCGAGCTAAGTTTTTTTATACTTACCGCTCTGGAACTCCGCCCTCCGAGTCTGCTCCGAGAATCCCCGAGGTAAGTTTTTTATACTTACCGCTCTGGAACTCCGCCCTCCGAGTCTGATCCGGGAATCCCCGAGGTAAGTTTTTTATATTCACCGCTCTGGAACTCCACCCTCCGAGTCTGCTCCGAGAATCCCCGAGGTAAGTTTTTTATATTCACCGCTCTGGAACTCCACCCTCCGAGTCTGCTCCGAGAATCCCCGAGGTAAGTTTTTTATATTCACCGCTCTGGAACTCCACCCTCCGAGTCTGCTCCGAGAATCCCCGAGGTAAGTTTTTTATATTCACCGCTCTGGAACTCCGCCCTCCGAGTCTGCTCCGAGAATCCCCGAGGTAAGTTTTTTATACTCACCGCTCTGGAACTCCACCCTCCGAGTCTGCTCCGAGAATCCCCGAGGTAAGTTTTTTATACTCACCGCTCTGGAACTCCGCCCTCCGAGTCTGCTCCGAGAATCCCCGAGGTAAGTTTTTTATACTTACCGCTCTGGAACTCCACCCTCCGAGTCTGCTCCGAGAATCCCCGAGGTAAGTTTTTTATATTCACCGCTCTGGAACTCCGCCCTCCGAGTCTGCTCCGAGAATCCCCGAGGTAAGTTTTTTATATTCACCGCTCTGGAACTCCACCCTCCGAGTCTGCTCCGAGAATCCCCGAGGTAAGTTTTTTATATTCACCACTCTGGAACTCCACCCTCCGAGTCTGCTCCGAGAATCCCCGAGGTAAGTTTTTTATACTTACCGCTCTGGAACTCCACCCTCCGAGTCTGCTCCGAGAATCCCCGAGGTAAGTTTTTTATACTTACCGCTCTGGAACTCCACCCTCCGAGTCTGCTCCGAGAATCCCCGAGGTAAGTTTTTTACATTCACCGCTCTGGAACTCCGCCCTCCGAGTCTGCTCCGAGAATCCCCGAGGTAAGTTTTTTATATTCACCGCTCTGGAACTCCGCCCTCCGAGTCTGCTCCGAGAATCCCCGAGGTAAGTTTTTTATACTTACCGCTCTGGAACTCCACCCTCCGAGTCTGCTCCGAGAATCCCCGAGGTAAGTTTTTTATATTCACCGCTCTGGAACTCCGCCCTCCGAGTCTGCTCCGAGAATCCCCGAGGTAAGTTTTTTATACTTACCGCTCTGGAACTCCGCCCTCCGAGTCTGCTCCGAGAATCCCCGAGGTAAGTTTTTTATACTTACCGCTCTGGAACTCCGCCCTCCGAGTCTGATCCGGGAATCCCCGAGGTAAGTTTTTTATACTCACCGCTCTGGAACTCCACCCTCCGAGTCTGCTCCGAGAATCCCCGAGGTAAGTTTTTTATACTTACCGCTCTGGAACTCCGCCCTCCGAGTCTGCTCCGAGAATCTCCGAGGTAAGTTTTTTATACTTACCGCTCTGGAACTCCGCCCTCCGAGTCTGCTCCGAGAATCCCCGAGGTAAGTTTTTTATATTCACCGCTCTGGAACTCCACCCTCCGAGTCTTCTCCGAGAATCCCCGAGGTAAGTTTTTTATATTCACCGCTCTGGAACTCCACCCTCCGAGTCTTCTCCGAGAATCCCCGAGGTAAGTTTTTTATATTCACCGCTCTGGAACTCCGCCCTCCGAGTCTGCTCCGAGAATCCCCGAGGTAAGTTTTTTATACTTACCGCTCTGGAACTCCACCCTCCGAGTCTGCTCCGAGAATCCCCGAGGTAAGTTTTTTATATTCACCGCTCTGGAACTCCGCCCTCCGAGTCTGCTCCGAGAATCCCCGAGGTAAGTTTTTTATATTCACCGCTCTGGAACTCCGCCCTCCGAGTCTGCTCCGAGAATCCCCGAGGTAAGTTTTTTATATTCACCGCTCTGGAACTCCGCCCTCCGAGTCTGCTCCGAGAATCCCCGAGGTAAGTTTTTTATACTCACCGCTCTGGAACTCCGCCCTCCGAGTCTGCTCCGAGAATCCCCGAGGTAAGTTTTTTATACTCACCGCTCTGGAACTCCGCCCTCCGAGTCTGCTCCGAGAATCCCCGAGGTAAGTTTTTTATATTCAGCGCTCTGGAACTCCGACCTCCGAGTCTGCTCCGGGAATCCCCGAGGTAAGTTTTTTTCACTTACTGCTCTGGAACTCCGCCCTCCGAGTCTGCTCCGAGAATCCCCGAGGTAAGTTTTTTATACTTTCCGCTCTGGAACTCCGCCCTCCGAGTCTGCTCCGAGAATCCCCGAGGTAAGTTTTTTATATTCACCGCTCTGGAACTCCACCCTCCGAGTCTGCTCCGAGAATCCCCGAGGTAAGTTTTTTATATTCACCGCTCTGGAACTCCGCCCTCCGAGTCTGCTCCGAGAATCCCCGAGGTAAGTTTTTTATACTTAGTGCTCTGGAACTCCACCCTCCGAGTCTGCTCCGAGAATCTCCCAGATAAGTTTTTTATACTTCCCGCTTTGGAACTCCGCCCTCCCGAGTCTGCTCCTTGAATCTCCGAGGTAAGTTTTTTATACTTAGTGGTCTGGAACTCCACCCTCCGAGTCTGCTCCGAGAATCTCCCAGATAAGTTTTTTATAATTCCCGCTTTGGAACTCCGCCCTCCCGAGTCTGCTCCGAGAATCCCCGAGGTAAGTTTTTTTTATACTTACCACTCTGAATCTCTACTCTCATACTCACAGAATCACACCTTGCAGACAATGTCCCAGACACTGCCATCACCATCCCCGGGTATGTCCTGTCCCAGCGGCAGGACTGAACGAGCAGAGGTGGCGGCACAGTGGTATACAGTCAGGAGGGAGTTGCCCTGGGAGTCCTCAACATTGACTCCAGGCCCCATGAAGTCTCATGGCATCAGGTAAAACATGGACAAGGAAACCTCCTGCTGATGACCACCTACCGCCCTCCCTCAGTTGATGACTCAGTACTCCTCCATTTTGAACACCACTTGGAGGAAGCACTGAGGGTGGCAAGGGCACAAAATGTACTCTGAGTGGGGGACTTCAATGTCCATCACCAAGAGTGGCTCAGTAGCACCACTACTGCCCGAGCTGGCCGAGTCCTAAAGGACATGACTGCCAGACTGGGTCTGCAGCAGGTGGTGAGGGGATAACATACTCGACCTCGTCCTCACCAATCTGCCTGTCACAGATGTTTCTGTCCATGACAGTATTGGTAGGAGTGACCACCGCACAGTCCTTGTGGAGACGAAGTCCCGCCTTCACATTGAGGATACCGTCCGTCATGATGTCTGGCACGATCACTGTGCTAAATAGGATAGATTTCGAACAGATCTAGCAATGCAAAACTGGGCATCCATGAGGTGCTGTGGGCCTTCAGCAGCAGCAGAATTGTACTCAACCACAATCTGTAACCTCATGGCCCAGCATATCCCCCACTCTACCATTACCATCAAGCCATGAGACCAAACCTGGTTCAATGAAGAGTGCAGGAGGGCATGCCAGGAGCAACACCAGGCATACCTCAAAATGAGGTGTCAACCCAGTGAAGCTACAACACAGGACTATCTGCGTCCCAAACTGCATAAGCAGCATGCGATAGACAGAGCTAAGCGATCCCATAACCAATGGATCAGATCTAAGCTCTGCAGTCCTGTCACATCCAGCCATGAATGGTGGTGGACAATTAAACAACTAACTGGAGGAGGTGGCTCCACAAATATCCCCATCCTCAATGATGGGGGAGCCCAGAATATCAGTGCGAAAGATAAGGCTGAAGCATTTGCAACAATCTTCAGCCAGAAGTGCCGAATTGATGATCCATCTCGGCCTCCTCCTGAAGTCCCCAGCATCACAGATGCCAGACTCAAGGCAATCCGATTCACTCCGCGTGATATCAAGAAACAACTGAAGGCACTGGATACTGCAAAAGCTATGGGTCCTGACAATATTCCAGCAATAGTACTGAAGACCTGTGCTCCACAACTTGCCACACCCCTAGCCAAGCTGTTCCAGTACAGCTACAACACTGGCATCTACCCTGCAATGTGGAAAATTGCCCAGGTATGTCCTGTACACAAAAAGCAGGACAAGTCCAACCCGGCCAATTACCGCCCCATCAGCCTACTCTCAATCATCAGTAAAGTGATGGAAGGTGTCATCAACAGTGCCATCAAGCGGCACTTGTTTAGCAATAACCTGCTCAGTGACGCTCAGTTTGGGTTCCGCCAGGGTCACTCAGCTCCTGACCTCATTACAGCCTTGGTTCAAACATGGACAAAAGAGCTGAACTCAAGAGGTGAGGTGAGAGTGAATGCCCTTGACATCAAGGCAGCATTTGACTGAGTATGGCATCAAGGAGCCCGAGCAAAACTGGAGTCAATGGGAATCAGGGGGAAAACCCTTCGCTGGTTGGAGTTATACCTAGCGCAAAGGAAGATGGTTGTGGTTGTTGGAGGTCAATCATCTGAGCTCCAGGACATCACTACAGGAGTTCCTCAGGGTAGTGTCCGAGGCCCAACCATATTCTGCTGCTTCCTTCACTCATAAGGTCAGAAGTGAGAATGTTCGCTGATGATTGCACAATGTTCAGCTCCATTCATGATTCGTCAGATACTGAAGCAGTCCGTCTAGAAATGCAGCAAGACCTGGACAATATCCAGCCTTAGGCTGATAAGTGGCAAGTAACATTCGCACCACACAAGTGCCAGGCAATGACCATCTCCAACAAGAGAGAATCTAACCATCTCCCCTTGACATTCATAGAAACATAGAAAATAGGAGCAGGAGTAGGCCATTCGGCCCTTCGAGCCAGCTTCGCCATTCATTATGATCATGGCTGATCATCCAACTCAGTAGCCTGTTCCGGCTTTCGCCCCATACCCTTTGATCCCTTTAGACCCAAGAGCTATATCTAACTCCTTTTTGAAAACATACAATGTTTTGGCCTGAACTGCTTTCTGTGGTGGTGAATTCCACAGGCTCACCACTCTCTGGGTGAAGACATTTCTCTTAATCTCAGTCCTGAAAGGTTTACCCCGTATCCTCAGACTATGACCCCTGTTTCTGGACTCCCCCACCATCGGGAACATCCTTCCTGCATCTATCCTGTCAAGTCCTGTTAGAATTTTATAGGTTTCTATGAGATCCCCCCTCACTCTTCTGAACTCCAGTGAATATAATCCTAACCGACTCAATCTCTCCTCATACAACAGTCCCACCATCCCAGGAATCAGTCTGGTAAACCTTCGCTGCACTCCCTCTATAGCAAGAACATCCTTCCTCAGATAAGGAGACCAAAACTGTACACAATATTCCAGGTGTGACCTCATCAAGGCCCTATATAATTGCAGCAAGACATCCCTGCTCCTGTACTCGAATCCTCTCGCTATGAAGGCCAACATCCCATTTGCCTTTTTTACCTGCTGTTCTCCTGTTGCACCTGCATGCTTACCTTCAGTGACTGGTGTACGAGAACACCCAGGTCTCTCTGCATATTCCCCCCTCTCAGTTTATAGCCGTTCAGATAATAATCTGCCTCCCTGTTTTTGCTACCAAAGTGGATAACCTCACATTTATCCACATTATACTGCATCTGCCATGCATTAGCCCACTCACTCAACTTGTCCAAATCACCCTGAAGCCTCTCTGCATCCTCCTCACAACTCATCCTCCCACCCAGTTTTGTGTAATGTGAAAATTTGGAGATATTACATTTAGTTCCCTCAGCTAAATCATGAATATATATTGTGAATAGCTGGGGTCTGAGCACCGATCCCTGCCGTACCCCATTAGTCACTGCCTGCCATTCGGAAAAAGACCCATTTATTCCTACTCTTTGTTTCCTGTCTGCCAACCAATTTTCTATCCATCACAATACACTACCCCCAATCCCATGCGCTTTAATTTTACACGCTAATCTCTTATGTGGGACTTTGTCGAAAGCCTTCTGAAAGTCCAAATAAACCACATCCACTGGCTCCCCCTCATCAACTCTACTAGTTACATCCTCGAAGAATTCTAGTAGATTTGTCAAGCATGATTTCCCTTTTGTAAATCCATGTTGACTCTGTCCGATTCTACCACTGTTCTCTAAATGCTCTGCTATAAAATCTTTGATAATGAACTCTAGAATTTTCCCCACTACCAACGTCAGGCTGACTGGTCTATAATTCCCTGCTTTCTCTCTACCTCCTTTTTTAAATAGTGGGGTTTCATTAGCTACCCTCCAATCTGTAGGAACTGTTCCAGAGTCTATAGAATCTTGGAAGATGACCACCAATGCCTCCACTATTTTTCGGGCCACTTCCTTAAGTACTCTGGGATGCATACCATCAGGCCCTGGGGATTTATCAGCCTTCAATCCCATCAATTTCCCCAACACCATTTCTCTACTAATACTGACTTCTTTCAGTTCCTTTCTCTCTCACTAAGCCCTGTGTTCCCCAACATTTCTGGTATGATATTTGTGTCCTCTTTTGTGAAGACAGAACCAAAGTATGCATTTAGTTGGTCAGCCATTTCTTTATTTCCCATAATAAATTCCCCTGTTTCTGACTGTAAGGGACCTACATTTGTCTTCACCAATCTTTTTCTCTTCACATACCTATAGAAACTTTTACAGTCAGTTTTTATGTTCCCCACAAGCTTGCTCGCGTACTCTGTTTTCCCCTTCTTAATCAATCCCTTGGTCCTCCTTTGCTGAATTCTAAACTGCTCCCAATCCTCAGGTCTGTTGTTTTTCCTGGCAAATTTATATGCCTCTTCCTTGGATCTAATGCTATCTCTAATTTCCCTTGTAAACCATGGTTTGGCTACCTTTCCTGTTTTACTTTTGTTCCAGACAGGAATAAACAATTGTTGCAGTTCATCCATACACTCTTTAAATGTTTGCCATTGTCTATCCACCGTCATCCCTTTAAGTAACGTTTCCCAATCTGTCATGGCCAACTCGCGCATCATACCTTTGTAGTTTTCTTTACTAACATTCAGGACCCTAGTCTCAGAATCAACTACGTCACTCTCCATCTTGATGAAGAATTCTATCATATTATGGTCGCTCATCCCCAAGGGGTCTCGCACCACTAGATTGTCAATTATTCCTCTCTCATTACACAATACCCAGTCTAGGATGGCCTGTTCTCTAGTTGGTTCCTCAACGTATTAGTCCAGAAAACCATCCCGTATACACTCCAAGAATTTCTCCTCTACTGTATTGTGACTAATTTGATTTGCCCAATCTATATACAGATTAATGTCACCCATAATTACAGATGTTCCTTTATTGCATGTGTCTCTAATTTCCTGTTTAATGCCATTCCCAACATCACCACTACAGTTTGGGGGTCTATATACAACCCCCACTAACGTTTGTTCCTAACATGTGGCACGAATGCTATTTGCCACTTATCGGCCCATGCCTGGATGTTGTCCAGGTCTAGCTGCATATGGATACGGGCTGCTTCAGTATGTGACACGCTTATTCAAGAAAGGGCGTAAGGACAGTCCTAGAAACTACAGGCCAGTTAATCTATCATTAGTGGTGTTAATCATGGTTGATAAGGTGCCACATCAAAGTTTATTGCAGAAAATAAAAGCTCATGGTGTAGGGGGTAACATATTGACATGGATAGAGGATTGGCTAGCTAACAGGGAACAGAGAGTGGGCATAAATGGGTCATTTTCTGGTTGGCAAGATGTAACGAGTGGTGTGTCACAGGAATCTGTGCTGGGGCCTCAACTTTTTACAATTTATATCAATGACTTAGATGAAGGGACCGAAGGTATGGTTGCTGAATTTGCTGATGACACAAAGATAGGTTGGAAAGTAACTTGTGAAGAGGATATAAGGGGGCCATAAAGGGATATAGATAGGTTAAGTGAGTGGGCAAAGACCTTGCAAATGGAGTATAATGTGGGAAAGTGGGAAATTGTCCACTTTGGCAGGAAGAATAAAAAAGAAGCATATTATCTAAATGGTGAGAGATTGCAGAGCTCTGAGATGCAGAGGGATCTGGGTGTCCTCGTGCATGAATTGCAAAAGGTTAGTATGTAGGTACAGCACGTAATTAGGAACGATAATAGAACGTTATCGTTTATCGTGAGGGGAATTAAATACAAAAGTAGGGAGGTTGTGCTTCAGTTATAGAGGGCCTTGGTGAGACCACATCTGGAGTAGTGTGTACAGTACTGGTCTCCTTATTTAAGGAAGGATGTAAATGCACTGGAGGCAGTTCAGAGAAGGTTTACTAGACTAATACCTGGAATGGGTGGGTTGGACAGGCTAGGCTTGTATCCACTGGAGTTTAGAAGAGTAAGAGGCGACTTGATTGAAAAATATAAGATCCTGAGGGGTCTTGACAGGGTGGATGTGGAAAGGATGTTTCTCCTTGTGGGAGAATCTAGAACTAGGGGTCACTGTTTAAAAATAAGGGGTCGTACATATAAGAGAGAGATGAGGAGAAATGTTTTCTCCCAGAGGGTTGTGAGTCTTTGGAATTCTCTTCCTCAAAAGGCAGTGGAAGCAGAGTCTTTTTTAAGGCAGAGGTAGATAGATTCTTAATAAGCAAGGGGGTGGAAGGTTATCGGGGGGTAGGTGGGAATGTGGAGTAATCAGTTCAGCCATGATCTTATTGAATGGCAGAGCAGGCTTGAAGGGCTGAGTGGCCTACTCCTGCTCCTAATTGGTATGTTCAGATGGTGGGTAAGGTTTTAGAAACTGTAATCACAGAAACAAATCAGCAGGCATTTCGAGAGGTTTGAGTTAATTAAGGAAAGCCAGCACAGATTTGTAAAAGGCAGATCATGCTTGACTAAACGAGTTGAATTTTTGATGAAGTAACAGAGAAGATTGATGAAGGGAATGCGGTCCAATTGGATTTTAAAAATTGGCTTAAGGACAGAAAACAGTGCGTTGTAGTAAATGGTTGTATTTCAGACTGGAGGATGGTAGACTGTGGTGTTCCCCAATGGGACCACTGCTTTTTTTAACATATATAAATGACTGGAATCTTGGAATTGTTGCAGCCCTGTGTTAGGGGGGTTTGTGTGGTTCCCACGCTTCAACTCCCACCTGACCCCAACAAGTGTTTTCTTTAATTAGGGTTTAACCCCTTTGTGTTTTATTTGTCATATAAACAGACACAGGCAGGTTTTCTTGCAGGTTTAAAACAAAAAAATCAATTATTTATTGATCAATATACTTTATCCCAAAATTATCACAACTGCATCCGCTCACATATTCGCTCTGACCCTGAAATCTCCCCCTGCATTCCCACCCTGCATTCCCACTCTCCCCTGCATTCCCAACCTGCATTCCCACTCTCCCCTGCATTCCTACCCTTCCCCTGCATTCCCACCCTGCATTCCCACTCTCCCCTGCATTCCCAACCTGCATTCCCACTCTCCCCTGCATTCCCACCCTTCCCCTGCATTCCCACCCTGCATTCCCACTCTCCCCCTGCATTCCCACCCTGCATTCCCACTCTCCCCCTGCATTCCCACTCTCACCCTGCATTCCCACTCTCCCCTGCATTCCCACCCTTCCCCTGCATTCCCAGCCTGCATTCCCACTCTCCCCTGCATTCCCACCCTGCATTCCCACTCTCCCCTGCATTCCCAACCTGCATTCCCACTCTCCCCCTGCATTCCCACTCTCCCCCTGCATTCCCACCCTGCATTCCCACTCTCCCCTGCATTCCCACGTTTCCCCTGCATTCCCACCCTGCATTCCCACTCTCCCCTGCATTCCCACCCTGCATTCCCACTCTCCCCTGCATTCCCACCCTGCCTTCCCACTCTCCCCTGCATTCCCACCCTGCATTCCCACTCTCCCCCTGCATTCCCACTCTCCCCCTGCATTCCCACCCTGCATTCCCACTCTCCCCTGCATTCCCACCCTTCCCCTGCATTCCCACCCTGCATTCCCACTCTCCCCTGCATTCCCACCCTCCCCCTGGAATTCCCACCCTGCATTCCCATTTCAGTGAAAGTTTAAAAGTGAATTCCCTTTTGTTTTCGGAGGACCAGGGGACTGCTGGGTAAGTAAAAAGTATATATTTGTGTGGTGGCTGTACCCGAGACACTACACGTGTAGTGTCTCCCACCCACCCTCCTCCTCTAACCAAAAAAAAGGACTCTGTTGTGTTGATAAGGTAAGCTTTTTATTTAAGAAGTTCTGTCCGTTGGATTGCTAACCTAACAAGTTTTGACTTTTTGTTTTTGGTTTTTCAGTAGATTTGCTGGGAATTTAGAATAGTGGGAATGGAGGTTAAGGCAGTTGTATGTTCCTCCTGCAGAATGTGGGAGGTAAGGGTCGCCAAGAGTGTCCCTGCTGACTGCATCTGTGGGAAGTGCACCCAACTCCAGCTCCTCGAGAACCGCGTTAGGGAACTGGAGCTGGAGCTGGATGAACTTCGGATCATTCGGGAGGCGGAGGAGGTTATTGAGAGGAGTTATGGGGAGGTAGTCACACCTCAGGTAAAAGAAGTAGGTAGATGGGTTACCGTCAGGGGAAGGAGAGGGAACCAGCAGGCAGTGCAGGGATCCCCTGTGGCCGTTTCCCTCAACAACAGGTATACCGTTTTGGATACTGTTGGGGGAGACGACTTACCAGGGGTAAGCAATGGGATACAGGTATCTGGCACAGAGTCTGTCCCTGTTGCTCAGAAGGGAAGGGGGAAGAGGAGCAGAACATTAGTCATTGGGGACTCCATAGTTAGGGGAATAGATAGGAGGTTTTGTGGGAACGAGAGAGACTCAAGGTTGGTGTGTTGCCTCCCAGGTGCCAGGGTACGTGATGTCTCGGATCGTGTTTTTGGGATCCTTAAGGGGGAGGGGGAGCAGCCCCAAGTCGTGGTCCACATAGGCACCAACGACATAGGTAGGAAGAGAGATGGGGATTTAAGACAGAAATTCAGGGAGCTAGAGTGGAAGCTTAGAGCGAGAACAAACAGAGTTGTTATCTCTGGGTTGTTGCCCGTGCCACGTGATAGCGAAGCGAGGAATAGGGAGAGAGAGGAGTTGAACACGTGGCTGCAGGGATGGTGCAGGAGGGAGGGTTTTGGTTTCCTGGATAATTGGGGCTCTTTCTGGGGTAGGTGGGACCTCTACAAACAGGATGGTCTTCACCTGAACCAGAGGGGTACCAATATCCTGGGGGGGAGATTTGCTAGTGCTCTTCGGGGGGGTTTAAACTAATTCAGCAGGGGAATGGGAACCTAAATTGTAGTTCCAGTGTACAGGCTGTTGAGAGTAGTGAGGTAGGGGAGAAGGTTACAAGGACGCAAGAGGGCACTGGCAAGCAAGAACTTGGTTTAAAGTGTGTCTACTTCAACGCCAGGAGCATCCGGAATAAGGTGGGTGAGCTTGCAGCATGGGTTGGTACCTGGGATCTCGATGTTGTGGCCATTTCGGAGACATGGGTCGAGCAGGGGCAGGAATGGATGTTGCAGGTTCCGGGATTTAGATGTTTCAGTAAGAACAGAGAAGATGGTAAAAGAGGGGGGGGTGTGGCATTGTTAATCAAGGAGAGTATTACAGCGGCAGAAAGGACGTTTGAGGACTCGTCTACGGAGGTAGTATGGGCCGAGGTTAGAAACAGGAGAGGTGAGATCACCCTGTTGGGAGTCTTTTATAGACCTCCAAATAGTTCCAGAGATGTAGAGGAAAGGATAGCGAAGATGATTCTCGACAGGGGCGAGAGTAACAGGGTAGTTGTTATGGGGGACTTTAACTTTCCAAATATTGACTGGAAATACTATAGTTCGAGTACTTTAGATGGGTCAGTTTTTGTCCAGTGTGTGCAGGAGGGTTTTCTGACACAGTATGTAGACAGGCCAACCAGGGGCGATGCCACATTGGATTTGGTACTGGGTAATGAACCCGGCCAGGTGTTAGATTTCGATGTAGGTGAGCACTTTGGTGATAGTGATCACAATTCGGTTAGGTTTACCTTAGCGATGGGGAGGGACAGGTATATACCGCAGGGCAAGAATTATAGCTGGGGGAAAGGAAATTTTGATGCGATTAGGCAAGATTTAGGATGCGTAGGATGGGGAAGGAAACTGCAGGGGATGGGAACAATCGAAATGTGGAGCTTATTCAAGGAGCAGCTACTGTGTGTCCTTGATAAGTATGTACCTGTGAGGCAGGGAGGAAGTTGTCGAGCTAGGGAGCCGTGATTTACTAAAGAAGTTGAAGCGCTTGTCAAGAGGAAGAAGAAGGCTTATGTTAGGATGAGACGTGAAGGCTCAGTTAGGGCGCTTGAGAGTTACAAGCTAGCCAGGAAGGATCTAAAGGGAGAGCTAAGAAGAGCAAGGAGAGGACACGAGAAGTCATTGGCGGATAGGATCAGGGAAAACCCTAAGGCTTTCTATAGGTATATCAGGAATAAAAGAATGACTAGAGTTAGATTAGGGCCAATCAAGGATAGTAGTGGGAAGTTGTGTGTGGAATCAGAGGAGATAGGAGAAGTGTTAAATGAATATTTATTGTATTTACAGTAGAGAAAGAAAATGTTGTCGAGGAGAATACTGAGATTCAGACTACTAGGCTAGATGGGATTGAGGTTCACAAGGAGGAGGTGTTATCAATTTTGGAAAGTGTGAAAATAGATAAGTCCCCTGGGCCAGATGGGATTTATCCTAGGATTCTCTGGGAAGCTAGGGAGGAGATTGCAGAGCCTTTGTCCTTGATCTTTATGTCGTCATTGTCGACAGGAATAGTGCCGGAAGACTGGAGGATAGCAAATGTTGTCCCCTTGTTCAAGAAGGGGAGTAGAGACAGCCCTGGTAATTATAGACCTGTGAGCCTTACTTCGGTTGTGGGTAAAATGTTGGAAAAGGTTATAAGAGATAGGATTTATAATCATCTTGAAAAGAATAAGTTCATTTGCGATAGTCAGCACGGTTTTGTGAAAGGTAGGTCGTGCCTCACAAACCTTATTGAGTTTTTCGAGAAGGTGACCAAACAGGTGGATGAGGGTAAAGCAGTGGATGTGGTGTATATGGATTTCAGTAAGGCGTTTGATAAGGTTCCCCACGGTAGGCTATTGCAGAAAATACGGAAGTATGGGGTTGAAGGTGATTTAGAGCTTTGGATCAGAAATTGGCTAGCTGAAAGAAGACAGAGGGTGGTGGTTGATGGCAAATGTTCATCCTGGAGTTTCGTTACTAGTGGTGTACCGCAAGGATCTGTTTTGCGGCCACTGCTGTTTCTCATTTTTATAAATGACCTGGAAGAGGGTGTAGAAGGGTGGGTTAGTAAATTTGCGGATGACACTAAGGTTGGTGGAGTTGTGGATAGTGCCGAAGGATGTTGTAGGGTACAGAGGGACATAGATAGGCTGCAGAGCTGGGCTGAGAGATGGCAAATGGAGTTTAATGCGGAAAAGTGTGAGGTGATTCACTTTGGAAGGAGTAACAGGAATGCAGAGTACTGGGCTAATGGGAAGATTCTTGGTAGTGTAGATGAACAGAGAGATCTTGGTGTCCAGGTGCATAAATCCCTGAAGGTTGCTACCCAGGTTAATAGGGCTGTTAAGAAGGCATATGGTGTGTTAGCTTTTATTAGTAGGGGGATCGAGTTTTGGAGCCACGAGGTCATGATGCAGCTGTACAGAACTCTGGTGAGACCGCACCTGGAGTATTGCGTGCAGTTCTGGTCACCGCATTACAGGAAGGATGTGGAAGCTTTGGAAAGGGTGCAGAGGAGATTTACTAGGATGTTGCCTGGTATGGAGGGAAGGTCTTACGAGGAAAGGCTGAGGGACTTGAGGTTGTTTTCGTTGGAGAGAAGGAGGAGGAGAGGTGACTTAATAGAGACAAATAAGATAATCAGAGGGTTAGATAGGGTGGATAGTGAGAGTCTTTTTCCTCGGATGGTGATGGCAAACACGAGGGGACATAGCTTTAAGTTGAGGGGTGATAGATATAGGACAGATGTCAGAGGTAGTTTCTTTACTCAGAGAGTAGTAGGGGCGTGGAAAGCCCTGCCTGCAACAGTAGTAGACTCGCCAACTTTAAGGGCATTTAAGTGGTCATTGGATAGACATATGGATGAAAATGGAATAGTGTAGGTCAGATGGTTTCACAGGTCGGCGCAACATCGAGGGCCGAAGGGCCTGTACTGCGCTGTAATGTTCTAATTCTAAAAAAAACCTCTCCCCTGCATTCCCACTCTCCCCCTGCATTCCCACTCTCCCCCTGCATTCCCACTCTCCCCTGCATTTCCACCCTGCATTCCCACTCTCCCCCTGCATTCCCACTCTCCCCCTGCATTCCCACTCTCCCCCTGCATTCCCACCCTGCGTTCCCACTCTCCCCTGCATTCCCACCCTGCGTTCCCACTGTCCCCTGCATTCCCACTCTCCCCCTGTATTCCCACCCTCCCCCTGCATTCCCACTCTCCCCCTGCATTCCCACCCTGCATTCCCACTCTCCCCCTGCATTCCCACTCTCCACCTGCATTCCCACCCTGCATTCCCACTCTCCCCCTGCCTTCCCACTCTCCCCTGCATTCCAACGCTGCATTCCCACCCTCCCCCTGCATTCCCACTCTCCCCTTGCATTCCCACCCTGCATTCCCACTCTCCCCTGCATTCCCACCCTGCGTTCCCACTGTCCCCTGCGTTCCCACTGTCCCCTGCATTCCCACTCTCCCCCTGCATTCCCACCCTCCCCTGCATTCCCACTCTCCCCCTGCATTCCCACCCTGCATTCCCACTCTCCCCCTGCATTCCCACCCTGCATTCCCACTCTCCCCTGCATTCCTACCCTGCGTTCCTACTGTCCCCTGCATTCCCACTCTCCCCCTGCATTCCCACTCTCCCCCTGCATTCCCACCCTCCCCCTGCATTCCCACTCTCCCCCTGCATTCCCACCCTGCATTCCCACTCTCCCCCTGCATTCCCACCCTCCCCCTGCATTCCCACTCTCCCCTGCATTCCCACTGTCTCCCTGCATTCCCACCGTCCCCCTGCATTCCCACTCTCCCCCTGCATTCCCACCCTGCATTCCCACTCTCCCCCTGCATTCCCACTCTCCCCTGCATTCCCACTCTCCCCTTGCATTCCTACCCTGCGTTCCTACTGTCCCCTGCATTCCCACTCTCCCCCTGCATTCCCACCCTCCCCCTGCATTCCCACTCTCCCCTGCATTCCCACTCTCCCCCTGCATTCCCACTCTCCCCCTGCATTCCCACTCTCCCCCTGCATTCCCACCCTCCCCCTGCATTCCCACCCTGCATTCCCACTCTCCCCCTGCATTCCCACTCTCCCCTGCATTCCCACTCTCCCCTTGCATTCCCACCCTGCATTCCCACCCTTCATTCCCACCCTCCCTGCATTCTGCGTCTTCCCGAATCCTCACGCTGCCTCAGGTGGGGACTGTGAGATAATTCAAACATTACCACCAGAGGGCAATGATGAGCTTCACAATGAAACGGCACAAGGCTCTGCTCTGGATTCGCAGCTCATTGTACAAGGCTCATTGCTCTCCTCTCTGCACTGTGCTGAGTGTCTTTGCTAACAAAGGGATGGGAGAGGAGCCCAGAGTCACCTTGGAATCCAGTTTCCACTCACAAACCTCCACAGCCATGACCAGCCACTCCAATGGCTCACTCATGCACAGGACTCAATGTTTCTGTGTCCTTAGGGAGGTCAGTACTGAGAGAGGATATCCCGGGGGGAATGTCCAGTGAGGCCATATGGGTAGAACCTAGAAATAAGAAAGGGGTGATCACTTTGATGGGATTATACTATAGGCCCCGCAATAGTCAGAGGGAAGTGGAGGAGCATATATGTAGGGAAATCACAGATAGGTGTAGGAATTATAGGGTTGTAATAGTAGGTAATTTTAACTTTCCTAATATTGACTGGGACTGCCTTAGTGCTAAGGGATCAGATGGGGAAGAATTTGTTAAGTGTGTCCAGGATAGTTTTCTGAAGCAGTATGTGGATGGCCCTACTAGAGAAGGGGCTACACTCGACCTCCTCTTAGGAAATGAGGATGGGCAGTGGTTGATGTGTCAGTGGGGGAGCACTTTGGGACCAGTGACCATAACTCTATTAGCTTCAAGATAGTTATAGAAAAGGATAGGACTGGTCCTCAGGTTGAAGTCCTAAATTGGGGGAAGGCTAATTTCGATGGCATCAGACAGGAACTCTCAAAAGTTGAACGGGAGAGGCTGTTTACAGGTAAAGGGACGTCTGGCAAGTGGGAGGCTTTTAAAAGTGAGATAGGAAGAGTTCAGGGCCGGAATGTTCCTGTTAGATTGAAGGGCAAGGCTGGCAAGTTTAGGGAACCTTGGTTGACGAGTGATATTGAGGGTCTGGTCAGGACAAAGAAGGAGGCATATGTCAGGTATAGGCAGCTGGGATCGAGCGAGTCCCTCGAGGAGTGTAGGGGATGTAGGACTACACTTAAGAAAATTAGGAGGGCAAAAAGGGGCCATGAGATTTCCCTGGCAGATAAGATAAAGGAGAATCCTAAAATATTCGATAAGTATATTAAAAGTAAAAGGGTAGCTCGGGAGAGAGTAGGTCCCTTTAAGGATCAGTGTGGTAATCTATGTGTGGAGCCACGGGAAATGGGCGAGGTCTTAAATGAATATTTCTCGTCTGTATTTACTGTGGAGAAGGTCATGGAAGCTAGTGAGTTCAAGGGAGGGAACAGCGATATCCTGGAGCATATCAACATTACAAAGGAGGAGGTGTTGGAGGTTTTGAAGCGCATTAAGGTGGATAAATCCCCAAGGCCTGCCCAGGTGTATCCGAGGATGCTATGGGAAGCAAGGGAGGAGATTGCTGGGGCCCTGGCAGAGATTTTTGTATCATCGTTAGCCACGGGTGAGGTACCGGAAGACTGGAGGATAGCTAATGTTGTGCCTTTATTTAAGAAGGGCAGCAGGGATAAGCCAGGGAACTACAGGCCGGTGAGCCTTACATCAGTGGTGGGAAAGTTATTGGAAGGGATTCTAAGAGACAGGATTTATATGCATCTGGAAAGGCAAGGTCTGATTAGGGATAGTCAGCATGGCTTTGTGCGTGGGAAATCATGTCTCACAAATTTGATTGAGTTTTTCAAGGAGGTGACCAAGAGGATTGACGAGGGCAGGGCGATGGACGTTGTCTACATGGACTTTAGCAAGGCCTTTGACAAGGTCCCCCATGGTCGGCTGGTCCAGAAGGTTCGAACACATGGGATCCAGGGTGAGCTAGCAAATTGGATACAAAATTGGCTTGGTGATAGGAGGCAGAGGGTGGTAGTGGAGGGTTGTTTTTCAGATTGGAGGCTGGTGACCAGTGGTGTGCCGCAGGGATCGGTGCTGGGCCCTCTGTTGTTTGTCATATATATTAATGACTCAAATGTGAATGTAGGGGGCATGATTAGTAAGTTTTTTTTTCATTCATTCATGGGATGTGGGCGTCGCTGGCCAGGCCAGCATTTATTGCCCAACCCTAATTGCCCTTGAGAAGGTGGTGGTGAGCTGCCTTCTTGAACTGCTGCAGTCCATGTGGGGTAGGTACACCCACAGTGCTGTTAGGAAGGGACTTCCAGGATTTTGACCCAGCGACAGTGAAGGAACGGTGATATAGTTCCAAGTCAGGATGGTGTGTGACTTGGAGGGGAACTTGCAGGTGGTGGTGTTCCCATGCATTTGCTGCCCTTGTCCTTCTAGTTGGTAGAGGTTGCGGGTTTGGAAGGTGCTGTCTAAGGAGCCTTGGTGCATTGCTGCAGTGTATCTTGTAGATGGTACACACTGCTGCTACTGTGTGACGGTGGTGGAGGGAGTGAATGTTTGTGGATGGGGTGCCAATCAAGCGGGCTGCTTTCTACTGGATGGTGTCGAGCTTCTTGAGTGTTGTTGGAGCTGCACCCATCCAGGCAAGTGGAGAGTATTCCATCACACTCCTGACTTGTGCCTTGTAGATGGTGGACAGGCTTTGGGGAGTCAGGAGATCAATTATCCAACACAGGATTCCTAGCCACTGACCTGCTCTTGTAGACACGGTATTTATATAGTGACTCCAGTTCAGTTTCTGGTCAATGGTAGCCCCCAGGATGTTGATAGTGGGGGATTCAGCGATGGTAATGCTGTTGAATGTCAAGGGGAGATGGTTAGATTCTCTCTTGTTGGAGATGGTCATTGCCTGGCACTTGTGTGGTGCGAATGTTACTTGCCACTTATCAGCCCGAGCCTGGATATTGTCCAGGTCTTGCTGCATTTCTACACGGACTGCTTCAGTATCTGAGGAATCACGAATGGTGCTGAACATTGTGCAATCATCAGCGAACATCCCCACTTCTGACCTTATGAGTGAAGGAAGGTCATTGATGAAGCAGCTGAAGATGGTTGGGCCGAGGACACTACCCTGAGGAACTCCTGCAGTGATGTCCTGGAGCTCAGATGATTGACCTCCAACAACCACAACCATCTTCCTCTGCGCTAGGTATGACTCCAACCAGCGGAGAGTTTTCCCCCTGATTCCCATTGACCTCAGTTTTGCTAGGGCTCCTTGATGCCATACTCGGTCAAATGCTGCCTTGATGTCAAGGGCAGTCACTCTCACCTCACCTCTTGAGTTCAGCCCTTTTGTCCATGTTTGAACCAAGGCTGCAATGAGGTCCGGAGCTGAGTGGCCCTGGCGGAACCCAAACTGAGTGTCACTGAGCAGGTTATTGCTAAACAAGTGCTGCTTGATGGCACTGTTGATGACACCTTCCATCACTTTACTGATGATTGAGAGTAGGCTGATGGGGCAGTAATTGGCCAGGTTGGACTTGTCCTGCTTTTTGTGCACAGGACATACCTGGGCAATTTTCCACATTGCAGGGCAGATGCCAGTGTTGTAGCTGTACTGGAACAGCTTGGCTCGGGGCGCGGCAAGTTCTGGAGCATAGGTCTTCAGTACTATTGCCGGAATATTGTCAGGGCCCATAGCTTTTGCAGTATCCAGTGCCTTCAGTCGTTTCTTGATATCACGCGGAGTGAATCGAATTGGCTGAAGTCTGGCATCTGTGATGCTGGGGACTTCAGGAGGAGGCCGAGATGGATCATCAATTCGGCACTTCTGGCTGAAGATTGTTGCAAAAGCTTCAACCTTAACTTTTGCACTGATGTGCTGGGCTCCCCCATCATTGAGGATGGGGATATTTGTGGAGCCCCCTCCTCTTGTTAGTTGTTTAATTGTCCACCACCATTCATGGCTGGATGTGACAGGACTGCAGAGCTTAGATCTGATCTGTTGGTTATGGGATCGCTTAGCTCTGTCTATTGCATGCAGCTTACGCAGTTTGGCACGCAGATAGTCCTGTGTTGTAGTTTCACCAGGTTGACACCTCATTTTGAGGTATGCCTGGTGCTGCTCCTGGCATGCCCTCCTGCACTCTTCATTGAACCAGGGTTGGTCTCCTGGCTTGATGGTAATGGTAGAGTGGGGGATATGCCGGGCCATGAGGTTACAGATTGTGGTTGAGTACAATTCTGCTGCTGCTGATGGCCCACAGCGCCTCATGGATGCCCAGTTTTGCATTGCTAGATCTGTTCGAAATCTATCCCATTTAGCACGGTGATAGTGCCACACAACACGATGGACGGTATCCTCAATGTGATGACGGGACCTAGTCTCCACAAGGACTGTGCGGTGGTTACTCCTACCAATACAGTTATGGACTGAAGCATCTGCAGCAGGAGGATTGGTGAGGACGAGGTTCAAGTATGTTTTTCCCTCGTGTTGGTTCCACCACCAACTGCCTCAGACCCAGTCTGGCAGCTATGTCCTTCAGGACTCGGCCAGCTCGGTCAGTAGTGGTGCTACCGAGCCACTCTTAGTGATGGACATTGAAGTCCCCCACCCAGAGTACATTTTGTGCCCTTTCCACCCTCAGTGCTTCCTCCAAGTGGTGTTCAACATGGTGGAATACTGACTCATCAGCTGAGGGAGGGCATTAGGTGGTAATCAGCAGGAGATTTCCTTGTCCATGTTTGACCTGATGCCATGAGACTTCATGGGGTCCGTGGTCGGTGTTGAGGACTCCCAAGGCAACTCCCTCCCTACTGTATACCACTGTGCTGCCACCTCTGCTGGGTCTGTCCTGCCAGTGGGACAGGACATACCCGGGGATGGTGATGGCAGTGTCTGGGACATTGTCTGTAAGGTATGATTCCGTGAGTATGACTATGTCAGGCTGTTGCTGACTAGTCTGTGTGACAGCTCTCCCAACTTTAGCACAAGCCCCCAGATGTTAGTAAGGAGGACTTTGCAGGGTTGACAGGGCTGGGTTTGCCGTTGTCGTTTCCGGTGCCGAGGTCGATGCCGGGTGGTCCGTCCGGTTTCATTCCTTTTTATTGACTTGGTAGCGGTTCGGTACAACTGAGTGGCTTGCTAGGCCATTTCAGAGGGCATGTCAGAGTTAACCACATTGCTGTGGGTCTGTAGTTTGAAGTTTGCAGATGACACCAAAATTGGTGGTATAGTGGAGAGTGAAGAAGGTTGTCTCAGGTTACAACAGGATATAGATCAACTGGGAAAGTGGGCAAGGGAGTGGCAAATGGAATTTCACGCAGACAAGTGTGAAGTGATGCATTTTGGGAAGTTAAACCAGGGTAGGACATCTACAGTGAATGGCAGGGCCCTGGGGAGTGTTGTTGAGCAGAGAGACCTTGGGGTGCAAGTACATAGTTCCCTGAAAGTGGCAACACAGGTAGACAGGGTGGTGAAGAAGGCGTATGGCGTGCTTGCCTTCATCGGCCGAGGCATTGAGTACAAGAGTTGGGACGTCATGTTACAGTTGTATATAACGTTGGTTAGGCCGCATTTGGAGTACTGTGTGCAGTTCTGGTCGCCGCACTACAGGAAAGATGTGATGAAGCTCGAGAGGGTGCAGAAAAGATTCACAAGGATGTTGCCTGGTTTGGAGGGCTTGAGTTATAAAGAGAGATTGGATAGGCTGGGTCTGTTTTCCCTGGAGCGAAGGAGGCTGAGAGGGGACATGATAGAGGTATATAAAATTATGAGAGGCATAGATAGGGTAGATAGCCAGAGTCTGTTTCCCATGGTAGGGGTGACTAAAACTAGAGGGCATAGATTTAAGGTGAGAGGGAGGAGGTTTAAAGGGGATCAAAGGGGTAAATTTTTCACACAAAGAATAGTGGGTATCTGGAATGAGCTGCCTGAGGAGGTGGTGGAGGCAGGAACAGTAGCGACATTTAAGAGGCATCTGGACAGGTACTTGAATGAGCAAGGCATAGAGGGATATGGAATTAATGCAGGCAGGTGGGATTAGTATAGATAGGCATTATGGTCGGCATGGACGCAGTGGGCCGAAGGGCCTGTTTCTGTGCAGTACAACTCGATGACTCTCTGACTCTGTTCACCTGTCCCTGTGTCTCTCCACCGGTATCTGTGTCTCGCTGTCCATCTCTCTCTGTGTCTCTGTCCACCAGACCCTGTGTCTCTGTCCACCTGACACTGTGTCTATGTCCACCTGACACTGTGTCTATGTCCACCTGTCTCTGTGTATCTGTCCACCTGTCTCTGTGTCTCTGTCCACCTGTCTCTCTGTCTCTGTCCACCTGTTGCTGTCTCTCTGTCCACCTGTCTCTGTGTCTCTGTCCACCTGTCTGTGTGTCTCTGTCCACCTGACTCCGTGTCTCTGTCCACCTGTCTCTCTGTCTCTGTCCACCTGTCGCTGTCTCTCTGTCCACCTGTCTCTGTGTCTCTGTCCACCTGTCTGTGTGTCTCTGTCCACCTGACTCCGTGTCTCTGTCCACCTGTATCTGTGTCTCTTTCCACCTGTCCCTGTCTCTCTGTCCACCTGTCCCTGTCTCTCTGTCCACCTGTCTCTGTGTCTCTTCACAACTGTCCCTGTCTCTCTGTCCACCTGTCTCTGTGTCTCTGTCCACCTGACTCTGTGTCTCTTTCCACCTATCCCTGTCTCTCTGTCCACCTGTCTCTGTGTCTCTTTCCACCTATCCCTGTCTCTCTGTCCACCTGTCTCTCTGTCTCTGTCCACCTGTCGCTGTCTCTGTCCACCTGTCTGTCTGTCTCTGTCCACCTGTCTCTGTGACTCTTTCCACCTGTCCCTGTCTCTCTGTCCACCTGTCTCTGTGTCTCTGTCCACCTGTCTGTGTGTCTCTGTCCACCTGACTCCGTGTCTCTGTCCACCTGTCTCTCTGTCTCTGTCCACCTGTCGCTGTCTCTCTGTCCACCTGTCTCTGTGTCTCTGTCCACCTGTCTGTGTGTCTCTGTCCACCTGACTCCGTGTCTCTGTCCACCTGTATCTGTGACTCTTTCCACCTGTCCCTGTCTCTCTGTCCACCTGTCCCTGTCTCTCTGTCCACCTGTCTCTGTGTCTCTTTACAACTGTCCCTGTCTCTCTGTCCACCTGTCTGTGTCTCTGTCCACCTGACTCTGTGTCTCTTTCCACCTATCCCTGTCTCTCTGTCCACCTGTCTCTGTGTCTCTTTCCACCTGTCCCTGTCTCTCTGTCCACCTGTCTCTGTGTCTCTGTCCACCTGTCTCTGTCTCTGTCCACCTGTCTGTCTGTCTCTGTCCACCTGTCTCTGTGACTCTTTCCACCTGTCCCTGTCTCTCTGTCCACCTGTCTCTGTGTCTCTTTCCACCTGTCCCTGTCTCTCTGTCCACCTGTCTCTGTGTCTCTGTCCACCTGTCTCTGTCCACCTGTCTGTCTGTCTCTGTCCACCTGTCTCTGTGTCTCTTTCCACCTGTCCCTGTCTCTCTGTCCACCTGTCTCTCTGTCTCTTTCCACCTGTCCCTGTCTCTCTGTCCACCTGTCTCTGTGTCTCTGTCCACCTGTCTCTGTCCACCTGTCTGTCTGTCTCTGTCCACCTGTCTCTGTGTCTCTTTCCACCTGTCCCTGTCTCTCTGTCCACCTGTCTCTCTGTCTCTGTCCACCTGTCCCTCTGCCTCTGTCCACCTGTCTCTCTGTCTCTGTCCACCTGTCTGTCTGTCTCTGTCCACCTGTCTCTGTGTCTCTTTCCACCTGTCTCTGTGTCTCTGTCCACCTGTCTCCCTGCCTCTGTCCACCTGTCTCTCTGTCTCTGTCCACCTGTCTGTCTGTCTCTGTCCACCTGTCTCTGTGTCTCTGTCCACCTGTCTCTTTGTCTCTGTCCACCTGTCTCTGTGTCTCTGTCCACCTGTCTCTCTGCCTCTGTCCACCTGTCTCTCTGTCTCTGTCCACCTGTCTGTCTGTCTCTGTCCACCTGTCCCTGTCTCTCTGTCCAGCTGTCCCTGTCTCTCTTTCCACCTGTCCCTGTGTCTCTGTCCACCTGTCTCGTGTCTCTTTACTCCTGTCCCTGTGTCTCTGTCCACCTGTCTCTGTGTCTCTTTACTCCTGTCCCTGTGTCTCTGTCCACCTGTCTCTGTGTCTCTGTCCACTTGTCTCTGTCTCTCTCTCCTTCTCTCTCTGTGTCTCTGTCCACCTGTCTCTGTCTCTCTCTCCTTCTCTCTCTGTGTCTCTGTCCACCTGTCTCTGTGTCTCTGTCCACCTGTCTGTCTGGCTCTATCCACCTGTCTCTGTCTCTGTCCACCTGTCTCTGTGTCTCTGTCCACCTGTCTCTGTCTCTGTCCACTTGTCTCCCTGCCTCTGTCCACCTGTCTCTGTGTCTCTGTCCACCTGTCTGTCTGTCTCTGTCCACCTGTCCCTCTGCCTCTGTCCACCTGTCTCTGTGTCTCTGTCCACCTGTCTGTCTGTCTCTGTCCACCTGTCCCTGCCTCTGTCCACTTGTCCCTCTGCCTCTGTCCACCTGTATCTGTGTCTCTTTCCACCTGTCCCTGTCTCTCTGTCCACCTGTCCCTGTCTCTCTGTCCACCTGTCTCTGTGTCTCTGTCCACCTGTCTGTGTGTCTCTGTCCACCTGTCTGTGTCTCTTTCCACCTGTCTCTGTGTCTCTTTCCACCTGTCCCTGTGTCTCTGTCCACCTGACTCCGTGTCTCTGTCCACCTGACTCTGTGTCTCTGTCCACCTGTCGCTGTCTCTCTGTCCACCTGTCTCTGTGTCTCTGTCCACCTGTCTCTGTGTCTCTGTCCACCTGTCTGTGTGTCTCTGTCCACCTGACTCCGTGTCTCTGTCCACCTGACTCTGTGTCTCTGTCCACCTGTCCCTGTCTCTCTTTCCACCTGTCTCTGTCTCTCTGTCCACCTGTCCCTGTCTCTCTGTCCACCTGTCTCTGTGTCTCTTTACAACTGTCCCTGTCTCTCTGTCCACCTGTCTCTGTGTCTCTGTCCACCTGACTCTGTGTCTCTTTCCACCTATCCCTGTCTCTCTGTCCACCTGTCTCTGTGTCTCTTTCCACCTGTCCCTGTCTCTCTGTCCACCTGTCTCTTTGTCTCTGTCCACCTGTCTCTGTCTCTGTCCACCTGTCTGTCTGTCTCTGTCCACCTGTCTCTGTGTCTCTTTCCACCTGTCCCTGTCTCTCTGTCCACCTGTCTCTCTGTCTCTGTCCACCTGTCTGTCTGTCTCTGTCCACCTGTCTCTGTGTCTCTTTCCACCTGTCCCTGTGTCTCTGTCCACCTGTCCCTGTCTCTCTGTCCACCTGTCTCTGTGTCTCTTTACAACTGTCCCTGTCTCTCTGTCCACCTGTCTCTGTGTCTCTGTCCACCTGTCTCTGTGTCTCTTTCCACCTGTCTCTGTCTCTCTGTCCACCTGTCCCTGTCTCTCTGTCCACCTGTCTCTGTGTCTCTTTACAACTGTCCCTGTCTCTCTGTCCACCTGTCTCTGTGTCTCTGTCCACCTGACTCTGTGTCTCTTTCCACCTATCCCTGTCTCTCTGTCCACCTGTCTCTGTGTCTCTTTCCACCTGTCCCTGTCTCTCTGTCCACCTGTCTCTGTGTCTCTTTCCACCTGTCCCTGTCTCTCTGTCCACCTGTCTCTGTGTCTCTGTCCACCTGTCTCTGTCTCTGTCCACCTGTCTGTCTGTTTCTGTCCACCTGTCTCTGTGTCTCTTTCCACCTGTCCCTGTCTCTCTGTCCACCTGTCTCTCTGTCTCTGTCCACCTGTCTGTCTGTCTCTGTCCACCTGTCCCTGTGTCTCTGTCCACCTGTCTCTGTGTCTCTGTCCACCTGTCTCTCTGTCTCTGTCCACCTGTCTCTGTCTCTCTGTCCACCTGTCTCTGTGACTCTGTCCACCTGTCTCTTTGTCTCTGTCCACCTGTCTCTGTGTCTCTGTCCACCTGTCTCTCTGCCTCTGTCCACCTGTCTCTCTGTCTCTGTCCACCTGTCTGTCTGTCTCTGTCCACCTGTCCCACTGCCTCTGTCCACCTGTCTCTCTGTCTCTGTCCACCTGTCTCTCTGCCTCTGTCCACCTGTCTCTCTGTCTCTGTCCACCTGTCTGTCTGTCTCTGTCCACCTGTCCCACTGCCTCTGTCCACCTGTCTCTGTGTCTCTGTCCACCTTTCTCTGTCTCTGTCCACTTGTCTCCCTGCCTCTGTCCACCTTTCTCCCTGCCTCTGTCCACCTTTCTCTCTGTCTCTGTCCACCTGTCTGTCTGTCTCTGTCCACCTGTCCCTGTCTCTCTGTCCAGCTGTCCCTGTCTCTCTTTCCACCTGTCCCTGTGTCTCTGTCCACCTGTCTCGTGTCTCTTTACTCCTGTCCCTGTGTCTCTGTCCACCTGTCTCTGTGTCTCTTTACTCCTGTCCCTGTGTCTCTGTCCACCTGTCTCTGTGTCTCTGTCCACTTGTCTCTGTCTCTCTCTCCTTCTCCCTCTGTGTCTCTGTCCACCTGTCTCTGTCTCTCTCTCCTTCTCTCTCTGTGTCTCTGTCCACCTGTCTCTGTGTCTCTGTCCACCTGTCTCTGTGTCTCTGTCCACCTGTCTGTCTGGCTCTATCCACCTGTCTCTGTCTCTGTCCACCTGTCTCTGTGTCTCTGTCCACCTGTCTCTGTCTCTGTCCACTTGTCTCCCTGCCTCTGTCCACCTGTCTCTGTGTCTCTGTCCACCTGTCTGTCTGTCTCTGTCCACCTGTCCCTCTGCCTCTGTCCACCTGTCTCTGTGTCTCTGTCCACCTGTCTGTCTGTCTCTGTCCACCTGTCCCTGCCTCTGTCCACTTGTCCCTCTGCCTCTGTCCACCTGTATCTGTGTCTCTGTCCATCTGTCTCTGTGTCTCTGTCCACCTGTCCCCCTGCCTCTGTCCACCTGTCTCTCTGTCTCTGTCCACCTGTCTGTCTGTCTCTGTCCACCTGTCCCACTGCCTCTGTCGACCTGTCTCTGTGTCTCTGTCCACCTGTCTGTCTGCCTCTGTCCACCTGTCCCTCTGCCTCTGTCCACCTGTCTCTGTGTCTCTGTCCACCTGTCTGTCTGTCTCTGTCCACCTGTCCCTCTGCCTCTGTCCACCTGTCTCTGTGTCTCTGTCCACCTGTCTGTCTGTCTCTGTCCACCTGTCCCTGCCTCTGTCCACTTGTCCCTCTGCCTCTGTCCACCTGTCTCTCTGTCTCTGTCCACCTGTCTCTGTGTCTCTGTCCACCTGTCTCCCTGCCTCTGTCCACCTGTCTCTCTGTCTCTGTCCACCTGTCTGTCTGTCTCTGTCCACCTGTCCCACTGCCTCTGTCGACCTGTCTCTGTGTCTCTGTCCACCTGTCTCTGTCTGTGTCCACTTGTCTCCCTGCCTCTGTCCACCTGTCTCTCTTTCTCTTTCCACCTGTCTGTCTGTCTCTGTCCACCTGTCCCACTGCCTCTGTCCACCTGTCTCTGTGTCTCTGTCCACCTGTCTCTATGTCTCTGTCCACCTTTCTCTGTCTATCTCTCCATCTCTCTCTGTGTCTCTGTCCACCTGTCTCTGTGTCTCTGTCCACCTGTCTCCCTGCCTCTGTCCACCTGTCTCTCTGTCTCTGTCCACCTGTCCGTCTGCCTCTGTCCACCTGTCCCACTGCATCTGTCGACCTGTCTCTGTGTCTCTGTCCACCTGTCTCTCTTTCTCTTTCCACCTGTCTGTCTGTCTCTGTACACCTGTCTCTGTGTCTCTGTCCACCTGTCTCTGTGTCTCTGTCCACTTGTCTCCATGCCTCTGTCCACCTGTCCCACTGCCTCTGTCCACCTGTCTCTGTGTCTCTGTCCACCTGTCTCTGTCTTTCTCTCCATCTCTCTCTGTGTCTCTGTCCACCTGTCTCTGTGTCTCTATCCACCTGTCTCTGTGTCTCTGTCCACCTGTCTCTGTCTCTGTCCACTTGTCTCCCTGCCTCTGTCCACCTGTCTCTGTGTCTCTGTCCACCTGTCTGTCTGTCTCTGTCCACCTGTCCCTCTGCCTCTGTCCACCTGTCTCTGTCTCTGTTCACCTGTCTCTGTGTCTCTGTCCGCCTGTCTCTGTGTCTCTGTCCACCTGTCTCTGTGTCTCTGTCCACCTGTCTCCCTGCCTCTGTCCACCTGTCTCTCTGTCTCTGTCCACCTGTCTGTCTGTCTCTGTCCACCTGTCTCTGTCTCTGTCCACCTGTCTCTGTGTCTCTGTCCACCTGTCTCTGTCTCTGTCCACTTGTCTCCCTGCCTCTGTCCACCTGTCCCACTGCCTCTGTCCACCTGTCTCTGTGTCTCTGCCCACCTGTCTCTGTCTCTCTCTCCTTCTCTCTCTGTGTCTCTGTCCACCTGTCTCTGTGTCTCTGTCCACCTGTCTGTCTGGCTCTATCCACCTGTCTCTGTCTCTGTCCACCTGTCTCTGTGTCTCTGTCCACCTGTCTCTGTCTCTGTCCACTTGTCTCCCTGTCTCTGTCCACCTGTCCCTGCCTCTGTCCACTTGTCCCTCTGCCTCTGTCCACCTGTCTGTCTGTCTCTGTCCACCTGTCCCTCTGCCTCTGTCCACCTGTCTCTGTGTCTCTGTCCACCTGTCTGTCTGTCTCTGTCCACCTGTCCCTGCCTCTGTCCACTTGTCCCTCTGCCTCTGTCCACCTGTCTCTCTGTCTCTGTCCACCTGTCTCTCTGTCTCTGTCCACCTGTCTCTGTGTCTCTGTCCACCTGTCTCTCTGCCTCTGTCCACCTGTCTCTCTGTCTCTGTCCACCTGTCTGTCTGTCTCTGTCCACCTGTCCCACTGCCTCTGTCGACCTGTCTCTGTGTCTCTGTCCACCTGTCTCTGTCTGTGTCCACTTGTCTCCCTGCCTCTGTCCACCTGTCTCTCTTTCTCTTTCCACCTGTCTGTCTGTCTCTGTCCACCTGTCTCTGTGTCTCTGTCCACCTGTCTCTGTGTCTCTGTCCACTTGTCTCCATGCCTCTGTCCACCTGTCCCACTGCCTCTGTCCACCTGTCTCTGTGTCTCTGTCCACCTGTCTCTGTCTATCTCTCCATCTCTCTCTGTGTCTCTGTCCACCTGCCTCTGTGTCTCTATCCACCTGTCTCTGTGTCTCTGTCCACCTGTCTCTGTCTCTGTCCACTTGTCTCCCTGCCTCTATCCACCTGTCTCTGTGTCTCTGTCCACCTGTCTCTGTGTCTCTGTCCGCCTGTCTCTGTGTCTCTGTCCGCCTGTCTCTGTGTCTCTGTCCACCTGTCTCTGTCTCTGTCCACTTGTCTCCCTGCCTCTGTCCACCTGTCTCTGTGTCTCTGTCCACCTGTCTCCCTGCCTCTGTCCACCTGTCTCTGTCTCTCTCTCCTCTCTCTGTGTCTCTGTCCACCTGTCTCTGTGTCTCTGTCCACCTGTCTGTCTGGCTCTATCCACCTGTCTCTGTCTCTGTCCACCTGTCTCTGTGTCTCTTTCCACCTGTCCCTGTGTCTCTGTCCACCTGTCTCTGTGTCTCTGTCCACCTGTCTCTCTGTCTCTGTCCACCTGTCTCTGTCTCTCTGTCCACCTGTCTCTGTGTCTCTGTCCACCTGTCTCTTTGTCTCTGTCCACCTGTCTCTGTGTCTCTGTCCACCTGTCTCTCTGCCTCTGTCCACCTGTCTCTCTGTCTCTGTCCACCTGTCTGTCTGTCTCTGTCCACCTGTCCCACTGCCTCTGTCCACCTGTCTCTCTGTCTCTGTCCACCTGTCTCTCTGCCTCTGTCCACCTGTCTCTCTGTCTCTGTCCACCTGTCTGTCTGTCTCTGTCCACCTGTCCCACTGCCTCTGTCCACCTGTCTCTGTGTCTCTGTCCACCTTTCTCTGTCTCTGTCCACTTGTCTCCCTGCCTCTGTCCACCTTTCTCTCTGTCTCTGTCCACCTGTCTGTCTGTCTCTGTCCACCTGTCCCTGTCTCTCTGTCCAGCTGTCCCTGTCTCTCTTTCCACCTGTCCCTGTGTCTCTGTCCACCTGTCTCGTGTCTCTTTACTCCTGTCCCTGTGTCTCTGTCCACCTGTCTCTGTGTCTCTTTACTCCTGTCCCTGTGTCTCTGTCCACCTGTCTCTGTGTCTCTTTACTCCTGTCCCTGTGTCTCTGTCCACCTGTCTCTGTGTCTCTGTCCACCTGTCTCTGTGTCTCTGTCCACCTGTCTCTGTCTCTCTCTCCTTCTCTCTCTGTGTCTCTGTCCACCTGTCTCTGTGTCTCTGTCCACCTGTCTCTGTGTCTCTGTCCACCTGTCTGTCTGGCTCTATCCACCTGTCTCTGTCTCTGTCCACCTGTCTCTGTGTCTCTGTCCACCTGTCTCTGTCTCTGTCCACTTGTCTCCCTGCCTCTGTCCACCTGTCTCTGTGTCTCTGTCCACCTGTCTGTCTGTCTCTGTCCACCTGTCCCTCTGCCTCTGTCCACCTGTCTCTGTGTCTCTGTCCACCTGTCTGTCTGTCTCTGTCCACCTGTCCCTGCCTCTGTCCACTTGTCCCTCTGCCTCTGTCCACATGTCTCTGTGTCTCTGTCCATCTGTCTCTGTGTCTCTGTCCACCTGTCCCCCTGCCTCTGTCCACCTGTCTCTCTGTCTCTGTCCACCTGTCTGTCTGTCTCTGTCCACCTGTCCCACTGCCTCTGTCGACCTGTCTCTGTGTCTCTGTCCACCTGTCTGTCTGTCTCTGTCCACCTGTCCCTCTGCCTCTGTCCACCTGTCTCTGTGTCTCTGTCCACCTGTCTGTCTGTCTCTGTCCACCTGTCCCTCTGCCTCTGTCCACCTGTCTCTGTGTCTCTGTCCACCTGTCTGTCTGTCTCTGTCCACCTGTCCCTGCCTCTGTCCACTTGTCCCTCTGCCTCTGTCCACCTGTCTCTCTGTCTCTGTCCACCTGTCTCTGTGTCTCTGTCCACCTGTCTCCCTGCCTCTGTCCACCTGTCTCTCTGTCTCTGTCCACCTGTCTGTCTGTCTCTGTCCACCTGTCCCACTGCCTCTGTCGACCTGTCTCTGTGTCTCTGTCCACCTGTCTCTGTCTGTGTCCACTTGTCTCCCTGCCTCTGTCCACCTGTCTCTCTTTCTCTTTCCACCTGTCTGTCTGTCTCTGTCCACCTGTCCCACTGCCTCTGTCCACCTGTCTCTGTGTCTCTGTCCACCTGTCTCTATGTCTCTGTCCACCTTTCTCTGTCTATCTCTCCATCTCTCTCTGTGTCTCTGTCCACCTGTCTCTGTGTCTCTGTCCACCTGTCTCCCTGCCTCTGTCCACCTGTCTCTCTGTCTCTGTCCACCTGTCCGTCTGCCTCTGTCCACCTGTCCCACTGCCTCTGTCGACCTGTCTCTGTGTCTCTGTCCACCTGTCTCTGTCTGTGTCTACTTGTCTCCCTGCCTCTGTCCACCTGTCTCTCTTTCTCTTTCCACCTGTCTGTCTGTCTCTGTCCACCTGTCTCTGTGTCTCTGTCCACCTGTCTCTGTGTCTCTGTCCACTTGTCTCCATGCCTCTGTCCACCTGTCCCACTGCCTCTGTCCACCTGTCTCTGTGTCTCTGTCCACCTGTCTCTGTCTATCTCTCCATCTCTCTCTGTGTCTCTGTCCACCTGTCTCTGTGTCTCTATCCACCTGTCTCTGTGTCTCTGTCCACCTGTCTCTGTCTCTGTCCACTTGTCTCCCTGCCTCTGTCCACCTGTCTCTGTGTCTCTGTCCACCTGTCTGTCTCTGTCCACCTGTCCCTCTGCCTCTGTCCACCTGTCTCTGTCTCTGTCCACCTGTCTCTGTGTCTCTTTCCACCTGTCTGTCTGTCTCTGTCCACCTGTCCCACTGCCTCTGTCCACCTGTCTCTGTCTCTGTCCACCTGTCTCTGTGTCTCTGTCCGCCTGTCTCTGTGTCTCTGTCCACCTGTCTCTGTCTCTGTCCACTTGTCTCCCTGCCTCTGTCCACCTGTCTCTGTGTCTCTGTCCACCTGTCTCCCTGCCTCTGTCCACCTGTCTCTCTGTCTCTGTCCACCTGTCTGTCTGTCTCTGTCCACCTGTCTCTGTCTCTGTCCACCTGTCTCTGTGTCTCTGTCCACCTGTCTCTGTCTCTGTCCACTTGTCTCCCTGCCTCTGTCCACCTGTCCCACTGCCTCTGTCCACCTGTCTCTGTGTCTCTGTCCACCTGTCTCTGTCTCTCTCTCCTTCTCTCTCTGTGTCTCTGTCCACCTGTCTCTGTGTCTCTGTCCACCTGTCTGTCTGGCTCTATCCACCTGTCTCTGTCTCTGTCCACCTGTCTCTGTGTCTCTGTCCACCTGTCTCTGTCTCTGTCCACTTGTCTCCCTGTCTCTGTCCACCTGTCCCTGCCTCTGTCCACTTGTCCCTCTGCCTCTGTCCACCTGTCTCTGTGTCTCTGTCCACCTGTCTGTCTGTCTCTGTCCACCTGTCCCTCTGCCTCTGTCCACCTGTCTCTGTGTCTCTGTCCACCTGTCTGTCTGTCTCTGTCCACCTGTCCCTGCCTCTGTCCACTTGTCCCTCTGCCTCTGTCCACCTGTCTGTCTGCCTCTGTCCACCTGTCCCACTGCCTCTGTCGACCTGTCTCTGTGTCTCTGTCCACCTGTCTCTGTCTGTGTCCACTTGTCTCCCTGCCTCTGTCCACCTGTCTCTCTTTCTCTTTCCACCTGTCTGTCTGTCTCTGTCCACCTGTCTCTGTGTCTCTGTCCACCTGTCTCTGTGTCTCTGTCCACTTGTCTCCATGCCTCTGTCCACCTGTCCCACTGCCTCTGTCCACCTGTCTCTGTGTCTCTGTCCACCTGTCTCTGTCGATCTCTCCATCTCTCTCTGTGTCTCTGTCCACCTGCCTCTGTGTCTCTATCCACCTGTCTCTGTGTCTCTGTCCACCTGTCTGTCTGTCTCTGTCCACCTGTCCCACTGCCTCTGTCCACCTGTCTCTGTCTCTGTCCACCTGTCTCTGTGTCTCTGTCCACCTGTCTGTCTGGCTCTGTCCACCTGTCCCTCTGCCTCTGTCCACCTGTCTCTGTCTCTGTCCACCTGTCTCTGTGTCTCTGTCCACCTGTCTGTCTGGCTCTGTCCACCTGTCCCTCTGCCTCTGTCCACCTATCCCTGCCTCTGTATACCTGTATCTGTGTCTCTGTCCACCTGTCTGTCTGTCTCTGTCCACCTGTCCCACTGCCTCTGTCCACCTGTCTCTGTCTCTGTCCACCTGTCTCTGTGTCTCTGTCCACCTGTCTGTCTGGCTCTGTCCACCTGTCCCTCTGCCTCTGTCCACCTGTCTCTGTCTCTGTCCACCTGTCTCTCTGTCTCTGTCCACCTGTCCCTGCCTCTGTCCACTTGTCCCTCTGCCTCTGTCCACCTGTCTCTGTGTCTCTGTCCACCTGTCTCTGTGTCTCTGTCCACCTGTCTCCCTGCCTCTGTCCACCTGTCTCTCTGTCTCTGTCCACCTGTCTGTCTGTCTCTGTCCACCTGTCCCTCTGCCTCTGTCCACCTGTCTCTCTGCCTCTGTTCACCTGTCTCTCTGTCTCTATCCACCTGTCTCTGTCCACCTGTCTCTCTATATCTGTCCACCTATCCCTGTGTCTCTGTCTACCTTTCCCTCAGCCTCTGTCCACCTGTCTCTGTCCACCAGTCCCTCTGTATCTGTCCGCCTTTCCCTCTGCCTCTGTCCACCTGTCTCTGTGTCTCTATCCACTTGTCTCTGTGTCTCTGTCCACCTGTCTCTGTCTCTGTCCACTTGTCTCCCTGCCTCTGCCCACTCGGATGTTCTTGTGGCCACCCTTTTGTGCCCTTATTGGAATTCATTCTTCGTGCTCTTTCGGGCATTACGAGTTTCTTGCAGTTTCTGTATGCTTGCCTGGCCATTGTTGTGCAATATATTGCGAATATGACGCCATCTCATCCAGAAAATATCCCCATCCTCAATGATGGGGGAGCCCAGCACATCAGTGCAAAAGATAAGGCTGAAGCATTTGCAACAATCTTCAGCCAGAAATGCCGAATTGATGATCCATCTCAGCTTCGTCCAGAGGTCCCCAGTATCACAAATGCCAGACTTCTACCAATTCGATTCACTCCAAGTGATATCATGAAACGACTGGAGGCACTGGATACTGCAAAAGCGATGGGTCCTGACAATATACCGGCAATAGTACTGAAGACCTGTGCTCCAGAACTTGCCGCGCCCCTAGCCAAGCTGTTCCAGTACAGCTACAACACTGGCATCTACCCTGCAATGTGGAAAATTGCCCAGGTATGTCCTGTACACACAAAGCAGGACAAGTCCAACCTGACCAGTTACCGTCCCATCAGCCTACTCTCAATCATCAGTAAAGTGATGGAAGGTGTCATCAACAGTGCCATCAAGCGGCACTTGCTTAGCAATAACCTGCTCAGTGATGCTCAGTTTGGGTTCCACCAGGAGACTCAGCTCCTGATCTCATTCCAGCCTTGGTTCAAACATGGACAAAAGAGCTGAACTCAAGAGGTGAGGTGAGAGTGACTGTTCTTGACATCAAGGCAGCATTTGACTGAGTATGGCATCAAGGAGCCCGAGCAAAACTGAGGTCAATGGCAATCAGGGGGAAAACTCTCCGCTGGTTGGAATCATACCTAACACAAAGGAAGATGGTTGTGATTGTTGGAGGTCAATCATCTGAGCTCCAGGACATCACTGCCGGAGTTCCTCAGGGTAGTGTCCTCGGCTTCAGCTGCTTCATCAATGACCTTCCTTCAATCATCAGGTCAGAAGTGGGGATGTTCGCTGATGATTGCACAATGTTCAGCACCATTCGTGACTCCTCAGATACTGAAACAGTCCGTGTAGAAATGCAGCAAGACCTGGACAATATCCAGGCTTGGGCTGAAAAGTAGCAAGTAACATTTGCGCCACACATGTGCTAGGCAATGACCATCTCCAACAAGAGAGAATCTAACCATTTCCCCTTGACATTCAATGGCATTACCATTGCTGAATCCCCCACTATCAACATCCTAGGGGCTACCATTGACCAGAAACTGAACTGGAGTAGCCATATAAATACCATGGCTACAAGAGCAGGTCAGAGGCTAGGAATCCTGTGTTGGATAATTGATCTCCTGACTCCCCAAAGCCTGTCCACCATCTACAAGACACAAGTCAGGATTGTGATGGAATACTCTCCACTTGCCTGGATGGGTGCAGCTCCAACAACACTCAAGAAGCTCGACACCATCCAGGACAAAGCAGTCCGCTTGATTGGCACCCCATCCACAAACATTCACTCCCTTCACCACCGACACACAGTGGCAGCAGTGTGTACCATCTACAAGATGCACTGCAGCAATGCAACAAGGCTCCTTCGACAGCACCTTCCAAACCCACGACCTCCATCACCTAAAAGGACAAGGGCAGCAGATACATGGGAACATCACCAGCTGCAAGTTCCCCTCCAAGTCACACACCATCCTGACTTGGAACTATATCTTGTTCCTTCACTGTCGCTGGGTCAAATTCCTGGAACTCCCTTCCTAACAGCACTGTGGGTGTACCTACCCCACATGGACTGCAGCGGTTCAAGAAGGCAGCTTACCATCACCTTCTCAAGGAAAATTAGGGATGGGCAATAATTGCTGGCCTGGCCAGTGACGCCCACATCCCATGAATGAATTAAAAAAAACAAAATCCACATCTTGTTGTGTCGGATGGTCTCCCGCCGAATCTTGATAGCGCATCAGCGGATGTTTGCCTCTTTCCCTGGACATATACTGTCTCATATGTATATCTCATGAATCTTAAACAAATTCTTAGGACTCTTGACAGCACTGGAGTGCTGACTTGGGTTGCATTAGAGTGCTAAAGTGGGATTTTTGTGACTGAGGGTAATTAAGGGTTAGTTTTATCTGAAGTCTAGTCTTTTATTTAGCAAATTAACTTAACAGTTGCTGTTTGGGTTGGAGAAGGTGAGTTTTAGACCAGCTTTAAACAGAGTTCACTCAGGCTCTGCTTGCAGCTGCACCTTGTTAATTAGATAATTGGCTTAAACCAGTTTTCAGGGGCTAGAGTCAGTCAGTATAAAAGTGGGCCATCTTACAGTGCTGACATCGTTTGCATTGGAGTGCTGACTTGGGTTGCATTAGAGTGCTAAAGTGGGAGTTTTGTGACTGAGGGAGTTTGGTGAGGAGAGAGCGAGGAGCTCCTTTCATTTCCTCCCTGTCCTCAGAGTGAGGGGAGCTGAGAGTTTCCACAGAGCACAACTGACTGGTGAATAAGTCCTGGTGGGTATTTTTCAAACTGGATTGAATTGTAAGTCATTGTTGAAGACTTAGTTGATTTTTTTTATTATAATAATCTTCTAAAGTTTTAAATTTAAAGGGTTTAGTCACGGCAGGAGAGCCTGAAGACGTGGTTTGCTCCTCTTGCTGCATGTGGGAATCTGGGAACATTTCCAGTCCCTGGGACCAGCATGTGTGCAGGAAGTGTGTCCAGCTGCAGCTCCTGGAAGCTCAGTTTCAGAGCTGGAACGGCGGCTGGAAACACTGTGGAGCATCCGCGGGTCTGAGAGCATTGTGGATAGCATGTATAGAGAGGTGGTCATATCGCAGCTGAAGGGACTTGAGGAAGGAAGGGAATGGGTGACCACCAGGCAGTCCAAGAGAATCAGGCAGGAGTTTAGGAGTCCCCTGGGGTCCCGCTTGCAAATCGGTATTCCATTTTGGAGGCTGATGAGGCTGGTTCCTCCAGGGAGTATGGACAGAGCCAAGCTTCTGGCACCGCAAGCAGCCTGTCTGCACAGGAAGGGGGAAAAAGAGGAAGAGCAATAGTAATAGGGGATTCTATAGTCAGGGGAACAGATAGGCGCTACTGTGGCCGTCAACGTGACTCCAGGATGGTGTGTTGCCTCCCTGGTGCCAGGGTGTGGGATGTCACTGAACGGCTGCAGGGCATCCTGAAGGGGGAGGGTGATAAGGCAGAGGTCATGGTACATGTTGGTACTAATGACATAGGTAGAAAGAGTGATGAGGTCTTGCATCAAGAATTCAGGGAGTTAGGCAGTAGACTAAAAAGCAGGACCTCTCGGGTTGTAATCTCTGGATTACTTCCAGTGGCACGTGCTAGCGAGTATAGAAATAGGAGAATAGCACAGATGAATGCGTGGCTTAAGAGTTGATGCAGGAGGGTGGGTTTTAGATTCCTGGACCACTGGGACCGTTTCTGGGGAAGGTGGGACCTGTACAAGCGGGACGGTCTACATCTGAACCAGAGGGGGACTAACATCCTTGCTGGCAGGTTTGCTAGTCCTGTTGGGAGGAGTTTAAACTAATTTGGCAGGGGGAAGGGACGCAGACTCCGAGCAGAATAGGGACACAGTTAAACACAGGAAAGCAAACAAGTCAGAGGGAAAACAGCGGGAGTAAGTTTCAAGGGAGGAAGACCAGGATGGAAGGCCTCTACTTTAATGCCAGGAGTATTACAGGTAAAACGGATGAGTTAAGGGCAAGGATTGACACATGGAATTGTGATATAGTAGCCATCACGGAGACATGGTTGAGGGAGGGGCAGGATTGGCAGCTCAATATCCCGGGATATAGAATCTACAGGTGAGACAGAGGAGAGGGTAAAAGAGGAGGGGGCATTGCAATGTGAGTTAAGGAGTCAGTTACTGCAGTAAGGAGAGATGATATCTTGGAGGGGGCATCAAATGAAGCTTTATGGGTAGAGTTTAGGAATAAAAAAGGGACAGCCACATTGCTAGGTGTTTATTATAGACCCCCAGATAGTCAGCGGGAAATTGAGGAGCAAATATGTGCGCAATTTGCAGAGGTGTGTAAAAATAATAGGGTCATTATATTAGGTGATTTTAACTTTCTCAACATTAATTGGGATAGTCACCGTGTTAAGGGCTTAGATGGAGTGGAGTTCTTAAAATGTATACAGGAGAACATTTTAGCTCAATATGTAGAGGATCCAACAAGGGAGGGTTCAGTGCTGGACCTAATTCTGGGGAATGAAGCCGGACAGGTGGTTGATGTGTTGGTGGGGGTGCATTTTGGTGATAGTGACCACAACATGGTACAATTTAAGCTTGTTATGGAGAAAGAAATAGACAAGTTGCAAAAAAAGGTTTTGGATTGGGGGAGAGCAAATTTTAGTAAAATAAGGCAGGATCTGGCCAAGGTAGACTGGAAAGAGTTACTTGTCGGGAAATCTACAGAAGAGCAGTGGGGGGCATTCAGAAAGGAAATGGGGAGGGTACAGGCCCAACATGTTCCCGCTAGGGTAATAGGTAAGAGCAACAAGCCCAGAGAACCATGGATGACCAGAAACATTCAGGGTACGATGAGAAGGAAAAGAGAGGCTTTTAGCAAATACAAGGAGAGTAAATCAATGGAAGCATTAGTGGAGTACAGAAAGTGTAGGATGGAGCTTGAAAGCAATTCGGAGAGCAAAGAGGGGATATGAGAAAGCTCTGGCTGGTAAAAGTAGGGAAAATCCCAAGATATTCTATAAGTATATCAATGGGAAGAGGATAACCAGGGAAAGAGTAGGACCCATGAGGGACCAAGGGGGAAAACTGTGGGTGGAGCCAGAGGACATTGGTAGGGTGTTGAATGAATACATCACATCTGTCTTCACCCCAGAGAAAGAGGATGTAGATATGGAATTTAGAGAGAAAGACTTGAGCAAATTGTCATAGGGAGTGACAAGGTATTGGAGGTTTTGTCAGGCTTAAAAGTGGACAAATCTCCAGGTCCAGACGATTTGTGTCCCAGGATGCTGTGGGAGGCGAGGGTGGAGATTGCAGGGGCTCTGACCCAAATTTTTAATTCCTCTCTGGCCAGAGGACTGGAGAACAGCTAATGTGGTCCCACTATTTAAGAAAGGTTGTAGAGATAAGCCAGGGAACTACAGACCAGTGAGTCTCACGTCAGCGGTAGGGAAACTATTGGAGAAAATTCTGAAGGAGAGAAACTATCTCCACTTGGAGAGGCAAAATTTGATTAGGAATAGTCAGCATGGCTTTGTCAGAGGGAGGTCATGCCGAAAAAATTTGATTGAATTTTTTGAGCATGTGACCAGGTGTGTAGATGAGGGTGGTGCAGTTGATGTCGTTTACATGGATTTCAGAAAAGCCTTTGACAAGGTCCCACATGGGAGACTTATCAAGAAAGCAAATGCACATGGGATACAGAGTAACTTGATAAGGTGGATTCAAAATTGGCTTAGCTGTCGGAGACAGAGAGTGATGACAGACGGCTGTTTTAGTAATTTGGCTTAAACCAGTTTTCAGGGGGCAAGAGTCAGTCAGTATAAAAGTGAGCCATCTTACAGTGCTGACTTTGTTTGCACCAGAGTGCTGACTTGGGTTGCATTCGAGTGCGACAGTGGAAGTTTGGTAACTGAGGAAGTTCGGTAAGGAGGGAGTGAGGAGCTCCTTTCATTTCCTACCTGTCCTCAGAGTGAGGCAAGCCGAGAGCTTCCAAAGAGCACAGATGACTGGGAGAAGACTCGGAGGGTGGAGTTCCAGACCGGTAAGGAAAAGAAACTTACCTCTGGTAAAAAAACTGAAAGTGACGTCACAGGAAAGCTGTGACCTGATTGGCTGGTAGGGAATTTTTTTTACTGAATTTGAAAATAAAACATTGATAAAAATTGATTAAAACCCTAATTAACTAATTAATAAGTAGAGTAACTAAACCAGAGGGAGGAGATTACTATATTTAGTTAGCATTTAATATTTATAGTAGGAATCTAGCGCGAGGGACCATCTAGTTATTATAACAATTTAGAATTAGAATTAGAACATGGAACATTACAGCGCAGTACAGGCCCTTCGGCCCTCGATGTTGCGCCGACCTGTGAAACCATCTGACCTAAACTATTCCATTTTCATCCATATGTCTATCCAATGACCACTTAAATGCCCTTAAAGTTGGCGAGTCTACTACTGTTGCAGGCAGGGCGTTCCACACCCCTACTACTCTCTGAGTAAAGAAACTACCTCTAACATCTGTCCTATATCTATCACCCCTCAACTTAAAGCTATGTCCCCTCGTGTTTGCCATCACCATCCGAGGAAAAAGACTCTCACTATCCACCCTATCTAACCCTCTGATTATCTTATATGTCTCTATTAAGTCACCTCTCCTCCTCCTTCTCTCCAACGAAAACAACCTCAAGTCCCTCAGCCTTTCCTCGTAAGACCTTCCCTCCATACCAGGCAACATCCTAGTAAATCTCCACTGCACCCTTTCCAAAGCTTCCACATCCTTCCCATAATGCGGTGACCAGAACTGCACGCAATACTCCAGGTGCGGTCTCACCAGAGTTTTGTACAGCTGCAGCATGACCTCGTGGCTCCGAAACTCGATCCCCCTACTAATAAAAGCTAACACACCATATGCCTTCTTAACAGCCCTATTAACCTGGGTAGCAACTTTCAGGGATTTATGTACCTGGACACCAAGATCTCTCTGCTCATCTACACTTCCAAGAATCTTCCCATTAGCCCAGTACTCTGCATTCCTGTTACTCCTTCCAAAGTGAATCACCTCACACTTTTCCGCATTAAACTCCATTTGCCATCTCTCAGCCCAGCTCTGCAGCCTATCTATGTCCCTCTGTACCCTACAACATCCTTCGGCACTATCCACAACTCCACCAACCTTAGTGTCATCCGCAAATTTACTAACCCACCCTTCTACACCCTCTTCCAGGTCATTTATAAAAATGAGAAACAGCAGTGGCCCCAAAACAGATCCTTGCGGTACACCACTAGTAACTAAACTCCAGGATGAACATTTGCCATCAACCACCACCCTCTGTCTTCTTTCAGCTAGCCAATTTCTGATCCAAAGCTCTAAATCACCTTCAACCCCATACTTCCGTATTTTCTGCAATAGCCTACCGTGGGGAACCTTATCAAACGCCTTACTGAAATCCATATACACCACATCCACTGCTTTACCCTCATCCACCTGTTTGGTCACTTTCTCGAAAAACTCAATAAGGTTTGTGAGGCACGACCTACCCTTCACAAAACCGTGCTGACTATCGCTAATGAACTTATTCTTTTCAAGATGATTATAAATCCTATCTCTTATAACCTTTTCCAACATTTTACCCACAACCGAAGTAAGGCTCACAGGTCTATAATTACCAGGGCTGTCTCTACTCCCCTTCTTGAACAAGGGGACAACATTTGCTATCCTCCAGTCTTCCGGCACTATTCCTGTCGACAATGACGACATAAAGATCAAGGACAAAGGCTCTGCAATCTCCTCCCTGGCTTCTCAGAGAATCCTAGGATAAATCCCATCTGGCCCAGGGGACTTATCTATTTTCACACTTTCCAAAATTGCTAACACCTCCTCCTTGTGAACCTCAATCCCATCTAGCTTAGTAGGCTGTATCTCAATATTCTCCTCGACAACATTTTCTTTCTCTACTGTAAATACTGACGAAAAATATTCATTTAACGCTTCCCCTATCTCCTCTGATTCCACACACAACTTCCCACTACTATCCTTGATTGGCCCTAATCTAACTCTAGTCATTCTTTTATTCCTGATATACCTATAGAAAGCCTTAGGGTTTTCCTTGATCCTATCCGCCAATGACTTCTCGTGTCCTCTCCTTGCTCTTCTTAGCTCTCCCTTTAGATCCTTCCTGGCTAGCTTGTAACTCTCAAGCGCCCTAACTGAGCCTTCACGTCTCATCCTAACATAAGCCGCCTTCTTCCTCTTGACAAGCGCTTCAACTTCTTTAGTAAACCACGGCTCCCTCCCTCGACAACTTCCTCCCTGCCTGACAGGTACATACTTATCAAGGACACGCAGCAGCTGCTCCTTGAATAAGCTCCACATTTCGATTGTTCCCATCCCCTGCAGTTTCCTTCCCCATCCTACGCATCCTAAATCTTGCCTAATCGCATCATAATTTCCTTTCCCCCAGCTATAATTCCTGCCCTGCGGTATATACCTGTCCCTGTGGTTTCTGAACCCGAGACACCACACTTGTCGTGTCTCCCACCCGCCCTCCTCCTCTAACCAAAAAAAAAGGACTCGGTGGGGTGTTTATAAGGTAAGGCTTTTTCGATTTCTCTGGTTTATTGTGATTGGTAAAAACTTTTCGTTCCTTTTTCATTTAACTAAGTTAAGCTTAAGATTAAAAATGGCAGGAGATCTCAGACCCGTGTCATGCTCCTCTTGCTCAATGTGGGAGCTCAGGGACATGGCTGATGTCCCTGACTCCTTCACGTGCAGGAAGTGTGTCCAACTGCAGCTCTTGTTAGACCGCATGACGGCTCTCGAGCTGCGGATGGACTCACTTTGGAGCATGCGCGATGCTGAGGAGGTCGTGGATAGCACGTTTAGTGAATTGGTCACACCGCAGATTAGGATTGCTGAGAGAGAAAGGGAATGGGTGACCAAAAGGCAGAGAAAGAGCAGGAAGGCAGCGCAGCAGTCCCCTGCGGTCATCTCCCTCCAAAACAAGTATACCGTTTTGGATACTGTTGGGGGAGATGGCTCACCAGGGGAAGGCAGCAGTAGCCAGGTTCATGGCACCGTGGCTGGCTCTGCTGTTCAGAAGGGCGGGAAAAAGAGTGGAAGGGCTATAGTCGTAGGGGATTCGATTGTAAGGGGAGTAGATAGGCGGTTCTGTGGTCGAAAACGAGGCTCCCGAATGGTATGTTGCCTCCCAGGTGCACGGGTCAGGGATGTCTCAGATCGGCTGCAGAACATTCTAAAGGGGGAGGGTGAACAGCCAGTTGTCATTGTGCACATAGGCACTAATGATATAGGTAAAAAACGGGATGAGGTCCTACAAGCAGAGTTTAGGGAGTTAGGAGCCAAGTTAAAAAGTAGGACCTCAGAGGTAGTAATCTCAGGATTACTACCAGTGCCACGTGACAGTCAGAGTAAAAATGAAAGAATAGTCAGGATGAATGCGTGGCTTGAGAGATGGTGCAGGAAGGAGGGGTTCATATTTTTGGGACATTGGGACCGGTTCTGGGGGAGGTGGGACTATTACAAATTGGACGGTCTACACCTGGGCCGGACTGGAACCAATGTCCTTGGAGGTGCTTTTGCTAACGCTGTTGGGGAGGGTTTAAACTAATGTGGCAGGGGGATGGGAACCAATTGAGGTCAGTTGACAGTAAGGAGGTAGTAACAAAAGCCTGTAAGGAACTAGATAATGAAGTCAGCGTGACTAAGGGGAAGAGCAGGCAGGGAGCAGATGATGAATATAAAGGGACTGGTGGTCTGAGGTGCATTTGTTTTAATGCAAGAAGTGTAGTAGGTAAGGCAGATGAACTTAGGGCTTGGATTAGTACCTGGGAGTATGATGTTATTGCTATTACTGAGACTTGGTTGAGGGAAGGGCATGATTGGCAACTAAATATCCCAGGATATCGATGCTTCAGGCGGGATAGAGAGGGAGGTAAAAGGGGTGGAGGAGTTGCATTACTGGTCAAAGAGGATATCACAGCTGTGCTGAAGGAGGGCACTATGGAGGACTCGAGCAGTGAGGCAATATGGACAGAACTCAGAAATCGGAAGGGTGCGGTAACAATGTTGGGGCTGTACTACAGGCCTCCCAACAGCGAGCGTGAGATAGAGGTACAAATATGTAAACAGATTATGGAAAGATGTAGGAGCAACAGGGTGGTGGTGATAGGAGATTTTAATTTTCCCAACATTGACTGGGATTCGCTTAGTGTTAGAGGTCCAGATGGAGCAGAATTTGTAAGGAGCATCCAGGAAGGTTTTCTAGAGCAGTATGTAAATAGTCCAACTCGGGAAGGGGCCATACTGGACCTGGTGTTGGGGAATGAGCCCGGCCAGGTTGTTGAAGTTTCAGTAGGGGACTACTTTGGGAATAGTGATCACAATTCCGTAAGCTTTAAAATACTCATGGACAAAGACGAGAGTGGTCCGAAAGGAAGGGTGCTAAATTGGGGAAAGGCCAACTATACCAAAATTCGGCAGGAGCTGGGAAATGTAGATTGGGAGCAGCTGTTTGAAGGTAAATCCACATGTGATATGTGGGAGGCTTTTAAAGAGAGGTTGATTAGCGTTCAGGAGAGACATGTAACTGTGAAAATGAGGGATAGAAATGGCAAGATTAGGGAACCATGGATGACAGGTGAAATTGTGAGACTAGCTAAGAGGAAAAAGGAAGCATACATAAGGTGTAGGCGGCTGATGAAAGACGAAGCTTTGAAAGAATATCGGGAATGTAGGACCAATCTGAAACGAGGAATTAAGAGGGCAAAAAAGGGGTCATGAAATATCTTTAGCAAACAGGGTTAAGGAAAATCCCAAAGCCTTTTATTCATATATAAGGAGCAAGAGGGTAACTAGAGAAAGGATTGGCCCACTAAAGGACAAAGGAGGAATGTTATGCTTGGACTCAGAGAAAACGGGTGAGATTCTAAACGAGTACTTTGCATCGGTATTCACCGAGGAGAGGGACATGACGGATGTTGAGGTTAGGAACAGATGTTTGATTACTCTAGGTCAAGTCGGCATAAGGAGGGAGGAAGTGTTGGGTATTCTAAAGGGCATTAAGGTGGACAAGTCCCCAGGTCCGGATGGGATCTATCCCAGGTTACTGAGGGAAGCGAGAGAGGAAATAGCTGGGGCCTTAACAGATATCTTTGCAGCATCCTTAAACACGGGTGAGGTCCCGGAGGACTGGAGAATTGCTAATGTTGTCCCCTTGTTTAAGAAGGGTAGCAGGGATAATCCAGGTAATTATAGACCGGTGAGCCTGACGTCAGTGGTAGGGAAGCTGCTGGAGAAGATACTGAGGGATAGGATCTATTCCCATTTGGAAGAAAATGGGCTCATCAGTGATAGGCAACATGGTTTTGTGCAGGGAAGGTCATGTCTTACCATCTTAATAGAATTCTTTGAGGAAGTGACAAAGTTGATTGATGAGGGAAGGGCTGTCGATGTCATATACATGGACTTCAGTAAGGCGTTTGATAAGGTTCCCCATGGCAGGCTGATGGAGAAAGTGAAGGCGCTTGGGGTCCAAGGTGTACTAGCTAGATGGATAAAGAACTGGCTAGGCAACAGGAGACAGAGAGTAGCAGTAGAAGGGAGTTTCTCAAAATGGAGACGTGTGACCAGTGGTGTTCCACAGGGATCCGTGCTGGGACCACTGTTGTTTGTGATATACATTAATGATTTGGAGGAAAGTATAGGTGGACTGATTAGCAAGTTTGCAGACGACACTAAGATTGGTGGAGTAGCAGATAGTGAAGGGGACTGTCAGAGAATACAGCAGAATATAGATATATTAGAGAGTTGGGCAGAGAAATGGCAGATGGAGTTCAATCAGGGCAAATGCGAGGTGATGCATTTTGGAAGATCCAATTCAAGGGTGAACTATACAGTAAATGGAAAAGTCCTGGGGAAAATTGATGTCCAGAGAGATTTGGGTGTTCAGGTCCACTGTTCCCTGAAGGTGGCAACGCAGGTAAATAGAGTGGTCAAGAAGGCATACGGCATGCTTTCCTTCATCGGACGGGGCATTGAGTACAAGAGTTGGCAGGTCATGTTACAGTTGTATAGGACTTTGGTTCGGCCACATTTGGAATACTGCGTACAGTTCTGGTCGCCACATTATCAAAAGGATGTGGATGCTTTGGAGAGGGTGCAGAGGAGGTTCACCAGGATGTTGCCTGGTATGGAGGGCGCTAGCTATGAAGAGAGGTTGAGTAGATTAGGATTATTTTCATTAGAAAGACGGAGGTTGAGGGGGGACCTGATAGAGGTGTACAAAATCATGAGAGGTATAGACAGGGTGGACAGCAAGAGGCTTTTTCCCAGAGTAGGGGTTTCAATTACTAGAGGACACGAGTTCAAAGTGAAAGGGGAAATGTTTAGGGGGGATATGCGTGGAAAGTTCTTTACGCAGAGGGTGGTGGGCACCTGGAACGCGTTGCCAGCGGAGGTGGTAGACGCGGGCACGATGGAGTCTTTTAAGATGTATCTAGACAGATACATGAATGGGCAGGAAGAAAAGAGATACAGAACCTTAGAAAATAGGCGACATGTTTAGAGAGAGGATCTGGATCGGCGCAGGCTTGGAGGGCCGAAGGGCCTGTTCCTGTGCTGTAATTATCTTTGTTCTTTGTTTGTTCTTTGTTCTGCCCATCGCTAAGGTAAACCTAACCGAATTGTGATCTCTATCACCAAAGTGCTCACCTACATCTAAATCTAACACCTGGCCGGGTTCATTACCCAGTACCAAATCCAATGTGGCATCTCCCCTGGTTGGCCTGTCTACATACTGTGTCAGAAAACCCTCCTGCACACACTGGACAAAAACTGACCCATCTAAAGTACTCGAACTATAGTATTTCCAGTCAATATTTGGAAAGTTAAAGTCCCCCATAACAACTACCCTGTTACTCTCGCTCCTGTCGAGAATCATCTTCGCTATCCTTTCCTCTACATCTCTGGAACTATTCGGAGGTCTTTAGAAGAATCCCAACAGGGTGACCTCTCCTCTCCTGTTTCTAACCTCGGCCCATACTACCTCAGTAGACGAGTCCTCAAACGTCCTTTCTGTCGCTGTAATACTCTCCTTGATTGACAATGCCACCCCCCCCCCTCTTTTACCATCTTCTGTGTTCTTACTGAAACATCTAAATCCCGGAACCTGCAACATCCATTCCTACCCCTGCTCTACCCATGTCTCCGAAATGGCCACTACATCGAGATCCCAGGTACCAACCCATGCTGCAAGCTCACCTACCTTATTCCGGATGCTCCTGGCGTTGAAGTAGACACACTTTAAACCAAGTTCTTGCTTGCCAGTGCCCTCTTGCGTCCTTGTAACCTTATCCCTGACCTCACTACTCTCAACATCCTGCACACTGGAACTACAATTTAGGTTCCCATTCCCCTGCTGAATTAGTTTAAACCCCCCCGAAGAGCACTAGCAAATCTCCCCCCCAGGATATTGGTACCCCTCTGGTTCAGGTGAAGACCATCCTGTTTGTAGAGGTCCCACCTACCCCAGAAAGAGCCCCAATTATCCAGGAAACCAAAACCCTCCCTCCTGCACCATCCCTGCAGCCACGTGTTCAACTCCTCTCTCTCCCTATTCCTCGCTTCGCTATCACGTGGCACGGGCAACAACCCAGAGATAACAACTCTGTTTGTTCTCGCTCTAAGCTTCCACCCGAGCTCCCTAAATTTCTGCCTTAAATCCCCATCTCTCTTCCTACCTATGTCATTGGTGCCTATGTGGACCACGACTTGGGGCTGCTCCCCCTCCCACTTAAGGATCCCAAAAACACGATCCGAGACATCACGAACCCTGGCACCTGGGAGGCAACACACCAACCGTGAGTCTCTCTCGTTCCCACAGAACCTCCTATCTGTTCCCCTAACTATGGAGTCCCCAATGACTAATGCTCTGCTCCTCTTCCCCCTTCGCTTCTGAGCAACAGAATTTAGTAAGGATTTAATAAGTATTTATTTATTTTAAATTCATTTATTAATTAGTGCTAGAAATGTCAGTTAGAGGGGTGAAGTTCTTCACCTGTGAGATGTGGGAGGTCCGTGACACTTCCAGCGTTCCGGGCGACTGCATCTGCAGGAAGTGTACCCAGTTGCAGCTCCTCACAGTCCGCATGGATCGGTTGGAGCGGCAACTGGATGCACTTAGGAGCATGCAGGTGGCAGAAAGCATCATAGACAGGAGTTTTAGAGAAGTAGTTACACCCAAGGTGCAGACAGATAGATGGGTGACTGCTAGAAGGGGCAGGCAGTCAGTGCAGGAATCCCCTGTGGCTATCCCCCTCTCTAACAAGTATACCGTTTTGGATACTGTTGGGGGGGATGGCCTATCAGGGGAAAACAGCAGCAGCCAGAGCAGTGGCACCACGGCTGGCACTGTTGTTCAGCAGGGAGGGACAAAGCACAGAAGAGCAATAGTTATAGGGGACTCTATAGTCAGGGGCACAGATAGGCGCTTCTGTTGACATGAAAGAGACTCCAGGATGGTATGTTGCCTCCCTGGTGCCAGGGTCAAGGATGTCTCTGAACGGACAGGGGGGATTCTGAAGGCGGAGGGTGAACAGCCAGAGGTTGTGGGACACATCGGTACCAACGACATAGGCAGGAAGAGTGACGAGGTCCTGCAGGGGCAGTTTAGGGAGTTAGGTAGAAAGTTAAAAGACAGGACCTCTAGGGTTGTAATCTCGGGATTACTCCCTGTGCCACGTGCCAGTGAGGCCAGAAATAGTGCAGCTAAACACGTGGCTGAACAGCTGGTGTAGAAGGGAGGGTTTCAGATATCTGGACCATTGGGATCTCTTCAGGGACAGGTGGGACCTGTACAAGAAGGACGGGTTGCATCTAAACTGGAGGGGCACAAATATCCTGGCTGCGAGGTTTGCTAGTGTCACTCGGGAGGGTTTAAACTAGTGTGGCAGTGGGGTGGGAACCAGAGCAGTAGGACAGCTAGTGAAATAAATGAGGGGGAACGTGTAAATAAGGCCAGTAAGACTAAGAGGAAGAGCAGGCAGGGAGATGTTGCTGAGCACAGCGGGTCTGGTGGTCTGAAGTGCATTTGTTTCAATGCGAGATGTAGAACAGGTAAGGCACATGAACTTAGAGCTTGGATTAGTACTTGGAACTATGATGTTGTTGCTATTAGAGACTTGGTTGAAGGAAGGGCAGGATTGGCAGCTAAATGTTCCAGGATTTAGAAGCTTCAGGCGGGATAGAGGGGGATGTAAAAGGGGTGGGGGAGTTGCATTACTGGTGAAGGAGAATATCACAGCTGTACTGCGGGGGGACACCTCGGAGGGGTCATGCAGCGAGGCAATATGGGTGGAGCTCAGGAATAGGAAGGGTGCAGTCACGATGTTGGGGGTTTACTACAGGCCTCCCAACAGCCAGCGGGAGGTAGAGGAGCAGATATGTAGACAGATTTTGGAAAGATGTAAAGGTAACAGGGTTATCGTGGTGGGTGATTTTAACTTCCCCTACATTGACTGGGACTCACTTAGTGCGAGGGGCTTGGATGGGGCAGAATTTGTGAGGAGCATCCAGGAGGGCTTCTTGAAATAGTATGTAGATAGTCCAACTAGGGTTGGGGCTGTACTGGACCTGGTATTGAGGAATGAGCCCGGCCAGGTGGTCGAAGTTTCAGTAGGGGAGCATTTCAGGAGCAGTGACCATAATTCCATAAGTTTTAAGGTACTTGTGGATAAGGATAAGAGTAGTCCTCGGGTGAAGGTGCGAAATTGGGGGAAGGCTAATTATAACAATATTAGGCAGTAACTGAAGAATTTAGATTGGGGGCGGCTGTTTGAGGGTAAATCAACATCTGACATGTGGGAGTCTTTCAAATGTCAGTTGATTAGAATCCAGGACCAGCATGTTCCCGTGAGGAAGAAGGCTAAGTTTGGCAAGTTTCGGGAACCTTGGATAACGCGGGATATTGTGAGCCTCGTCAAAAAGAAAAAGGAAGCATTCGTAAGGGCTGGAAGGCTAGGAACAGACGAATCCCTTGAGGAATATAAAGACAGTAGGAAGGAACTTAAGCAAGGAGTCCGGAGGGCTAAAATGGGTCATGAAAAGTCATTGGCAAACAGGATTAAGGAGAATCCCAAGGCTTTTTATACGTATCGAAAGAGCAAGAGGGTACCTAGGGAAAGGGTTGGCCCACTCAAGGACAGAGAAGGGAATCTACGTGTGGATCCAGAGGAAATGGGCGAGGTACTAAATGAGTACTTTGCATCAGTATTGACCAAAGAGAAGGACTTGGTGGATGATGAGCCTAGGGAAGGGAGTGTAGATAGTCTCAAAGAACAAAGAGAACAAAGAAAATTACAGCACAGGAACAGGCCCTTCGGCCCTCCAAGCCTGCACCGATCTCAGTCATCTCATTATCAAAAAGGAGGAGGTGTTGGGTGTCTTGCAAAGCATTAAGGTAGATATGTCCCCAGGGCCTGATGGGATCTACCCTAGAATACTGAGGGAGGCAAGGGAAGAAATTGCTGGGGCCTTGACAGAAATCTTTGCATCCTCATTGGCTACAGGTGAGGTCCCAGAGGACTGGCGAATAGCCAATGTTGTTCCTTTGTTTAAGAAGGGTAGCAAGGATAATCCAGGAAATTATAGGCCGGTGAGCCTTACGTCAGTGGTAGGGAAACTATTAGAGAGGATTCTTCGGGACAGGATTTACTCCCATTTAGAAAAAAACAAACTTATTAGCGAGAGACTGCATGGTTTTGTGAAGGGGAGGTCGTGTCTTACTAATTTGATTGAGTTTTTTGAGGAAGTGACAAAGATGATTGATGAAGGAAGGGCAGTGGATGTTATCTATATGGACTTCAGTAAAGCCTTTGACAAGGTCCCTCATGGCAGACTGATACAAAAGATGAAGTCACATGGGATCAGAGGGGAGCTGGCAAGATAGATACAGAACTGTCTCAGTCATAGAAGACAGAGGGTAGCAGTGGAAGGGTGTTTTTCTGAATGGAGGGATGTGACTAGTGGTGTTCCGCAGGGATCAGTGCTGGGACCTTTGCTGTTTGTAGTATATATAAATGATTTGGAGGAAAATGTAGCTGGTCTGATTAGTAAGTTTGCGGACGACACAAAGGTTGGTGGAGTTGCGGATAATGATGAGGATTGTCAGAGGATACAGCAGGATATAGATCGGTTGGAGACTTGGGCGGAGAGATGGCAGATGGAGTTTAATTCAGACAAAGGTGAGGTAATGCAATTTGGAAGGTGCAATGCAGGTGGGAGGTATACAGTCAATGGCAGAACCCTCAGGAGTATTGACAGGCAGAGAGATCTGGGCGTACAGGTCCGCAGGTCACTGAAAGTGGCAACGCAGGTGGATAAGGTAGTCAAGAAGGCATATGGCATGCTTGCCTTCATCGGTCGGGGCATCGAGTATAAAAATTGGCAAGTCATGCTGCAGCTGTACAGAACTTTCGTTCGGCCACACTTAGAATATTGCGTGCAATTCTGGTCGCCACACTACCAGAAGGACGTGGAGGCTTTGGAGAGGGTACAGAGGAGGTTTACCAGGATAAAAGCAAAATACTGTGGATGCTGGAAATCTGAAACAAAAACAAGAAATGCTGGAATCACTCAGCAGGTCTGGCAGCATCTGTGGAAAGAGAAGCAGAGTTAACGTTTCGGGTCAGTGACCCTTCTTCGGAACAAGAAGGGTCCGAAGAAGGGTCACTGACCCGAAACGTTAACTCTGCTTCTCTTTCCACAGATGCTGCCAGACCTGCTGAGTGATTCCAGGTTTACCAGGATGTTGCCTGGTCTGGAGGGCATTAGCTATGAGGAGAGGTTGGATAAACTCGGATTGTTTTCACTGGAACGACGGAGTTGGAGGGGTGACATGATAGAGGTTTACAAAGTTATGAGCGGCATGGACCGAGTGGATAGTCAGAAGCTTTTTCCGAGGGTGGAAGAGTCAGTTACGAGGGGACATAGGTTTAAGGTGCGACGAACAAAGTTTAGAGGGGATGCGCGAGGCAAGTTCTTTACACAGAGGGTGGTGAGTGCCTGGAACTTGCTGCCAGGGGAGGTAGTGGAAGCAGGTAGGACAATGACGTTTAAGAGGCATCTTGACAAATACATGAATCGGATGGGAATAGAGGGATACGGTCCCCGGAAGTGCAGAAGGTTTTAGTTTCGGCAGGCATCAAGATCGGCGCAGGCTTGGAGGGCCGAATGGCCTGTTCCTGTGCTGTACTGTTCTTTGTTCTTTGGAAGCCAGTGTCTAGTGGCGTACCACAGGGCTCTGTCCTGGGTCCCCTATTATTTGTCATTTAAATAAACATTTAAATAGATGACTATGTGGGGGGTAGGATCAGTAAGTTTGCGGATGACACAAAGATTGGCCGAGTGGTTAACAGTGAGGTGGAGTGTCTTAGGTTACAGGAAGATATAGACAGGATGGTCAAATGGGCAGAAAAGTGGCAGATGGAATTTAACCCTGAAAAGTGTGAGGTGATACACTTTGGAAGGAGTAATGTGACACGGAAGTATTCAATGAATGGCCTGACACTGGGAAGTTCCGAGGAACAAAGGGACCTTGGCGTGTTTGTCCATAGATCTCTGAAGGTAGAAGGGCAGGTTAATAGGGTGGTGAAAAAGGCATATGGGACACTTGCCTTTATCAATCGAAGCATAGATTACAAAAGCAGGGAGGTCATGTTGGAGTTGTACAGAACTTTGGTAAGGCCACAGCTGGAGTAGTGTGTGCAATTCTGGTCGCCACATTATAGGAAGGATGTGATTGCATTGGAGGGGGTGCAGAGGCGATTCACCAGGATGGTGCCTGGGATGGAACATTTAAGCTATGAAGAGAGGTTGGATAGACTTGGGTTGTTTTCGCTGGAGCAGTGAAGACTGAGGGGTGACCTGATCGAGGTGTACAAGATTATGAGGGGCATGGACAGGGTGGATAGGGAGCAGCTGTTCCCCTTAATTGAAGGGTCAGTTACGAGGGGACACAAGTTTAAGCTGAGGGGCGGGAGGTTTAAGGGGGATTTGAGGAAGAACTATTTTACCCAGAGGGTGGTGACGGTGTGGAAAGCCCTGCCTGGGAGGGTGGTAGAGGCGGGCTGCCTCACATCCTTTAAAAAGTACCTGGATGAGCACTTGGCACGTCATAACATTCAAGGCTATGGGCCAAGTGCTGGCAAATGGGATTAGGTAGACAGGTCAGGTGTCTTTAATGCATCGGTTCAGACTCGATGGGCCGAAGGGCCTCGTCTGCACTATTATTCTGTGATTTTTGCGATCTCCTTTTCACCTAATAAAGATAGCAAAGATTTATGGTCTGTCTTGATGATGACTCTCAAGCCAACAATATAATCAGAAGATTTCTCACATACCCATGTGATAACAAGTGCTTCTTTTACAATTACCACACACCTTGTCTATGTGTTGGACAAAGCTCTAGATGTGTAGTATATTAGTCTGAAAGAACCATCAGGTTGCTCCTGGAAAAGGACTGACCCTAACCCTGCAAAGGAGGCATCTGCAGATATTGGATTACTGTAGGATTAGTGTAAGTGGGTGATTGTTGGTCGGCACAGACTCGGTGGGCCGAAGGGTCTGTTTCAGTGCTGTATCTCTAAATAAATAAAATAAAAAATAAATATTGTTGTTGGTAGTCATAGAGTCGTACAGCATAGAAACAGGCCCTTCGGCCCACCGCGTCCATGCTGACCATAATGCCTATCTATCCTAATCCCACCTGCCTGCATTAATTCCATATCCCTCTATGCCTTGCTCATTCAAGTACCTGTCCAGATGCCTCTTAAATGTCGCTACTGTTTCTGCCTCCACCACCTACTCTGGCAGCTCATTCCAGATACCCACTATTCTTTGTGTGAAAAATTTACCCCTTTGATTCCCCTTTAAACCTCCTCCCTCTCACCTTAAATCTATGCCCTCTAGTTTTAGTGGCACCTCATCAGAGCCCTTTCCTATCCTGAGTGGTGTGAAACAGGGCTGTGTTCTCGCACCCACACTTTTTGGGATTTTCTTCTCCCTGCTGCTTTCACATGCGTTCAAATCCTCTGAAGAAGGAATTTTCCTCCACACAAGATCAGGGGGCAGGTTGTTCAACCTTGCCCGTCTAAGAGCGAAGTCCAAAGTACGGAAAGTCCTCATCAGGGAACTCCTCTTTGCTGACGATGCTGCTTTAACATCTCACACTGAAGAATGCCTGCAGAGTCTCATCGACAGGTTTGCGTCTGCCTGCAATGAATTTGGCCTAACCATCAGCCTCAAGAAAACGAACATCATGGGGCAGGATGTCAGAAATGCTCCATCCATCAATATTGGCGACCACGCTCTGGAAGTGGTTCAAGAGTTCACCTACCTAGGCTCAACTATCACCAGTAACCTGTCTCTAGATGCAGAAATCAACAAGCGCATGGGTAAGGCTTCCACTGCTATGTCCAGACTGGCCAAGAGAGTGTGGGAAAATGGCGCACTGACACGGAACACAAAAGTCCGAGTGTATCAGGCCTGTGTCCTCAGTACCTTGCTCTACGGCAGCGAGGCCTGGACAACGTATGCCAGCCAAGAGCGACGTCTCAATTCATTCCATCTTCGCTGCCTTCGGAGAATACTTGGCATCAGGTGGCAGGACTATATCTCCAACACAGAAGTCCTTGAAGCGGCCAACACCCCCAGCTTATACACACTACTGAGTCAGCGGCGCTTGAGATGGCTTGGCCATGTGAGCAGCATGGAAGATGGCAGGATCCCCAAAGACACATTGCACAGCGAGCTCGCCACTGGTATCAGACCCACCCGCCGTCCATGTCTCCGCTTTAAAGACGTCTGCAAACGCGACATGAAATCGTGTGACATTGATCACAAGTCGTGGGAGTCAGTTGCCAGCATTCGCCAGAGCTGGCGGGCAGCCATAAAGACAGGGCTGAATTGTGGCGAGTCGAAGAGACTTAGTAGTTGGCAGGAAAAAAGACAGAGGCGCAAGGGGAGAGCCAACTGTGCAACAGCCCCAACAAACAAATTTCTCTGCAGCACCTGTGGAAGAGCCTGTCACTCCAGAATTGGCCTTGATAGCCACTCCAGGCGCTGCTTCACAAACCACTGACCACTTCCAGGCGCGTATCCATTGTCTCTCGAGATAAGGAGGCCCAAAGAACATAGTTTTAGTCACGCCTACCATTGGAAACAGACTCTGGCTATCTACCCTATCCAAGCCTCTCATAATTTTATATACCTCTATCATGTCCCCTCTCAGCCTCCTTCGCTCCAGGGAAAACAGACCTAGCCTATCCAATCTCTCTTTATAACTCAAGCCCTCCAAACCAGGCAACATCCTTGTGAATCTTTTCTGCACCCTCTCTAGCTTACTCACATCTTTCCTGTAGTGCGGCGACCAGAACTGCACACAGTACTCCAAATGCGGCCTAACCAACGTTATGTACAACTGTAATATGACATCCCAACTCTTGTACTCAATGCCTCGGCCGATGAAGGCAAGCACGCCATACGCCTTCTTCACCACCCTGTCTACCTGTGTTGCCACTTTCAGGGAATTATGTACTTGCACCCCAAGGTCTCTCTGCTCAACAACACTCCCCAGGGCCCTGCCATTCACTGTATATGTCCTACCCTGGTTTAACTTCCTAAAATGCATCACTTCACACTTGTCTACGTTAGTTCCATTTGCCACTCACTTGCCCACTTCCCCAGTTGATCTATATCCTGTGTGTGAGGGTTATAGTAGTGTAGAGTTGTAAAGAACAAATAGAACCTATAATGTGGCGACCAGAATTGCACACAGTACTCCAGCTGTGGCCTTACCAAAGTTCTATGTAACTCCAACACGACCTCCCTGCTTTTGTAATCGATGCCTCGATTGATAAAGGCAAGTGTCCCATATGCCTTTTTCACCACCCTATTAACCTGCCCTTCTGCCTTCAGAGATCTATGGACAAACACGCCAAGGTCCCTTTGTTCCTCAGAACTTCCCAGTGTCAGGCCATTCACTGAATACTTCCGTGTCACATTACTCCTTCCAAAGTGTATCACCTCACACTTTTCAGCGTTAAATTCCATCTGCCACTTTTCTGCCCATTTGACCATCCCGTCTATATCTTCCTGTTTACCTAAGTCACTCAACCTCACTGTTAACCACTCGGCCAATCTTTGTGTCATCCGCAAACTGACTGATCCTACCCCCACATAGTCATCTATTTAAATGTTTATTTAAATGACAAATAATAGGGGACCCAGGACAGATCCCTGTGGTACGCCACTGGACACTGGCTTCCAAAGAACAAAGAACAGTACAGCACAGGAACAGGCCATTCGGCCCTCCAAGCCTGCGCCGATCTTGATGCCTGCCTAAACTAAAACCTTCTGCACTTCCGGGGACCGTATCCCTCTATTCCCATCCTATTCATGTATTTGTCAAGATGCCTCTTAAACGTCATTGTCCTACCTGCTTCCACTACCTCCCCCGGCAGCAAGGTCCAGGCACTCACCACCCTCTGTGTAAAGAACTTGCCTCGCACATCCCTTCTAAACTTTGTTCGTCGCACCTTAAACCTATGTCCCCCAGTAACTGACTCTTCCACCCTGGGAAAAAGCTTCTGACTATCCACTCTGTCCATGCTGCTCATAACTTTGTAAACCTCTATCATGTCACCCCTCCACCTCCGTCATTCCAGTGAAAACAATCCGAGTTTATCCAACCTCTCCTCATAGCTAATGCCCTCCAGACCAGGCAACATCCTGGTAAACCTCTTCTGTACCCTCTCCATAGCCTCCACTTCCTTCTGGTAGTGTGGCGACCAGAATTGCACGCAATATTCTAAGTGTGGCCTAACTAAAGTTCTGTACAGCTGCAGCATGACTTGCCAATTTTTATACTCGATGCCCCGACCGATGAAGGCAAGCATGCCGTATGCCTTCTTGACTACCTTATCCACCTGCATTGCCACTTTCAGTGACCTGTGGACCTGTACACCCAGATCTCTCTGCCTGTCAATACACCTAAGGGTTCTGCCATTTACTGTATACTTCCCACCTGCATTAGACATTCCAAAATGCATCACCTCACATTTGTCCGGATTAAACTCCATCTGCCATTTCTCCGCCCAAGTCTCTAACCGATCTATATCCTGCTGTATCCTCTGACAATCTTCATCACTATCCGCAACTCCACCAACCTTTGTGTCGTCCGCAAACTTACTAATCAGACCAGCTACATTTTCCTCCAAATCATTTATATATACTACAAACAGCAAAGGTCCCAGCACTGATCCCTGCGGAACACCACTAGTCACATCCCTCCGTTCAGAAAAGCACCCTTCCACTGCTACCCTCTGTCTTCTATGACTGAGCCAGTTCTGTATCCATCTTGCCAGCTCCCCTCTGATCCCGTGTGACTTCACCTTTTGTATCAGTCTGCCATGAGGGACCTTGTCAAAGGCTTTACTGAAGTCCATATAGATAACATCCACTACCCTTCCTTCATCAATCATCTTTGTCACTTCCTCAAAAAACTCAATCAAATTAGTAAGACATGACCTCCCCTTCACAAAACCATGTTGCCTCTTGCTAATAACTTTGTTTCTTTCCAAATGGGAGTAAATCCTGTCCCGAAGAATCCTCTCTAATAATTTCCCTACCACTGACGTAAGGCTCACCAGCCTATAATTTCCTGGATTATCCTTGCTACCCTTCTTAAACAAAGGAACAACATTGGCTATTCTCCAGTCCTCTGGGACCTCACCTGTAGCCAATGAGGATACAAAGATTTCTGTCAAGGCCCCAGCAATTTCTTCCCTTGTCTCCCTCAGTATTCTGGGGTAGATCCCATCAGGCCCTGGGGACTTATCTACCTTAATGCTTTGCAAGACACCCAACACCTCCTCCTTTTTGATAATGAGATGACTGAGACTATCTACACTCCCTTCCCTCGGCTCATCATCCACCAAGTCCTTCTCTTTGGTGAATACTGATGCAAAGTACTCATTTAGTACCTCGCCCATTTCCTCTGGCTCCACACATAGATTCCCTCCTCTGTCCTTGAGTGGACCAACCCTTTTCCTAGTTACCCTCTTGCTCTTTATATATGTATAAAAAGCCTTGGGATTTTCCTTAATCCTGTTTGCCAATGACTTTTCATGACCCCTTTTAGCCCTCCTGACTCCTTGCTTAAGTTCCTTCCTACTGTCTTTATATTCCTCAAGGGATTCGTCTGTTCCTAGCCTTCCAGCCCTTACAAATGCTTCCTTTTTCTTTTTCACTCGGCTCACAATATCCCGCGTTATCCAAGCTTCCCGAAACTTGCCAAACTTATCCTTCTTCCTCACAGGAACATGCTGGTCCTGGATTCTAATCAACTGACATTTGAAAGACTCCCACATGTCAGATGTTGATTTGCCCTCAAACAGCCGCCCCCAATCTAAATTCTTCAGTTCCTGCCTAATATTGTTATAATTAGCCTTCCCCCAATTTAGCACCTTCACCCGAGGACTACTCATCCTTATCCACAAGTATTTTAAAACTTATGGAATTATGGTCACTGTTCCTGAAATGCTCCCCCACTGAAACTTCAACCACTTGGCTGGGCTCATTCCCCAATACCAGGTCCAGTACGGCCCCATCCCTAGTTGGACTATCTACATACTATTTCAAGAAGCCCTCCTGGATGCTCCTTACAAATTCTGCCCCATCCAAGCCCGAGCACTAAGTGAGTCCCAGTCAATATAGGGGAAGTTAAAATCACCCACCACTACAACCCTGTTACCTTTACATCTTTCCAAAATCTGTCTACATATCTGCTCCTCTACCTCCCGCTGGCTGTTGGGAGGCCTGTAGAAAACCCCCAACATCGTGACTGCACCCTTCCTATTCCTGAGCTCCACCCATATTGCCTCGCTGCATGACCTTTCCGAGGTGTCCTCCTGCAGTACAGCTGTGATATTCTCCTTCACCAGTAATGCAACTCCCCCACCCCTTTTACATCCCCCTCTATCCTGCCTGAAGCTTCTAAATCCTGGAACATTTTGCTGCCAATCCTGTCCTTCCCTCAACCAAGTCTCTGCAATAGCAACAACATCATGGTTATAGTGTGCAAGATGTCTGATGATATGAGTAGTTCTTTAATCTACTGGAATGCTTACTCCTGATGATCTCCAATACCACACTGGATCTTTTTTGAGAAGTTGTCTTCATGGTTCTGTTACCTGTGTTAAATGAGGTAAAAACATTGCTCCCTGATTCACAATTCCCAGGAATCTTTGGAGTTGCTGAATGGAAGTAGGAGTAGGGAATTCTGTAATGGCTCGTGTCTGCTGTGAGTCAGCCATTATACTTTTACTGCTTACTATGTGTCCCAGGAGACAAATTGACGTCTTGGAAAATTCATACTTCTGGTTCAGACTTGGTCCTGTGTCGTGAAGTCTCTGTAGAACTGCTCGGACTCTTTGGTTATGTTCCTCTACTGACTGCCCATGTACCAGGATGTCATCCATATGACAAATAACTCCCCTGAACCCTTCTAAGATGTTAATCATAGTCCTTTAGAAGATCTCCAGTGTGGAGGTTATCCCAAACAGTCACTGATTGAAACAAAACTTCCCAAAAGGTGTCATAAATGTGGTTAGTAATCTTGAGAACTTGCCAAAACCCACTACTGGCATCGAGTTTGGTAAACTTGATGCTCTGAGACAATTTTGCCAAGCTGTCATCCACTGTGGAGATTGGATGAATTCTGTGTGCCACTGCTTTGTTGAGCTGCATTAAATTCTGTTACAAGTGCTTCCTTTTTTTTTTGTTAAATTATGAGGATTTGTATTTTAAAACTGAAACGATTCCATAGATGCTTGAACTTTGTGTGTGTTTTTTATGAGGTCTTCAGAAGGTCATTGGACTGAGCTTGTAAACACCAGTTCCTGGAAGAATCAAGGAGTGCTAAAAACAAGCCCTTACTGGAAGGCACCTGTCTTCAGATAATTACCCAGCAAAAGGGTATTTTGACATGAGAAAAGATGTTTACAAAGAAGTGACAGATCAAGATTTATAGGGGTCAGGAGGCTTGACTCTTGTGGCATTGTTTTTGGTTTTGCTTTGGACAGGCAGTTAGGATATGGACAATGGTTTGAAAAGGAGTTAAAGAATTAACCTTCCAAGGACAAGCCCCAACTCAGCCTGTTCCAGCTCTTTGAAAAGCCTGACAGTTTTCCATCTCTTTGACAAGCTGTGAGAAGCAAGTATAATAAAAAGACTGAAACGGTTGCTGCATTTTTCCTGGAAAGCCTGCCCAAACTGATCTTCAACATCGCCTGACAAGAACTGTTCTTGGAAGATCCCAGTGACAGCTGTCTATGAGCAGTTGCGACGTCAAACCAAAATAAAAAACGTCTGACATCTTTTCATTTCTTCCCTTTTTTCTTCAAGAATTAAAAAGTGTCTGGCCAAAGTATTCTTTTTGACTTTTTTTTGTAATAGAGCTCTAAAGAGCAAATCACTTTATTTTTTCGGTTAACCAGTATGTGTGTGTATGTGTGTGTATGAGGGCCTAAGGTAAAAAAGGAACTTTTATATTTCAATCTGTGTGTTGAGTTGTAAATTTTTTTTTGTGGGATGTGGGTGTCGCCGGCTAGGCCAGCATCTTTTGCACATTCTTATTTGCCCTTGAACTGAATGGTTTGCGAGGCCATTTCAGAGGGCAGTTAAGAATCAACCACATTGCTGTGGGTCTGGAGTCACATGTAGGCCAGACCAGGTAAGGACAGCAGATTTTCTTTCCTCAAGGACATTATTGAACCAGATGCTTTGCATCGTTACTTGTTAAAACTTGCTTTATAATAAACTGATAATTTTGTTGTTTATTAAATAAACCTGGTTGGTGTGTTTTATTCTGGGATAAAAATAAAACACAAGAAATAGGAGCAGGAGTAGACTATTTGGCCCATCGAGCCTGCTCTGCCATTCAATGTAATTATGGCTGATCTTGGGCTTCAATTCCACTTTCCTGCCCACTCCCCATATCCCTTGATTATCTGAAAGACCAAAAATCTATCGATCCCAGCCTTAAATATATTCAATGATGGAACATCCACAACCCTCTGGGGTAGAGAATTCCAAAGATTCACAACCCTTTGAGTGAAGTAATTTCTCCTCATCTCAGTCCTGAATGATTGGCTCCTTATCCTGAGACTGTGTCCCCGTGTTCTAGATTCTCTGACCAGTGGGAACAATCTCTCAGCTTCTACCCTATCAAACCCTTTCAGAATCTTGTATATCTCAATTAGATCACCTCTCATTCTTCTAAACTCCAGAGAATATAGTCCCAATTTACTCAGCCTCTCATCATAGGACAACCCCCTCATTCCCCTCGAGTCCATGATTGATCGTATTGGTAACTGGGAAAAAAATTAAATATATGTTGTGACCTGTGGAGAAGTGGAACTGGAAAAACAGAGTATTCCTCACGTTTCGGTCATAATATAATTATTGGGGGCTCTGTGCGGGATAACCCAACGCCAATGGCGTACAATTGTAAGTGGGGTAATAATAATTGAAAAGAGGAAAAGAAAAAACAGGTTTCTTGTGCAGTAGATTAAAGTTTACTCTACCAGAATGTCTTTATCAGTTGCTGTGACCTTTCTGGGGAAGAAGGATGTATCCCTGAGTGATTTGAGAAACTTAACCAGGGTTAACCTAAAGGATTTGGCAGATCTGTTGATGTTAGAGTTTAAACCAGGAGCTCAGAAAGCAGACATAATTGAAGTAATAGCACAAGATTTGAATTTGGAAGAAGTCGAAGGCAATCCAGAGGGTAGTGCAGTTAAATTAGCCACAATCCAGTTACAGGTGAAGCAGCTTGAGCAGGAACAGGAAATAGGAAAACTTCAACTTCAACTGGAAAATGAATTGATAAAACTTGAGCTTGAAAGAGGATTAACAATGAAGAAACTTGAATTTGAAAAAGAGAGAGCATTTCAAAGAGAAAGAGAAAGAAGGGAATTTGAAGCTAAAAAGATGGAACTAAGAGAAAGGAGTTGGTCTTGAATCCAGTGAAAGACCTCACAAACCTTTATTTTTTTTCGTATGTGTGCCTGTGCGTGAGGGCCTAAGGTAAAAAGGGAACTTTCATATTTAAATCTGTGTGTTTATGCATTGCTTCATTACTGGTTCAGACATGTTTTATAATAAACTGATAATGTTGTTGTTTATTGAAGAAACCAGATTGGTGTATTTTATTCTGCAAGTCTATGATTGACTGTATTGGTAACTGGGAAGAAAATGTAAATATATGTTGTGACCTGTGGAGAAGTGGGATGAGAATAAACAGTGCACTCCTCCCACCTCAGTGGTAACAAGCCACATAGATACGAAGATTTCCATTTTGTTTCAGGACTGGAACCACAGCCAAACACCACTCCACTGGTTATTTAACAGGAGAACTGACTCCCATTCTGGTCATCTTGTCCAGCTGGTTTTCAATCTTGTTTATTAATGGGTTCAGTATCTTTCTGGTGTCAAGATACAAACTGGCCTGGCATTGTCTTTCAGTGTGATTCTATACTTTGTCTTGCGTCTTCCGAGACCTGTGAAAGGTTTTGGATCGTCTGCTTGAAAGCAACTGTCCACCTTTGATTTCGTAAATCTTCTTGATCAGATGCCAGTTTAAACATGCTTTTCTGCTTAACAGGGAAAATCCTTGTTTTTGCAAGATGTACAGTATTTCCATTTGTCTCCCTCTTTATTGGAGAGTTGTTTGTATCTTCACTTCCCACCTGGATGATGAAACTGTGTCTGCCGGCTGTGGGCAATGTCTCATCGACTATGGTTCTTGGTCTGACAGAACTGTGACACGAGCACCTGTGTTCAATTTCAAATTCATTAGGTCTATTTACATAAATATCCACTTTCCAAAATCCTTGATTTCGGTCATTAATTTCTCCTCAGCAAATCTCCTGATTCCTTCATTCACCGCACTCTGTGTGAAGATCTTTTGCTTTGTGATTTTGAGTGAAGAGGTTTTGCTCTGGCTCATTTTCCTGTAATGTCCAGTTTCTTTACAACTGAAACATTCTGCTTTACCAGCCGAACACTGTTCCCGTCTGTGGGTCTTCCTGGCTCCGTAGCGCTGGCACAGTTTGCTGGTGTCATGCACCTTCTCACCTGTATGTGTCTTCTTCTCTATAGATTGTGTCTCCGTGATTGGCTTCAAGAACTGTACAGTCATTGGATTTCTTCTAATCCAAGGCCGCTCTTCAGCCCACAGAAAGGCTCTATTTTGTCTGTATTTTCACCTGTCGTACAATCTGAATTACCTTCTTGAGTGGAAGGTCATTTTTTCACTGTGATGGATCTGGTAAAGACTCACCAGTTATTCCCACGACTATTCAGTCCCATATCAGTCCGCCTTCAATTCTCCATTGTCACTCCAATCCCTCAACCAATCTGTACAGATCATTTATAAAAGAATCTATGGATTCGCCTATCTCCTGGACTCGCTTGTTAAATTTTGCTCTCTCCAGAGATTTGTTATTGCGTAAATTAAAATATTTGTCGAAGGTTTGTAGCACATCTTCAAATTTATTAGAAGCCTCATTTATTCCTTACCTCCTTACCTCACAATCACATTATCCACAATTGCACCGATACAGTATAAAAGGGTATTGTTCGGTTTCTCATTTAGTCTGCAGCTGGGATGGTATCCTAAATCAGAGGAATCTTTTCCTCCACAAGGACCAATTTTGCACCTGATTGGGTCTTTCCTGACTGTAAAAGCTTTCAGGTGTACGAAATTTCGAATCCATTTTGTTTTCCTGGGCTTTGTTTGGTTTTTTTAGGGTGTTCCCCTTTCTTTTTAAATCATTCTGCCTTTAATGGAGGTGTTTGAACTCTTTCTGTCATTTTCCGGCGCTTTCCAACAGTTCCCGTGCTTTCTCTCCACGGTCTGGTTGAATAATGGTTGCTGGCTCCACCTGACCACTGAATCATCCTTTCACTCGATCGACCTCCATCCCTGCTTTTTCAGCCCAGTTCGCCATTATCCAATAATGGTCCATTTGAAATTTTCTCACCTGATCCAGGATCGTCACCTGGCGCTGAGATGCAAAACCCAATTGCTGGACCTCGATGTCTTGTTGCAAACCACCGCGCTTCTGTGGTGCAGTCTGAACACGGGCACAGCTGCCTGATCGACTCTCCGCGTCATCTTCACCTATGGAGCAGCTCTGGAGCTGGTGACAGTCTCCTGACAAAATCAGCTTTTCTCTTCACACTACTTCACTCGGTTAGTGCTTTCAGTCATTTCAAACACTCGTTTCAACCAATGCCACCATATTGTGTGTTGTTGATGGAGCTCGGCATTGATAGATAAATCTCAGAGTCCAGATTCGGTCAACAAATAACTCTTATAATTTACACATCTCTAATTACACTCCCCACAAACCTCTCCAGTTAATAGCCTTTGTGCTGCCACTCTCTTCTTCCAAAGCCCATGACAATGTGACTGTTAAATCATCATTACAATGGGGGGAGGGGTTTATCTCATTGTCTCCAACGTTAACCATTTCAGGTGCTTATAATACAGGAGGGTCAGTACTGAGGGAATGCTGCGCTGTCAGAGGGTCAGCACAGAGGGAGTGCTGCACTGTCAGAGGGTCAGTACTGAGGGAGCGCTGCACTGTCAGAGGGTCAGTACTGAGGGAGCGCTGCACTGTCAGAGGGTCAGTACTGAGGGAATCCTGCAATGACAGAGGGTCAGTACTGAGGGAGTGCTGCACTGTCAGAGGGTCAATACTGAGGGAGTGCTGCACTGTCAGAGGGTCAGTACTGAGGGAATCCTGCAATGACAGAGGGTCAGTACTGAGGGAGTGCTGCATTCAGAGGGTCAGTACTGAGGGAATCCTGCAATGACAGAGGGTCAGTACTGAGGGAATCCTGCACTGTCGGAGGGTCAGTACTGAGGGAGTGCTGCGCTGTCAGAGGGTGAGTACTGAGGGAATCCTGCACTGTTGATGGGTCAGTACTGAGGGAGTGCTGCACTGGCGGAGGGTCAGTACTGAGGGAGTGCTGCATTGGCGGAGGGTCAGTACTGAGGGAGTGCTGCACTGTCAGAGGGACAGTACTGAGGGAATGTTGCACTGATGGAGGGTCAGTACTGAGGGAGTGCTGCACTGTCAGAGGGTCAGTACTGAGGGAATTTTGCACTGTCGGAGGGTCAGTACAGAGGGAGTGCTGCACTGTCAGAGGGTCAGTACTGAGGGAGTGCTGCACTGTCCGAGGGTCAGTACTGAGTGAGTGCTGCACTGTCCGAGGGTCAGTACTGAGGGAGTGCTGCACTGTCAGAGGGTCAGTACTGAGGGAGTGTTGCACTGACGGAGGTTCAGTACAGAGGGAGTGCTGCACTGTCGGAGGGTCAGTACTGAGGGAGTGCTGCACTGTCAGAGGGTCAGTACTGAGGGAGTGTTGCACTGACGGATGTTCAGTACTGAGGGAGTGCTGCACTGTCGGAGGGTCAGTACTGAGGGAATTTTGCATTGACGGAGGGTCAGTACAGAGGGTGTGCTGCACTGTCAGAGGGTCATTACTGAGGGAGTGCTGCACTGTCGGAGGGTCAGTACTGAGGGAGTGCTGCACTGTCGGAGGGTCAGTACTGAGGGAGTGCTGCACTGTCAGAGGGTCAGTACTGAGGGAGTGTTGCACTGACGGAGGTTCAGTACTGAGGGAATGCTGCGCTGTCGGTGGGTCAGTACTGCGGGAGTGCTGCACTGTCGGAGGGTCAGTACTGAGGGAGTGCTGCACTGTCAGAGGGTCAGTACTGAGGGAGTGCTGCACTGTCAGAGGGTCAGTACTGAGGGAGTGTTGCACTGACGGAGGTTCAGTACAGAGGGAGTGCTGCACTGTCGGAGGGTCAGTACTGAGGGAGTGCTGCACAGTCGGAGGGTTAGTACTGAGGGAGTGCTGCACTGTCGGAGGGTCAGTACTGAGGGAGCGCTGCACTGTCAGAGGGTCATTACTGAGGGAGTGCTGCACTGTCGGAGGGTCAGTACTGAGGGAGTGCTGCACTGTCGGAGGGTCAGTACTGAGGGAGTGCTGCACTGTCAGAGGGTCAGTACTGAGGGAGTGTTGCACTGACGGAGGTTCAGTACTGAGGGAATGCTGCGCTGTCAGAGGGGCAGTGCAGAGGGAGTGTTGCACTGACGGAGGTTTAGTACTGAGGGAGTGCTGCACTGTCGGAGGGTCAGTACTGAGGGAGTGCTGCACTGTCAGAGGGTCAGTACTGAGGGAGTGCTGCACTGTCAGAGGGTCAGTACTGAGGGAGTGTTGCACTGACGGAGGTTCAGTACAGAGGGAGTGCTGCACTGTCGGAGGGTCAGTACTGAGGGAGTGCTGCACAGTCGGAGGGTTAGTACTGAGGGAGTGCTGCACTGTCGGAGGGTCAGTACTGAGGGAGTGCTGCACTGTCAGAGGGTCAATACTGAGGGAGTGCTGCACTGTCAGAGGGTCAGTACTGAGGGAGTGTTGCACTGACGGAGGTTCAGTACAGAGGGAGTGCTGCACTGTCGGAGGGTCAGGACTGAGGGAGTGCTGCACTGTCGGAGGGTCAGTACTGAGGGAATTTTGCATTGACGGAGGGTCAGTACAGAGGGCGTGCTGCACTGTCAGAGGGTCAGTACTGAGGGAGTGCCGCACTGTCGGATGGTCAGTACTGAGGGAGTGCTGCACTGTCAGAGGGTCAGTACTGAGGGAGTGCCGCACTGTCGGATGGTCAGTACTGAGGGAATGCTGCGCTGTCAGAGGGGCAGTACAGAGGGAGTGTTGCACTGACGGAGGTTCAGTACTTAGGGAGTGCTGCACTGTCGGATGGTCAGTACTTAGGGAGTGCTGCACTGTCGGAGGGTCAGTACTGAGGGAGTGTTGCACTGTCGGATGGTCAGTACTTAGGGAGTGCTGCACTGTCGGATGGTCAGTACTGAGGGAGTGTTGCACTGTCGGATGGTCAGTACTTAGGGACTGCTGCACTGTCGGATGGTCAGTACTTAGGGAGTGCTGCACTGTCGGAGGGTCAGTACTGAGGGAGTGCTGCACTGTCGGAGGGTCAGTACTGAGGGAATTTTGCATTGACGGAGGGTCAGTACTGAGGGAATGCTGCGCTGTCAGAGGGGCAGTGCAGAGGGAGTGTTGCACTGACGGAGGTTCAGTACTGAGGGAGTGTTGCACTGACGGAGGTTCAGTACAGAGGGAGTGCTGCACTGTCGGAGGGTCAGTACTGAGGGAGTGCTGCACTGTCAGAGGGTCAGTACTGAGGGAGTGCTGCACTGTCAGAGGGTCAGTACTGAGGGAGTGTTGCACTGACGCAGGTTCAGTACAGAGGGAGTGCTGCACTGTCGGAGGGTCAGTACTGAGGGAGTGCTGCACAGTTGGAGGGTTAGTACTGAGGGAGTGTTGCACTGATGGAGGTTCAGTACTGAGGGAGTGCTGCACTGTCAGAGGGTCAATACTGAGGGAGTGCTGCACTGTCAGAGGGTCAGTACTGAGGGAGTGTTGCACTGACGGAGGTTCAGTACAGAGGGAGTGCTGCACTGTCGGAGCATCAGGACTGAGGGAGTGCTGCACTGTTGGAGGGTCAGTACTGAGGGAATTTTGCATTGACGGATGGTCAGTACAGAGGGCGTGCTGCACTGTCAGAGGGTCAGTACTGAGGGAGTGCCGCACTGTCGGATGGTCAGTACTGAGGGAGTGCTGCACTGTCAGAGGGTCAGTACTGAGGGAGTGCTGCACTGTCAGAGGGTCAGTACTGAGGGAGTGCTGCACTGTCAGAGGGTCAGTACTGAGGGAGTTTTGCATTGACGGAGGTTCAGTACTGAGGGAATGCTGCGCTGTCAGAGGGTCAGTACTGTGGGAGTGCTGCGCTGTCAGAGGGTCAGTACTGAAGGGAGTGCTGCACTGTCGGAGGGTCAGTAGTGAGGGAGTGCTGCACTGTCGGAGGGTCAGTAGTGAGGGAGTGCTGCACTGTCGGAGGGTCAGTAGTGCGGGATTGCTGCACTGTCAGAGGGTCAGTACTGAGGGAGTGCTGCACTGTCAGAGGGTCAGTACTGAGGGAGTGCTGCACTGTCGGAGGGTCAGTAGTGAGGGAGTGCTGCACTGTCGGAGGGTCAGTAGTTCGGGAGTGCTGCACTGTCGGTGGGTCAGTAGTGAGGGAGTGCTGCACTGTCGGAGGGTCAGTACTGAGGGAGTGCTGCACTGTCGGAGGGTCAGTAGTGAGGGAGTGCTGCACTGTCGGAGGGTCAGTAGTTCGGGAGTGCTGCACTGTCGGAGGGTCAGTAGTGAGGGAGTGCTGCACTGTCAGAGGGTCAGTACTGAGGGAGTGCTGCACTGTCGGAGGGTCAGTAGTGAGGGAGTGCTGCACTGTCGGAGGGTCAGTAGTTCGGGAGTGCTGCACTGTCGGTGGGTCAGTAGTGAGGGAGTGCTGCACTGTCGGAGGGTCAGTAGTGAGGGAGTGCTGCACTGTCAGAGGGTCAGTACTGAGGGAGTGCTGCACTGTCAGAGGGTCAGTACTGAGGGAGTGCTGCACTGTCAGAGGGTCAGTACTGAGGGAGTGCTGCACTGTCGGAGGGTCAGTAGTGAGGGAGTGCTGCACTGTCAGAGGGTCAGTACTGAGGGAGTGCTGCACTGTCAGAGGGTCAGTACTGAGGGAGTGCTGCACTGTCGGAGGGTCAGTAGTGAGGGAGTGCTGCACTGTCGGAGGGTCAGTAGTTCGGGAGTGCTGCACTGTCGGTGGGTCGGTAGTGAGGGAGTGCTGCACTGTCGGAGGGTCAGTAGTGAGGGAGTGCTGCACTGTCGGAGGTGCTGTCTTTCAGATGAATCATTAAACTAACCCCCCTCAGCCCTCTCCAATAGATGTATAAGATCCCATGTTACTGTGAAAATAGCTTATCACCAGTTTTCTGAATGATGGTGACATCCAGCCTCAGTCACCAAGAGAATAGTCTATGTGACACATTTCACCAGTGCTTGTGGGTCAGTCTGTGTGATAATCGGATTTGACCCATTTTAACTGGTTTTGCACTCCCTCTTCACTAACTGATGTGGAGAGATTATCGTCTGCAAAGATGAATGAGTTGTCTTGGTGAGATTTGTCTGCTGATCAGCTGATTGACTGGACTGTCTGATTCAGCTGAATAACTGTATCAGGAATGGATGAGTCGAGCACTGCCTGTGGGACAGATCCAGAACCATTTCGTGCCGAGACAAATGAAGGGATAATCCTTCCTGGAATTTCAGGGCTAACACACTGCCAATCCGTAGATTTCCAGGTAAGGAAGAGATCTAAAGTCTCAAGGTGAGATTAGAGCATGTTCAGGAAATGAAAAGGTCACTGACAGGGTTTCAGCCCCTGATGATACGTAACCAGCAGCCCCCGAACCACAACCCACCCGACAGTCACTCCTCTCACTGAGGAATTGCAGGCTCGACACTGATTATTGAGTGAAGGAGCAGACTCTGCCTACCTGCCTGTAATAGTTGATAGAATTTACTGAAATCAGCTACACCTCCTCTCTAATTCATATCCTGTACAGCTGGCTGCTGTGTCTGAACTCAATAAATGGTTTGAAGCATCTCTGAGTATCTGATGGAGTCTCCCTGCAGGAGTCAATAATTCCGTAATAAAAATCCTTCTTGCTGTGGCTGTGGATAGATACAGAGTCCACAATTAGATTTACATTGCAACATTCATATCCGCAAGTTTGTCCCAAAGCACTTCACAATGTTATTGCTGTTGTGACACATGCAGATGGATCGAGCACAGCAAGATCCCATAAATTGATCAAGAGATAGTAAGCGATGTGTGTTTAGTTTAGTTTAGAGATACAGCACTGAAACAGGCCCTTCGGCCCACCGAGTCTGTGCCGACCATCAACCACCCATTTATACTCTTTGGCCTCCTTATCTCGAGAGACAATGGGTAAGCGCCTGGAGGTGGTCAGTGGTGTGTGGAGTATTATTAAAATTATGGAAATTATTAAAAACTGGCGGGTAGTCAGTGCTTTTTAATTCCTTGTTTTCTGTCTGTCAGAATTCTTCAATGAGATTGCTCAGTCTGCTTGATGACACCACCTTGCTGTATGCTGCCGATCCCCTGAGAAATCATACCAGGACTTCGCGAGTGACCTTTGGCTGGAATATAACAAAAGCAGTCTTCAGCAGTGCATCCCAAGTCTTTCTTCGGTGAAGAAGCCTGGAGTGGCTATAAAGGCCAATTCTAGAGTGACAGGCTCTTCCACAGGTGCTGCAGAAAATTTTGTTTGTCGGGGCTGTTACACAGTTGGCTCTCCCCTTGCGCTTTTGTCTTTTTTCCTGCCAACTGCTAAGTCTCTTCGACTCACCACACTTTAGCCCCGCCTTTATGGCTGCCCGCCAACTCTGGCGATCGCTGGCAACTGACTCCCACGACTTGTGATCAATGTCACAGGACTTCATGTCGCGTTTGCAAACGTCTTTGTAGCGGAGACATGGACGGCCGGTGGGTCTGATACCAGTGACGAGCTCGCTGTACAATGTATCTTTGGGGATCCTGCCATCTTCCATGCGGCTCACATGGCCATGCCATCTCAAGCGCCGCTGACCCATGTATACTAATCCTACATTAATCCCATATCCCTACCACATCCCCACCTGTCCCTATATATTTCCCTACCACCTACCTATACTAGGGGCAATTTATAATGGCCAATTTACCTACCAACCTGCAAGTCTTTTGGCTTGTGGGAGGAAACCGGAGCACCCGGAGAAAACCCATGCAGACACAGGGAGAACTTGCAAACTCCACACAGGCAGTGCCCGGAATCGAACCCGGGTCGCTGGAGCTGTGAGGCTGCGGTGCTAACCACTGCGCCACTGTGCCGCCCTAATGAGAGATTAATATTCGTCAGGACATAATGTAGGCCAATAATGCAGTACTGACGGAGTGCTACACAGTTGGAGGGTCAGTACTGAGGGAGTGCTGCACTGTCAGAGGGTCATAGAGTCATAGAGTTATCCAGCACAGAAATAGGCCCTTCAGCCCATTGTATCTGTACTGGCCATCAAGCACCTAACTATTCTAATCCCATTTCCAGCACTTGGCCCATAGCCTTGTATGCTATGGTGTTTCAAGTGCTCATCTAAATACTTCTTAAATGTTGTGAGGGTTCCTGCCTCTACCACCTCTTCAGGCAGTGTTTTCCAGATTCCAACCACCTCTGGGTGAAAATTTTTTTTCCCTCAAATCCCCTTCAAACCGCCTGCCCCTTACCTTAAATCTATGCCCCCTGGTTATTGACCCTTCCGTTATGGGAAAAAGTTTCTTCCTATCTAACCTATCAATGTCCCTCATAATCTTGTATATCTCAATCATGTCTCCCCTCAGCCTTTTCTGCTCCAAGAAAAACAACCCTAGCCTTTCCAGTCTCTCTCCATAGCTGAAATGCTCCAGCCCAGGCAACATCCTGGTGAATCTCCTCTGCACCCTCTCCAGTGCAATCACATCCTTCCTATAGTGTGGTGACCAGAACTGTACACAGTACTCCAGCTGTGGCCTAACTAGCGTTTTATACAGCTCCATCATAACCTCCCTGCTCTTATATTCTGTGCCTCGGCTAATAAAGGCAAGTATCCCATATGCCTTCCTAACCACCTTATCTACCTGTGCTGCTGCCTTCAGTGATCTATGGACAAGTACACCAAGGTCCCTCTGACCCTCTGTACTTCCTAGGGTCCTACCATCCATTGTATATTCCCTTGCCTTGTTAGTCCTCCCAAAATGAATCACCTCACACTTCTGAGGATTAAATTCCATTTGCCACAGCTCTGCCCATCTTACCAGCCCATCTATATCGTCCTGTAATCTAAGGTTTTCCTCCTCACTATTTACAACGCCGCCAATTTTCCTGTCATCCGCGAACTTACGGATCATACCTCCTATATTCACACCTAAATCATTAATGTACACTACAAACAGCAAAGGTCCCAGCACCGATCCCTGTGGTACACCACTGGTCACAGGCTTCCACTCGCAAAAACAACCCTCGATCATCACCCTCTGCCTCCTGTCACTGAGCCAATTTTGCATCCTATTTTCCAAATTACCCTGGATCCCATGGGCTCTTACCTTCTTAACCAATCTCCCTTGCGGGACCTTATCAAAAGCCTTACTGGAGTCCATGTAGACTACATCAACTGCTTTACCCTCATCGACACATCTTGTCACCGCCTCGAAAAATTCAATCAAGTTAGTTAGACAGGATTTCCTCCTGACAAAGCCATGCTGACTATCCCTGATTAATTCCTGCCTCTCCAAGTGGAGATTAATCCTGTGCCTCAGAATTTTTTCCAATAGTTTCCCAACCACTGATGTTCGACTCACCGTCCTGTAATTACCTGGTTTATCCCTGCTACCCTTCTTGAATAATGGTACCACATTCGCTGTCCTCCAGTCCTCTGGTACCTCTCCTGTGGTCAGAGAGGATTTGAAAATCTGTGTCAGAGCCCCTGCAATCTCCTCCCTTGCCTCACATAACAGCCTGGGATACATCTCATCTGGGCCTGGGGATTTATCCACTTTTAAACCCACTAAAACAGCTAATACTTCCACACACAGATTGCCTCTTTGTCCCTAATGGGCCCTACTTTTCCCTGGTTATCCTCTTACCCTTAATATACTTATGAAACACCTTAGGATTTTCCTTTATCTTGCCTGCCACTGTTTTCTCATGTCCCCTCTTTGCTCTTCTAGTTACTTTTTTAAGTACCCCCCTACACTTTCTATACTCCTCTAGTGTCTCTGCTGTTTTCAGGGTTCTGAATCTGCCATAAGCCTCCTTTTGTTTCCTTATCCAATCCTCTATATCCTGTGACATTTAGCATTCCCTGGACTTGTCGGTCCGACCCTTTACTGGTACATGTTGGCTCTGAACCCTCACCATTTCCTCTTTGCACGTCACCCACTGGCCTGATGTAGACTTTCCTACAAGTAGCTGCTCCCAGTCATAGAGAGATACAGCACTGAAATAGGCCCTTCGGCCCACCGAGTCTGTGCTGAACATCAACCACCCATTTATACTAATTCTACATTAATCCCATATTCCTACCAAACATCCCCACCACCTACCGACACTAGGGGCAATTTACAATGGCCAATTTAGCTATCAACCTGCAAGTCTTTGGCTGTGGGAGGAAACCGGAGCACCCGGAAGAAACCCGCACAGACACAGGGAGAACTTGCAAACTGCAGTCAGGTAGTATCCAGAACTGAACCCAGGTCATTGGAGCTGTGAGGCTGCGGTGCTAACCACTGGGCCACTGAGCCACCCCAACTTGGGGCAGATCCTGTTTTATCATATTGAAATCGGCCTTCCCCCAATTCAGTACCTTTATTTCCGGTCCATCTTTGTCCTTTTCCATAACTAACTTAAATCTTAGAGTTATGGTCACTATCCCCAAAATACGCCCCACTGAAACTGCTACCAATTATCCAGCTTCATTCCCTAGGATTAGGTCCAGTACTGCTCCTTCTCTTGTAGGACTTACTACGTACTGACTCAAAAAGCTCTCCTGTATGCATTTTAATAATTCCGCCCCATTTAAGCCTTTTAGCCAGTATTGAGGGAGTGCTGCACTGTCGGAGGATCAGTACTGAGGGAGTGCTGCACTGTCGGAGGGTCAGTACTGAATGAGTGCTGAACTGTCACAGGGTCAGTACTGAGGGAGCGCTGCACAGTCAGAGGGTCAGTATTGAGGGAGTGCTGCACAGTCAGAGGGTCAGTACTGAGGGAGTGCTGCACAGTCGGAGGGTCAGTACTGAGGGAGTGCTGCACTGTCGGAGGGTCACGACAGGGGGAGGGTCACATTATCAGAGGGTTAGTGCTGAGAGAGTGCAGCACTATCGGAGGGTCAGTACTGAATGAGTGCTGAACTGTCACAGGGTCAGTACTGAGGGAGCGCTGCACAGTCAGAGGGTCAGTATTGAGGGAGTGCTGCACAGTCAGAGGGTCAGTACTGAGGGAGTGCTGCACTGTCGGAGGGTCAGTACTGAGGGAGTGCTGCACAGTCGGAGGGTCAGTACTGAGGGAGTGCTGCACTGTCGGAGGGTCACGACAGGGGGAGGGTCACATTATCAGAGGGTTAGTGCTGAGAGAGTGCTGCACTGTTTGAGGGTCAGTACAGAGGGAGAGTTGCACAGTCAGAGGGTCAGTACAGAGGGAGTGCTGCATTGTCGGGGGGTTAGTACTGAGGGAGCGCTGCACTGTCAGAGGCTCAGTACTGAAGGAGCGCTGCACTGTCAGAGGGTCAGTACTGAGGGAGCGCTGCACTGTCGGAGGGTCAGTACAGAGGGAGGGCTGCACTGTCAGAGGGTCAGTACTGAGGGAGTGCTGCACTGTCGGAGGGACAGTACTGAGGGAGGGCTGCACTGTCAGAGGCTCAGTACTGAGGGAGCGCTGCACTGTCAGAGGCTCAGTACTGAAGGAGCGCTGCACTGTCAGAGGGTCAGTACTGAGGGAGCGCTGCACTGTCGGAGGGTCAGTACAGAGGGAGGGCTGCACTGTCAGAGGGTCAGTACTGAGGGAGTGCTGCACTGTCGGAGGGACAGTGCTGAGGGAGGGCTGCACTGTCAGAGGGTCAGTACTGAGGGAGTGCTGCACAGTCAGAGGATCAGTACAGAGGGAGTGCTGCACTGTCGGAGGGTCACTAATGAGGGAGCACTACACTGTCACAGGGTCAGTACTGAGGGAGCGCTGCACAGTCAGAGGGTCAGTACTGAGGGAGCGCTGCACTGTCGGAGAGTCAGTTCTGAGGGAGTACAGCACTGTCAGAGGGTCAGTACTGAGGGAGCGCTGCACTGTCGGAGGGTCAGTACTGAGGGAGTACTGCACTGTCAGAGGGTCAGTACAGAGGGATTGCTGCATTGTCGGAGGGCCAGTACTGAGGGAGTGCTGCACTGTTTGAGGGTCAGTACAGAGGGAGTGTTGCACAGTTAGAGGGTCAGTACAGAGGGAGTGCTGCATTGTCGGAGGGTTAGTACTGAGGGAGTGCTGCACTGTCGGAGGGTCAGTACAGAGGGAGGGCTGCACTGTCAGAGGGTAAGTACTGAGGGAGAGCTGCACTGTCGGAGGGTCAGTACAAAGGGAGGGCTGCACTGTCAGAGGGTCAGTACTGAGGGAGTGCTGCACTGTCGGAGGGTCAGTACAGAGGGAGGGCTGCACTGTCAGAGGGTCAGTACAGAGGGAGGGCTGCACTGTCAGAGGGACAGCACTGAGGCAGTGCTGCACTGTCAGAGGGTCAGTACTGAGGGAGCGCTGCACTGTCGGAGGGTCAGTACTGAGGGAGTGCTGCAGTGTCAGCGGGTCAGTACTGAGGGAGCGCTGCACTGTCAGAGGGTCAGTACTGAAGGAGCGCTGTACTGTCAGAGGGTCAGTACTGAGGGAGCGCTGCACTGTCGGAGGGTTAGTACTGAGGGAGTGCAGCACTGTCAGAGGGTCAGTACTGAGGGAGTGCTGCACTGTCAGAGGGTCAGGACTGAGGGAGCGCTGCACTGTCAGAGGGTCAGTACTGAAGGAGCGCTGTACTGTCAGAGGGTCAGTACTGAGGGAGCGCTGCACTGTCGGAGGGTCAGTACAGAGGGAGGGCTGCACTGTCAGAGGGTCAGTACTGAGGGAGCGCTGCACTGTCGGGGGGTCAGTACTAAGGGAGTGCTGCACAGTCAGAGGGTCAGTACTGAGGGAGCGCTGCACTGTCGGAGGGTCAGTACTGAGGGAGTGCTGCACTGTCGGAGGGTCAGTACTGAGGGAGCGCTGCAGTGTCGGAGGGTCAGGACTCAGGGGGACCGTCACACTGTCAGAGGGTCAGTACTGAGGGAGTGCAGCACTGTCGGAGGGTCAGTACAGAGGGATTGCTGCACTGTCGGAGGGTCAGTACTGAGGGAGCGCTGCACAGTCAGAGGGTCAGTACTGAGGGAGTGCTGCACTGTCAGAGGGTCAGTACTGAGGGAGCGCTGCACTGTCAGAGGGTCAGTACTGAGGGAGTGCTGCACTGTCAGAGGGTCAGTACTGAGGGAGTGCTGCACTGTCGGAGGGTCACTAATGAGGGAGCACTACAATGTCAGAGGGTCAGTTCTCAGAGAGCGCTGCACAGTCAGAGGGTCAGCACTGAGGGAGTGCTGCACAGTCAGAGGGTCAGTACTGAGGGAGCACTGCACTGTCGGAGGGTCAGTACTGAGGGAGTGCTGCACTGTCAGAGGGTCAGTACTGAGGGAGTGCTGCACTGTCGGAGGGACAGTACTGAGGGAGGGCTGCACTGTCAGAGGGTCAGTACTGAGGGAGTGCTGCACAGTCAGAGGATCAGTACAGAGGGAGTGCTGCACTGTCGGAGGGTCACTAATGAGGGAGCACTACACTGTCACAGGGTCAGTACTGAGGGAGCGCTGCACAGTCAGAGGGTCAGTACTGAGGGAGCGCTGCACTGTCGGAGGGTCAGTACTGAGGGAGTACAGCACTGTCGGAGGGTCAGTACAGAGGGATTGCTGCATTGTCGGAGGGCCAGTACTGAGGGAGTGCTGCACTGTTTGAGGGTCAGTACAGAGGGAGTGTTGCACAGTAAGAGGGTCAGTACAGAGGGAGTGCTGCATTGTCGGAGGGTTAGTACTGAGGGAGTGCTGCACTGTCGGAGGGTCAGTACAGAGGGAGGGCTGCACTGTCAGAGGGTCAGTACTGAGGGAGTGCTGCACTGTCAGAGGGTCAGTACAGAGGGAGGGCTGCACTGTCAGAGGGTCAGTACTGAGGGAGTGCTGCACTGTCGGAGGGTCAGTACAGAGGGAGGGCTGCACTGTCAGAGGGTCAGTACTGAGGGAGTGCTGCACTGTCGGAGGGTCAGTACAGAGGGAGGGCTGCACTGTCAGAGGGTCAGTACTGAGGGAGCGCTGCACTGTCGGGGGGTCAGTACTAAGGGAGTGCTGCACTGTCGGGCGGTCAGTACTAAGGGAGTGCTGCACAGTCAGAGGGTCAGTACTGAGGGAGCGCTGGACTGTCGTAGGGTCAGTACTGAGGGAGTGCTGCACTGTCGGAGGGTCAGTACAGAGGGATTGCCGCACTGTCGGAGGGTCAGTAGGAGTGTTGCACTGTCAGAGGGTCAGTACTGAGGGAGCGCTGCACTGTCGGAGGGTCAGTACTGAGGGAGTGCTGCACTGTCGCAGGGTCACTAATGAGGGAGCAATGCACTGTCAGAGGGTCAGTACTGAGAGAGTGCTGCACAGTCAGAGGGTCAGTACTGAGGGAGCGCTGCACTGTCGGAGGGTCAGTACTGAGGGAGTGCTGCACTGTCGGAGGGTCAGTACTGAGGGAGTGCTGCACTGTCGGAGGGTCAGTAATCAGGGAGTGCTGCACAGTCAGAGGGTCAGTACTGAGGGAGCGCTGCACTGTCGGAGGGTCAGTACTGAGGGAGTGCTGCACTGTCGGAGGGTCAGTACAGAGGGATTGCTGCATTGTCAAGGGTCAGTACTGAGGGAGTGCTGCACCGTTTGAGGGTCAGTACAGAGGGAGTGTTGCACAGTCAGAGGGTCAGTACAGAGGGAGTGCTGCATTGTAGGAGGGTTAGTACTGAGGGAGTGCTGCACTGTCGGAGGGTCAGTACTGAGGGAGTGCTGCACTGTCGAAGGGTCAGTACTGAGGGAGTGCTGCACAGTCAGTGGGTCAGTACTGAGGGGGTTCTGCACTGTCGGAGGGTCAGTACTGAGGGAGTGCTGCACTGTCGGAGGGTCAGTACTGAGGGAGTGCTGCACTGTCGAAGGGTCAGTACTGAGGGAGTGCTGCACTGCAGGAGGGTCAGTACTGAGGGAGCGCTGCACTGTAGGAGGGTCAGTACTGAGGGTGTGCTGCACTGTCAGAGGGTCAGTACTGAGGGAGTGCTGCACTCTCAGAGGGTCAGAACTGGGGGAGTGCTGCACTGTCAGATCATCAGTACTGAGGGAGTGCAGCAATGTCAGAGGGTCAATACTGAGGGAGTGCTGCACTCTCGGAGGGTCAGTAATGAGGGAGTGCAGCACTGTCGGAGGGTCAGTACTGAGGGAGCGCCGCACTGTCGGAGGTTCTGCACTGAGGGGCAGCAGCACTGTCGGAGTGTCAGAACCGAGGGAGTGCAGCACTGTCAGAGGGTCAGTACTGAGGGAGTGCAGCACTGTCGGAGGATCAGTATTGAAGGAGTGCTGCACTGTCGGAGGTTCAGTACTGAGGGAGAGCTGCACTGTTTGAGGGTCAGTAGTGAGGGAGCGCTGCACTGTCGGAGGGTAATTAATGAGGGAGCACTGCACTGTCAGAGGGTCAGTACTGAGAGAGCGCTGCACAGTCAGAGGGTCAGTACTGAGGGAGTGCTGCACAGTCAGAGGGTCAGTACTGAGGGAGCGCTGCACTGTCGGAGGGTCAGTACTGAGGGAGTGCTGCACTGTCAGAGGGTCAGTACTGAGGGAGTGCTGCACTGTCGGAGGGACAGTACTGAGGGAGGGCTGCACTGTCAGAGGGTCAGTACTGAGGGAGTGCTGCACAGTCAGAGGATCAGTACAGAGGGAGTGCTGCACTGTCGGAGGGTCACTAATGAGGGAGCACTACACTGGCACAGGGTCAGTACTGAGGGAGCGCTGCACAGTCAGAGGGTCAGTACTGAGGGAGCGCTGCACTGTCGGAGTGTCAGTACTGAGGGAGTACAGCACTGTCGGAGGGTCAGTACAGAGGGATTGCTGCATTGTCGGAGGGCCAGTACTGAGGGAGTGCTGCACTGTTTGAGGGTCAGTACAGAGGGAGTGTTGCACAGTTAGAGGGTCAGTACAGAGGGAGGGCTGCACTGTCAGAGGGTCAGTACTGAGGGAGTGCTGCACTGTCGGAGGGTCAGTACAGAGGGAGGGCTGCACTGTCAGAGGGTCAGTACAGAGGGAGGGCTGCACTGTCAGAGGGAAAGTACTGAGGCAGTGCTGCACTGTCAGAGGGTCAGTACTGAGGGAGCGCTGCACTGTCGGAGGGTCAGTACTGAGGGAGTGCTGCACTGTCAGCGGGTCAGTACAGAGGGAGGGCTGCACTGCAAGAGGGTCAGTACTGAGGGAGCGCTGCACTGTCGGAGGGTCAGTACAGAGGGAGGGCTGCACTGTCAGAGGGTCAGTACTGAGGGAGCGCTGCTGTGTCGGAGGGTCAGTACAGAGGGATTGCTGCACTGTCGGAGGGTCAGTAGGAGTGCTGCACTGTCAGAGGGTCAGTACTGAGGGAGTGCTGCACTGTCAGAGGGTCAGTACTGAGGGAGCGCTGCAGTGTCGGAGGGTCAGTACTGAGGGAGTGCTGCACTATCGGAGGGTCAGTACTGAGGGAGCGCTGCACAGTCAGAGGGTCAGTACTGAGGGAGTGCTGCACTGTCAGAGGGTCAGTACTGAGGGAGTGCCGCACTGTCAGAGGGTCAGTACTGAGGGAGTGCTGCACTGTCGGTGGGTCACTAATGAGGGAGCACTGCACTGTCAGAGGGTCAGTACTGAGAGAGCGCTGCACAGTCAGAGGGTCAGTACTGAGGGAGTGCTGCACAGTCAGAGGGTCAGTACTGAGGGAGCGCTGCACTGTCGGAGGGTCAGTACTGAGGGAGTGCTGCACTGTCGGAGGGTCAGTACTGAGGGAGTGCTGCACTGTCGGAGGGTCAGTACTGAGGGAGTGCTGCACAGTCAGAGGGTCAGTACTGAGGGAGCGCTGCACTGTCGGAGGGTCAGTACTGAGGGAGTGCTGCACTGTCGGAGGGTCAGTACTGAGGGATTGCTGCATTGTCGGAGGGTCAGTACTGAGGGTGTGCTGCACCGTTTGAGGGTCAGTACAGAGGGAGTGTTGCACAGTCAGAGGGTCAGTACAGAGGGAGTGCTGCATTGTCGGAGGGTTAGTACTGAGGGAGTGCTGCACTGTCGGAGGGTCAGTACTGAGGGAGTGCTGCACTGTCGAAGGGTCAGTACTGAGGGAGTGCTGCACAGTCAGTGGGTCAGTACTGAGGGGTTTCTGCACTGTCGGAGGGTCAGTACTGAGGGAGTGCTGCACTGTCGGAGGGTCAGTAATGAGGGAGTGCTGCACTGTCGAAGGGTCAGTACTGAGGGAGTGCTGCACTGCAGGAGGGTCAGTACTGAGGGAGCGCTGCACTGTCGGAGGGTCAGTACTGAGGGTGTGCTGCACTGTCAGAGGGTCAGTACTGAGGGAGTGCTGCACTCTCAGAGGGTCAGAACTGGGGGAGTGCTGCACTGTCAGATCGTCAGTACTGAGGGAGTGCAGCAATGTCAGAGGGTCAATACTGAGGGAGTGCTGCACTGTCGGAGGGTCAGTAATGAGGGAGCGCCGCACTGTCGGAGGTTCTGTACTGAGGGGCAGCAGCACTGTCAGAGTGTCAGAACCGAGGGAGTGCAGCACTGTCAGAGAGTCAGTACTGAGGGAGCGCTACACTGTCGGAGGGGCAGTGCAGAGGGAGCGCTGCACTGTCGGAGGGTCAGTACTGAGGGAGTGATGCACTGTTGGAGGGTCAGTACTGAGGGAGTGATGCACTGTCGGAGGGTCAGTACTGAGGGAGCGCTGCACTGTCGGAGGGGCAGTACCGAGGGAGCGCTGTACTGTCGGAGGGTCAGTACTGAGGGAGTGATGCACTGTCGGAGGGTCAGTACTGAGAGAGTGATGCACTGTCGGAGGGTCAGTACTGAGGGAGTGATGCACTGTTGGAGGGTCAGTACTGAGGGAGTGATGCACTGTCGGAGGGTCAGTACTGAGGGAGCGCTGCACTGTCGGAGGGGCAGTACCGAGGGAGCGCTGCACTGTCGGAGGGTCAGTACTGAGGGAGTGATGCACTGTCGGAGGGTCAGTACTGAGAGAGTGATGCACTGTCGGAGGGTCAGTACTGAGGGAGTGATGCACTGTTGGAGGGTCAGTACTGATGGAGTCATGCACTGTCGGAGGGTCAGTACTGAGGGAGTGATGCACTGTCGGAGGGTCAGTACTGAGGGAGAGCTGCACTGTCGGAGGGTCAGTACTGAGGCAGTTCTGCACTGTCAGAGGGTCAGTAGTGAGGGATCGCTGCAATGTCGGAGGTGCAGTACAGAGGGAGCGCTGCACTGTCGGAGGGGCAGTACTGAGGGAGAGCTGCACTGTCCGAGGGTCAGTACTGAAGGAGTGCTGCACTGTCCGAAGGTCAGTACTGAGGGAGTGCCGCACTGTCGGAGGGGCAGTACTGAGGGAGAGCTGCACTGTCCGAGGGTCAGTACTGAAGGAGTGCTGCACTGTCGGAGGGTCAGTACTGAGGCAGTTCTGCACTGTCAGAGGGTCAGTCGTGAGGGAGCGCTGCACTGTCGGAGGGTCAGTAGTGAGGGAGCGCTGCACTGTCGGAGGGTCAGTACTGAGGGAGCGCTGCACAGTCAGAGGTTCACTACTGAGGGAGTGCTGCACTGTCAGAGGGTCAGTAGTGAGGGAGCGCTGCACTGTCAGAGGGTCAGTACGGAGGGGGTTCTGCACTGTCAGAGGATCAGTAGTGAGGGAGCGCTGCACTGTCAGAGGGTCAGTACTGAGGGAGTGCTGCACTTTCGGAGGGTCAGTACAGAAGGAGTGTTGCACTGTCGGAGGTTCAGTACTGAGGCAGTGCTGCACTGTCGAAGCGTCAGTACTGAGGGAGTGCTGCACTTTCGGAGGGTCAGTACAGAAGGAGTGTTGCACTGTCGGAGGTTCAGTACTGAGGCAGTGCTGCACTGTCGAAGCGTCAGTACTGATGGAGTGCTGCACAGTCAGAGGTTCAGTACTGAGGGAGTGCTGCACTTTCGGAGGGTCAGTACAGAAGGAGTGTTGCACAATCAGAGGGTCAGTAGTGAGGGAGCGCTGCACTGTCAGAGGGTCAGTGCAGAAGGAGTGCTGCACTGTCGGATGGTCAGTACTGAGGGAGTGCTGCACTTTCGGAGGGTCAGTACAGAAGGAGTGTTGCACAGTCAGAGGGTCAGTGCTGAGGGAGTGCTGCACTGTCGGAGGGTCAGTACTGAAGGAGCGCTGCACTGTCACAGCGTCAGTACTGAGGGAGCACTGCACTGTCAGAGGGTCAGTACTGAGGGACTGCTGCACTGTCAGAGGGTCAGTACTGAGGAGTGCTGCACTGTCAGAGGGTCAGTACTGAGGGAGCGCTGCACTGTCAGAGGGTCAGTGCTGAAGGAGCGCTGCACTGTCGGAGGGTCAGTACTGAGGGAGCGCTGCACTGTAGGAGCGGCAGTACTGAGGGAGTGCTGCACTGTCGGAGGGTCAGGACTGAGGGAGCGCTGCACTGTCGGCGGGTCCGTACTGAGGGAGTTCTGCACTCAGAGGGTCAGTACTGAGGGATCGCTGCACTGTCGTAGGGTCAGTACTGAGGGAGTGTTGCACTGTCAGAGGGTCAGTTCAGAGGGAGCGCTGCACTGTCGGAGGGTCAGTAGTGAGTGATCGCTGCACTGTCAGAGGGTCAGTACAGAGGGAGCGCTGCACTGTCGGAGGGTCAGTACTGAGGGAGTGCTGCACTGTCGGAGGGTCACTACTCAGGGGGAGCGTCACACAGTCAGAGGGTCAGTACTGAGCGAGTTCTGCACTGTCGAAGGGTCAGTACTGAGGGAGTGCTGCCCTGTCGAAGGGTCAGTACTGAGGTAGTGCTGCACTGTCGGAGGGTCAGTACTGAGGGAGTGCTGCACTGTCGGAGGGTCAGTACTGAGGGAGTGCTGCACTGTCGAAGGGTCAGTACTGAGGGAGTGCAGCACTGTCAGAGGGTCAGTACTGAGGGAGTGCTGCACTGTCGGAGGTTCAGTACTGAGGGAGTGCTGCACTGTCGAAGCGTCAGTACTGAGGGAGTGCTGCACTGTCGGAGGTTCAGTACTGAGGGAGTGCTGCACTGTCGAAGCGTCAGTACTGAGGGAGTGCTGCACTGTCGGAGGTTCAGTACTGAGGGAGTGCTGCACTGTCGAAGCGTCAGTACTGAGGGAGTGCTGCACTGTCGGAGGTTCAGTACTGAGGGAGTGCTGCACTGTCGAAGTGTCAGTACTCAGGGAGTGCTGCACTGTCAGAGAGTCAGTACTGAGGGAGCGCTGCACTGTCAGAGGGTCAGTACTGAGGGAGTGCTGCACTGTCGGCGGTTCAGTACTGAGGGAGCGCTGCACTGTCAGAGGGTCAGTACTGAGGGAGCGCTGCACTGTCAGAGGGTCAGTACTGAGGGAGCGCTGCACTGTCGGAGGGTCAGTACTAAGGGAGTGCTGCACAGTCAGAGCGTCAGTACTGAGCGAGCGCTGCACTGTCGGAGGGTCAGTACTGAGGGAGTGCAGCACTGTCGGAGGGTCACTACTCAGGGGGAGCGTCACACTGTCAGAGGGTCAGTGCTGAGAGAGTGCAGCACTATCGGAGGGTCAGTACTGAGGGAGATCTGCACTGTCGGAGGGGCAGTACTGAGGGAGTGCTGCACTGTCGGAGGGTCCGTACTGAGGGAGCGCTGCATAGTCAGAGGGTCAGTACTGAGGGAGCGCTGCACTGTCGGAGGGTCAGTACTGAGGGAGCGCTGCACTGTCGGAGGGTCAGTACTAAGGGAGTGCTGCACTGTCAGAGGGTCAGTACTGAGGGAGTGCTGCACTGTCGGAGGGTCCGTACTGAGGGAGCGCTGCATAGTCAGAGGGTCAGTACTGAGGGAGCGCTGCACAATCAGAACGTCAGTACTGAGGGAGCGCTGCACTGTCGGAGGGTCAGTACTGAGGGAGTGCTGCACTGTCGGAGGGTCACTACTCAGGGGGAGCGTCACACTGTCAGAGGGTCAGTGCTGAGAGAGTGCAGCACTATCGGAGGGTCAGTACTGAGGGAGATCTGCACTGTCGGAGGGGCAGTACTGAGGGAGTGCTGCACTGTCGGAGGGTCAGTACTGAGGGAATGCAGCATTGTCGGAAGGTCAGAACTGAGGGAGCGCTGTACTGTCGGAGGGTCAGTACTGAGGGAGAGCTGCTCTATCGGAGGGTCAGTAGTGAGGAGTGCTGCACTGTCGGTGGGTCAGTACTGAGGGAGTGCTGCACTGTCGAAGTGTCAGTACTCAGGGAGTGCTGCACTGTCAGAGAGTCAGTACTGAGGGAGCGCTGCACTGTCAGAGGGTCAGTACTGAGGGAGTGCTGCACTGTCGGCGGTTCAGTACTGAGGGAGCGCTGCACTGTCAGAGGGTCAGTACTGAGGGAGCGCTGCACTGTCAGAGGGTCAGTACTGAGGGAGCGCTGCACTGTCGGAGGGTCAGTACTAAGGGAGTGCTGCACAGTCAGAGCGTCAGTACTGAGCGAGCGCTGCACTGTCGGAGGGTCAGTACTGAGGGAGTGCAGCACTGTCGGAGGGTCACTACTCAGGGGGAGCGTCACACTGTCAGAGGGTCAGTGCTGAGAGAGTGCAGCACTATCGGAGGGTCAGTACTGAGGGAGATCTGCACTGTCGGAGGGGCAGTACTGAGGGAGTGCTGCACTGTCGGAGGGTCCGTACTGAGGGAGCGCTGCATAGTCAGAGGGTCAGTACTGAGGGAGCGCTGCACTGTCGGAGGGTCAGTACTGAGGGAGCGCTGCACTGTCGGAGGGTCAGTACTAAGGGAGTGCTGCACTGTCAGAGGGTCAGTACTGAGGGAGTGCTGCACTGTCGGAGGGTCCGTACTGAGGGAGCGCTGCATAGTCAGAGGGTCAGTACTGAGGGAGCGCTGCACAATCAGAGCGTCAGTACTGAGGGAGCGCTGCACTGTCGGAGGGTCAGTACTGAGGGAGTGCTGCACTGTCGGAGGGTCACTACTCAGGGGGAGCGTCACACTGTCAGAGGGTCAGTGCTGAGAGAGTGCAGCACTATCGGAGGGTCAGTACTGAGGGAGATCTGCACTGTCGGAGGGGCAGTACTGAGGGAGTGCTGCACTGTCGGAGGGTCAGTACTGAGGGAATGCAGCATTGTCGGAAGGTCAGAACTGAAGGAGCGCTGTACTGTCGGAGGGTCAGTACTGAGGGAGAGCTGCACTATCGGAGGGTCAGTAGTGAGGAGTGCTGCACTGTCGGTGGGTCAGTACTGAGGGAGTGCTGCACTGTCAGAGGGTCAGTAGTGAGGGAGCGCTGCAGTGTCAAAGGGTCAGTACTGAGGGAGATCTGCACTGTCAGAGGGCCAGTAGTGAGGGAGCGCTGCACTGTCAGAGGGTCAGTACTGAGGGACTGCTGCACTGTCAGAGGTTCAGTACTGAGGAGTGCTGCTCTATCGGAGGGTCAGTACAGAGGGAGCTCTGCACTGTCAGAGGGTCAGTACTGAGGGAGTTCTGCACTGTCAGAGGGTCAGTACTGAGGGAGCGCTGCACTGTCGTCGGGTCAGTACTGAGGGAGTTCTGCACTGTCAGAGGGTCAGTAGTGAGGGATCGCTGCACTGTCAGAGGGTCAGTACTGAGGGAGTGTTGCACTGTCAGAGGGTCAGTTCAGAGGGAGTGCTGCACACTCACGGGGTCACATACTGAGGGAGTGCTGCACTGTCGGAGGGTCACTACTCAGAGGGAGCGTCACACTGTCAGAGGGTCAGTGCTGAGAGAGTGCAGCACTATCGTAGGGTCAGTACTGAGGGAGATCTGCACTGTCGGAGGGGCAGTACTGAGGGAGTGCTGCACTGTCGGAGGGTCAGTACTGAGGGAATGCAGCATTGTCGGAAGGTCAGAACTGAGGGAGCGCTGCACTGTCGGAGGGTCAGTACTGAGGGAGCGCTGCACTGTCGGAGGGTCAGTACTGAGGGAGTGCTGCACAGTCAGAGCGTCAGTACTGAGGGGGCGCTGCACTGTCGGAGGGTCAGTACTGAGGGAGTGCTGCACAATCAGAGCGTCAGTACTGAGGGAGCGCTGCACTGTCGGAGGGTCAGTACTGAGGGAGTGCTGCACTGTGGGAGGGTCACTACTCAGGGGGAGCGTCACACTGTCAGAGGGTCAGTGCTGAGAGAGTGCAGCACTATCGGAGGGTCAGTACTGAGGGAGATCTGCACTGTCGGAGGGGCAGTACTGAGGGAGTGCTGCACTGTCGGAGGGTCACTACTCAGGGGGAGCGTCACACTGTCAGAGGGTCAGTGCTGAGAGAGTGCAGCACTATCGGAGGGTCAGTACTGAGGGAGATCTGCACTGTCGGAGGGGCAGTACTGAGGGAGTGCTGCACTGTCGGAGGGTCCGTACTGAGGGAGCGCTGCATAGTCAGAGGGTCAGTACTGAGGGAGCGCTGCACTGTCGGAGGGTCAGTACTGAGGGAGCGCTGCACTGTCGGAAGGTCAGTACTAAGGGAGTGCTTCACAATCAGAGCGTCAGTACTGAGGGAGCGCTGCACTGTCGGAGGGTCAGTACTGAGGGAGTGCTGCACTGTCGGAGGGTCACTACTCAGGGGGAGCGTCACACTGTCAGAGGGTCAGTGCTGAGAGAGTGCAGCACTATCGGAGGGTCAGTACTGAGGGAGATCTGCACTGTCGGAGGGGCAGTACTGAGGGAGTGCTGCACTGTCGGAGGGTCAGTACTGAGGGAATGCAGCATTGTCGGAAGGTCAGAACTGAGGGAGCGCTGTACTGTCGGAGGGTCAGTACTGAGGGAGAGCTGCACTATCGGAGGGTCAGTAGTGAGGGGGTTCTGCACTGTCGGAGGGTCAGTACTGAGGGAGTGCTGCACTGTCGGAGGGTCAGTACTGAGGGAGTGCTGCACTGTCGAAGGGTCAGTACTGAGGGAGTGCTGCACTGCAGGAGGGTCAGTACTGAGGGAGCGCTGCACTGTAGGAGGGTCAGTACTGAGGGTGTGCTGCACTGTCAGAGGGTCAGTACTGAGGGAGTGCTGCACTCTCAGAGGGTCAGAACTGGGGGAGTGCTGCACTGTCAGATCATCAGTACTGAGGGAGTGCAGCAATGTCAGAGGGTCAATACTGAGGGAGTGCTGCACTCTCGGAGGGTCAGTAATGAGGGAGTGCAGCACTGTCGGAGGGTCAGTACTGAGGGAGCGCCGCACTGTCGGAGGTTCTGCACTGAGGGGCAGCAGCACTGTCGGAGTGTCAGAACCGAGGGAGTGCAGCACTGTCAGAGGGTCAGTACTGAGGGAGTGCAGCACTGTCGGAGGATCAGTATTGAAGGAGTGCTGCACTGTCGGAGGTTCAGTACTGAGGGAGAGCTGCACTGTTTGAGGGTCAGTAGTGAGGGAGCGCTGCACTGTCGGAGGGTAATTAATGAGGGAGCACTGCACTGTCAGAGGGTCAGTACTGAGAGAGCGCTGCACAGTCAGAGGGTCAGTACTGAGGGAGTGCTGCACAGTCAGAGGGTCAGTACTGAGGGAGCGCTGCACTGTCGGAGGGTCAGTACTGAGGGAGTGCTGCACTGTCAGAGGGTCAGTACTGAGGGAGTGCTGCACTGTCGGAGGGACAGTACTGAGGGAGGGCTGCACTGTCAGAGGGTCAGTACTGAGGGAGTGCTGCACAGTCAGAGGATCAGTACAGAGGGAGTGCTGCACTGTCGGAGGGTCACTAATGAGGGAGCACTACACTGGCACAGGGTCAGTACTGAGGGAGCGCTGCACAGTCAGAGGGTCAGTACTGAGGGAGCGCTGCACTGTCGGAGTGTCAGTACTGAGGGAGTACAGCACTGTCGGAGGGTCAGTACAGAGGGATTGCTGCATTGTCGGAGGGCCAGTACTGAGGGAGTGCTGCACTGTTTGAGGGTCAGTACAGAGGGAGTGTTGCACAGTTAGAGGGTCAGTACAGAGGGAGGGCTGCACTGTCAGAGGGTCAGTACTGAGGGAGTGCTGCACTGTCGGAGGGTCAGTACAGAGGGAGGGCTGCACTGTCAGAGGGTCAGTACAGAGGGAGGGCTGCACTGTCAGAGGGAAAGTACTGAGGCAGTGCTGCACTGTCAGAGGGTCAGTACTGAGGGAGCGCTGCACTGTCGGAGGGTCAGTACTGAGGGAGTGCTGCACTGTCAGCGGGTCAGTACAGAGGGAGGGCTGCACTGCAAGAGGGTCAGTACTGAGGGAGCGCTGCACTGTCGGAGGGTCAGTACAGAGGGAGGGCTGCACTGTCAGAGGGTCAGTACTGAGGGAGCGCTGCTGTGTCGGAGGGTCAGTACAGAGGGATTGCTGCACTGTCGGAGGGTCAGTAGGAGTGCTGCACTGTCAGAGGGTCAGTACTGAGGGAGTGCTGCACTGTCAGAGGGTCAGTACTGAGGGAGCGCTGCAGTGTCGGAGGGTCAGTACTGAGGGAGTGCTGCACTATCGGAGGGTCAGTACTGAGGGAGCGCTGCACAGTCAGAGGGTCAGTACTGAGGGAGTGCTGCACTGTCAGAGGGTCAGTACTGAGGGAGTGCCGCACTGTCAGAGGGTCAGTACTGAGGGAGTGCTGCACTGTCGGTGGGTCACTAATGAGGGAGCACTGCACTGTCAGAGGGTCAGTACTGAGAGAGCGCTGCACAGTCAGAGGGTCAGTACTGAGGGAGTGCTGCACAGTCAGAGGGTCAGTACTGAGGGAGCGCTGCACTGTCGGAGGGTCAGTACTGAGGGAGTGCTGCACTGTCGGAGGGTCAGTACTGAGGGAGTGCTGCACAGTCAGAGGGTCAGTACTGAGGGAGCGCTGCACTGTCGGAGGGTCAGTACTGAGGGAGTGCTGCACTGTCGGAGGGTCAGTACTGAGGGATTGCTGCATTGTCGGAGGGTCAGTACTGAGGGTGTGCTGCACCGTTTGAGGGTCAGTACAGAGGGAGTGTTGCACAGTCAGAGGGTCAGTACAGAGGGAGTGCTGCATTGTCGGAGGGTTAGTACTGAGGGAGTGCTGCACTGTCGGAGGGTCAGTACTGAGGGAGTGCTGCACTGTCGAAGGGTCAGTACTGAGGGAGTGCTGCACAGTCAGTGGGTCAGTACTGAGGGGTTTCTGCACTGTCGGAGGGTCAGTACTGAGGGAGTGCTGCACTGTCGGAGGGTCAGTAATGAGGGAGTGCTGCACTGTCGAAGGGTCAGTACTGAGGGAGTGCTGCACTGCAGGAGGGTCAGTACTGAGGGAGCGCTGCACTGTCGGAGGGTCAGTACTGAGGGCGTGCTGCACTGTCAGAGGGTCAGTACTGAGGGAGTGCTGCACTCTCAGAGGGTCAGAACTGGGGGAGTGCTGCACTGTCAGATCGTCAGTACTGAGGGAGTGCAGCAATGTCAGAGGGTCAATACTGAGGGAGTGCTGCACTGTCGGAGGGTCAGTAATGAGGGAGCGCCGCACTGTCGGAGGTTCTGTACTGAGGGGCAGCAGCACTGTCAGAGTGTCAGAACCGAGGGAGTGCAGCACTGTCAGAGAGTCAGTACTGAGGGAGCGCTACACTGTCGGAGGGGCAGTGCAGAGGGAGCGCTGCACTGTCGGAGGGTCAGTACTGAGGGAGTGATGCACTGTTGGAGGGTCAGTACTGAGGGAGTGATGCACTGTCGGAGGGTCAGTACTGAGGGAGCGCTGCACTGTCGGAGGGGCAGTACCGAGGGAGCGCTGTACTGTCGGAGGGTCAGTACTGAGGGAGTGATGCACTGTCGGAGGGTCAGTACTGAGAGAGTGATGCACTGTCGGAGGGTCAGTACTGAGGGAGTGATGCACTGTTGGAGGGTCAGTACTGAGGGAGTGATGCACTGTCGGAGGGTCAGTACTGAGGGAGCGCTGCACTGTCGGAGGGGCAGTACCGAGGGAGCGCTGCACTGTCGGAGGGTCAGTACTGAGGGAGTGATGCACTGTCGGAGGGTCAGTACTGAGAGAGTGATGCACTGTCGGAGGGTCAGTACTGAGGGAGTGATGCACTGTTGGAGGGTCAGTACTGATGGAGTCATGCACTGTCGGAGGGTCAGTACTGAGGGAGTGATGCACTGTCGGAGGGTCAGTTCTGAGGGAGAGCTGCACTGTCGGAGGGTCAGTACTGAGGCAGTTCTGCACTGTCAGAGGGTCAGTAGTGAGGGATCGCTGCAATGTCGGAGGTGCAGTACAGAGGGAGCGCTGCACTGTCGGAGGGGCAGTACTGAGGGAGAGCTGCACTGTCCGAGGGTCAGTACTGAAGGAGTGCTGCACTGTCCGAAGGTCAGTACTGAGGGAGTGCCGCACTGTCGGAGGGGCAGTACTGAGGGAGAGCTGCACTGTCCGAGGGTCAGTACTGAAGGAGTGCTGCACTGTCGGAGGGTCAGTACTGAGGCAGTTCTGCACTGTCAGAGGGTCAGTCGTGAGGGAGCGCTGCACTGTCGGAGGGTCAGTAGTGAGGGAGCGCTGCACTGTCGGAGGGTCAGTACTGAGGGAGCGCTGCACAGTCAGAGGTTCACTACTGAGGGAGTGCTGCACTGTCAGAGGGTCAGTAGTGAGGGAGCGCTGCACTGTCAGAGGGTCAGTACGGAGGGGGTTCTGCACTGTCAGAGGATCAGTAGTGAGGGAGCGCTGCACTGTCAGAGGGTCAGTACTGAGGGAGTGCTGCACTTTCGGAGGGTCAGTACAGAAGGAGTGTTGCACTGTCGGAGGTTCAGTACTGAGGCAGTGCTGCACTGTCGAAGCGTCAGTACTGAGGGAGTGCTGCACTTTCGGAGGGTCAGTACAGAAGGAGTGTTGCACTGTCGGAGGTTCAGTACTGAGGCAGTGCTGCACTGTCGAAGCGTCAGTACTGAGGGAGTGCTGCACAGTCAGAGGTTCAGTACTGAGGGAGTGCTGCACTTTCGGAGGGTCAGTACAGAAGGAGTGTTGCACAATCAGAGGGTCAGTAGTGAGGGAGCGCTGCACTGTCAGAGGGTCAGTGCAGAAGGAGTGCTGCACTGTCGGATGGTCAGTACTGAGGGAGTGCTGCACTTTCGGAGGGTCAGTACAGAAGGAGTGTTGCACAGTCAGAGGGTCAGTGCTGAGGGAGTGCTGCACTGTCGGAGGGTCAGTACTGAAGGAGCGCTGCACTGTCACAGCGTCAGTACTGAGGGAGCACTGCACTGTCAGAGGGTCAGTACTGAGGGACTGCTGCACTGTCAGAGGGTCAGTACTGAGGAGTGCTGCACTGTCAGAGGGTCAGTACTGAGGGAGCGCTGCACTGTCAGAGGGTCAGTGCTGAAGGAGCGCTGCACTGTCGGAGGGTCAGTACTGAGGGAGCGCTGCACTGTAGGAGCGGCAGTACTGAGGGAGTGCTGCACTGTCGGAGGGTCAGGACTGAGGGAGCGCTGCACTGTCGGCGGGTCCGTACTGAGGGAGTTCTGCACTCAGAGGGTCAGTACTGAGGGATCGCTGCACTGTCGTAGGGTCAGTACTGAGGGAGTGTTGCACTGTCAGAGGGTCAGTTCAGAGGGAGCGCTGCACTGTCGGAGGGTCAGTAGTGAGTGATCGCTGCACTGTCAGAGGGTCAGTACAGAGGGAGCGCTGCACTGTCGGAGGGTCAGTACTGAGGGAGTGCTGCACTGTCGGAGGGTCACTACTCAGGGGGAGCGTCACACAGTCAGAGGGTCAGTACTGAGCGAGTTCTGCACTGTCGAAGGGTCAGTACTGAGGGAGTGCTGCCCTGTCGAAGGGTCAGTACTGAGGTAGTGCTGCACTGTCGGAGGGTCAGTACTGAGGGAGTGCTGCACTGTCGGAGGGTCAGTACTGAGGGAGTGCTGCACTGTCGAAGGGTCAGTACTGAGGGAGTGCAGCACTGTCAGAGGGTCAGTACTGAGGGAGTGCTGCACTGTCGGAGGTTCAGTACTGAGGGAGTGCTGCACTGTCGAAGCGTCAGTACTGAGGGAGTGCTGCACTGTCGGAGGTTCAGTACTGAGGGAGTGCTGCACTGTCGAAGCGTCAGTACTGAGGGAGTGCTGCACTGTCGGAGGTTCAGTACTGAGGGAGTGCTGCACTGTCGAAGTGTCAGTACTCAGGGAGTGCTGCACTGTCAGAGAGTCAGTACTGAGGGAGTGCTGCACTGTCGGCGGTTCAGTACTGAGGGAGCGCTGCACTGTCAGAGGGTCAGTACTGAGGGAGCGCTGCACTGTCAGAGGGTCAGTACTGAGGGAGCGCTGCACTGTCGGAGGGTCAGTACTAAGGGAGTGCTGCACAGTCAGAGCGTCAGTACTGAGGGAGTGCTGCACTGTCGAAGTGTCAGTACTGAGGTAGCGCTGCACTGTCGGAGGGTCACTACTCAGGGGGAGCGTAACACTGTCAGAGGGTCAGTGCTGAGAGAGTGCAGCACTATCGGAGGGTCAGTACTGAGGGAGATCTGCACTGTCGGAGGGGCAGTACTGAGGGAGTGCTGCACTGTCGGAGGGTCAGTACTGAGGGAATGCAGCATTGTCGGAAGGTCAGAACTGAGGGAGCGCTGTACTGTCGGAGGGTCAGTACTGAGGGAGAGCTGCTCTATCGGAGGGTCAGTAGTGAGGAGTGCTGCACTGTCGGTGGGTCAGTACTGAGGGAGTGCTGCACTGTCGAAGTGTCAGTACTCAGGGAGTGCTGCACTGTCAGAGAGTCAGTACTGAGGGAGCGCTGCACTGTCAGAGGGTCAGTACTGAGGGAGTGCTGCACTGTCGGCGGTTCAGTACTGAGGGAGCGCTGCACTGTCAGAGGGTCAGTACTGAGGGAGCGCTGCACTGTCAGAGGGTCAGTACTGAGGGAGCGCTGCACTGTCGGAGGGTCAGTACTAAGGGAGTGCTGCACAGTCAGAGCGTCAGTACTGAGCGAGCGCTGCACTGTAGGAGGGTCAGTACTGAGGGAGTGCAGCACTGTCGGAGGGTCACTACTCAGGGGGAGCGTCACACTGTCAGAGGGTCAGTGCTGAGAGAGTGCAGCACTATCGGAGGGTCAGTACTGAGGGAGATCTGCACTGTCGGAGGGGCAGTACTGAGGGAGTGCTGCACTGTCGGAGGGTCCGTACTGAGGGAGCGCTGCATAGTCAGAGGGTCAGTACTGAGGGAGCGCTGCACTGTCGGAGGGTCAGTACTGAGGGAGCGCTGCACTGTCGGAGGGTCAGTACTAAGGGAGTGCTGCACTGTCAGAGGGTCAGTACTGAGGGAGTGCTGCACTGTCGGAGGGTCCGTACTGAGGGAGCGCTGCATAGTCAGAGGGTCAGTACTGAGGGAGCGCTGCACAATCAGAGCGTCAGTACTGAGGGAGCGCTGCACTGTCGGAGGGTCAGTACTGAGGGAGTGCTGCACTGTCGGAGGGTCACTACTCAGGGGGAGCGTCACACTGTCAGAGGGTCAGTGCTGAGAGAGTGCAGCACTATCGGAGGGTCAGTACTGAGGGAGATCTGCACTGTCGGAGGGGCAGTACTGAGGGAGTGCTGCACTGTCGGAGGGTCAGTACTGAGGGAATGCAGCATTGTCGGAAGGTCAGAACTGAAGGAGCGCTGTACTGTCGGAGGGTCAGTACTGAGGGAGAGCTGCACTATCGGAGGGTCAGTAGTGAGGAGTGCTGCACTGTCGGTGGGTCAGTACTGAGGGAGTGCTGCACTGTCAGAGGGTCAGTAGTGAGGGAGCGCTGCAGTGTCAAAGGGTCAGTACTGAGGGAGATCTGCACTGTCAGAGGGCCAGTAGTGAGGGAGCGCTGCACTGTCAGAGGGTCAGTACTGAGGGACTGCTGCACTGTCAGAGGTTCAGTACTGAGGAGTGCTGCTCTATCGGAGGGTCAGTACAGAGGGAGCTCTGCACTGTCAGAGGGTCAGTACTGAGGGAGTTCTGCACTGTCAGAGGGTCAGTACTGAGGGAGCGCTGCACTGTCGTCGGGTCAGTACTGAGGGAGTTCTGCACTGTCAGAGGGTCAGTAGTGAGGGATCGCTGCACTGTCAGAGGGTCAGTACTGAGGGAGTGTTGCACTGTCAGAGGGTCAGTTCAGAGGGAGTGCTGCACACTCAGAGGGTCACATACTGAGGGAGTGCTGCACTGTCGGAGGGTCACTACTCAGAGGGAGCGTCACACTGTCAGAGGGTCAGTGCTGAGAGAGTGCAGCACTATCGTAGGGTCAGTACTGAGGGAGATCTGCACTGTCGGAGGGGCAGTACTGAGGGAGTGCTGCACTGTCGGAGGGTCAGTACTGAGGGAATGCAGCATTGTCGGAAGGTCAGAACTGAGGGAGCGCTGCACTGTCGGAGGGTCAGTACTGAGGGAGCGCTGCACTGTCGGAGGGTCAGTACTGAGGGAGTGCTGCACAGTCAGAGCGTCAGTACTGAGGGGGCGCTGCACTGTCGGAGGGTCAGTACTGAGGGAGTGCTGCACAATCAGAGCGTCAGTACTGAGGGAGCGCTGCACTGTCGGAGGGTCAGTACTGAGGGAGTGCTGCACTGTGGGAGGGTCACTACTCAGGGGGAGCGTCACACTGTCAGAGGGTCAGTGCTGAGAGAGTGCAGCACTATCGGAGGGTCAGTACTGAGGGAGATCTGCACTGTCGGAGGGGCAGTACTGAGGGAGTGCTGCACTGTCGGAGGGTCAGTACTCAGGGGGAGCGTCACACTGTCAGAGGGTCAGTGCTGAGAGAGTGCAGCACTATCGGAGGGTCAGTACTGAGGGAGATCTGCACTGTCGGAGGGGCAGTACTGAGGGAGTGCTGCACTGTCGGAGGGTCCGTACTGAGGGAGCGCTGCATAGTCAGAGGGTCAGTACTGAGGGAGCGCTGCACTGTCGGAGGGTCAGTACTGAGGGAGCGCTGCACTGTCGGAGGGTCAGTACTAAGGGAGTGCTGCACAATCAGAGCGTCAGTACTGAGGGAGCGCTGCACTGTCGGAGGGTCAGTACTGAGGGAGTGCTGCACTGTCGGAGGGTCACTACTCAGGGGGAGCGTCACACTGTCAGAGGGTCAGTGCTGAGAGAGTGCAGCACTATCGGAGGGTCAGTACTGAGGGAGATCTGCACTGTCGGAGGGGCAGTACTGAGGGAGTGCTGCACTGTCGCAGGGTCAGTACTGAGGGAATGCAGCATTGTCGGAAGGTCAGAACTGAGGGAGCGCTGTACTGTCGGAGGGTCAGTACTGAGGGAGAGCTGCACTATCGGAGGGTCAGTAGTGAGGAGTGCTGCACTGTCGGTGGGTCAGTACTGAGGGAGTGCTGCACTGTCAGAGGGTCAGTAGTGAGGTAGCGCTGCAGTGTCAAAGGGTCAGTACTGAGGGAGATCTGCACTGTCAGAGGGCCAGTAGTGAGGGAGCGCTGCACTGTCAGAGGGTCAGTACTGAGGGACTGCTGCACTGTCAGAGGGTCAGTACTGAGGAGTGCTGCTCTATCGGAGGGTCAGTGCAGAGGGAGCTCTGCACTGTCAGAGGGTCAGTACTGAGGGAGTGCTGCACTGTCAGAGGGTCAGTACTGAGGGAGTGTTGCACTGTCGGAGGGTCAGTACTGAGGGAGTTCTGCACTGTCAGAGGGTCAGTACTGAGGGAGCGCTGCACTGTCGTCGGGTCAGTACTGAGGGAGTTCTGCACTGTCAGAGGGTCAGTAGTGAGGGATCGCTGCACTGTCAGAGGGTCAGTACTGAGGGAGTGCTGCACTGTCAGAGGGTCAGTACTGAGGGAGTGCTGCACTATCGGAGGGTCAGTACTGAGGGAGCGCTGCACAGTCAGAGGGTCAGTACTGAGGGAGCGCTGCACTGTCGGAGGGTCAGTACTGAGGGAGAGCTGCACTGTCAGACGGTCAGTACTGAGGGAGCGCTGCACTGTCAGAGAGTCAGTACTGAGGGAGTTCTGCACTGTCAGAGGGTCAGTAGTGAGGGAGCGCTGCACTGTCAGAGGGTCAGTAGTGAGGGAGCGCTGCACTGTAAGATAGTCAGTACTGAGGGAGTTCTGCACTGTCAGAGGGTCAGTAGTGAGGGAGTTCTGCACTGTCAGAGGGTCAGTAGTGAGGGAGCGCTGCACTGTCAGAGATTCAATACTGAGGGAGCGCTGCACTGTCAGAGAGTCAGTACTGAGTGAGCGCTGCACTGTCGGAGGGTAAGTACTGAGGAAGCACTGAACTGTCAGAGGGTCAGTACTGAGGGAGTGCTGCACTGTCGGAGTGTCACTACTCTGGGGGAGCGTCACACTGTCAGAGGGTCAGAACTGAGGGAGCGCTGCACTGTTGGAGGGTCAGTACAGAAGGATTGCTGCATTGTCGGAGGGTCAGTACTGAGGGAGTTCTGCACTGTCAGAGGTTCA